>NW_025336481.1:2190130-2291045 GCF_004798865.1 Varanus komodoensis
AACATAGTAATATAAAATTAAAATTATCAGTATAAAATAAGTAAATAAATAATATAGGAGGAGAAAAGAGAAGGAAGAAGAAAGTTGCCCTTTAACTTTTAGCCAATAAAGGCAAGTTCCCCACTTTCTCATACTAATCACAAAAATTAGGAGTTCTATCACCTCTCCAGGTTTGGGCAAAGCTTGCTTGTTTACCCAGCTAAGCTGTCTGAAGCACAGGACTAACCTGAGCTCGCTTTGTAAAAAGGTCAGAAGGTCTTAGACATGAACTTGTAAAGGAAGCTCTCATCGGAAGAGGTCGCCAGATGCCAGTTCTTGAATCTCAAGGCCTGGCTGAGGATGGGCAAGGAGCTCTCTTCCCGAGGCTTCCAGGGAAGAGAGCTCCAAATGAAATTCAGGGCACAGGTATGGTGGGCGGGGGGGGGGGGGGGGTGATTCATCACCTGGCAGGACAACCCAGATATGACAGAGGGTTCCTTATTTTCAGCAGAAGATTTTTTCTCAGCAAGACTAGTCAGCTGCACAGGAGGAAGTTGGCCATCTTGACATGAGGATGTGCTACTTTGGGCGCATCGTGTGACGGCAAGACTCCCTGGAGGAGACCATCATGCCAGGGAAAGATGAGTTCTCTCCAAAAGAAAGTCCCAGCCTTGAATTTGGAAGACTGAACAGAACTATCATGGACAGAACATTTTGGAGGGGTTTCACTCATGTGGTCACCGTAAGTCAGAGATGACTCAACAGCACAGAACATCCAAAATGTAAAGAATGGACATTCTTTCTCAGTCTCTGGGTTCATGTCCTCAGGGGCAAAATCAGGATGGCACCCAGGGAGTGGTTTGGGGGTCCCACAGAGCTCTTCTCTGGCACCTAGACATGTGAGCAACAAGAAGGACAGAGCACTGGGCCTGTACATGGAGGCCCAGGGGGGAGAGGCATGGAGCACAGTAAGCCCCGAGAAGCAGGAGGACAGCGAACGGGTCTGGAACAATGGGCAACATTTATTCATGCGTGCTCTTAGATGCATCGAGTTGTCTCTGACTTTCGATGACTCTGGGAAGGAACGTCCTTCAAAAGAGCCTGCTCCTGACAGCCCTGCTCAGCTCTCATGAACTCCAGGCCGCAGCTTCCTTTATGGAGTTGCTCCAGCTCCTCTTCCTCTGCCTTCGACGTTCCCTGGAATGATGGTTGTTTATTTATGTGTTGATTTGGTGCGCATTCAGTTCTTTGCAAAAAGCACAGGGCAGCCCACAGCTTGTATGAAAACATTGCAGAGGCAACATTCAGACAAGGGCCCTGCAATCAACTCATATGGAACCAAGATTTAAGAAAGATGCAGGTAAATTAGAAAGGGTCCAGAGGAGGGCAACAAAAATGATCCAGGGATTGGAAACTCTGCCCTGAGAGGAGAGCCTGAGAGAACTGGGCATGTTCAGCCTTGAGAAGAGAAGGTTAAGGGGGGACATGACATCCCTCTACAAGTCCCTCAAAGGTTGCCCCAAAGAGGAAGGTCAAGATCTCTTCTTGCTGATGCCAGAATAATCCATTCAAGTTGCGACAACTCAGATTCAGGTTGGACATCAGGAAAAGCTTCCTCATTGTCAGAGCAAAACAACAGTGGGACCAGCTGCCTGGAGAGGTGGAGGGCTCTCCCACACTTGAGACATCCAAAATCAAACTGGACAGCCACCTGAGTGGGATGGTGTAACGTGGTGTCCTGCAACAGCAGGGGGCTGGACCTGATGGCCTTCCTGGCCCCTCCCAACTCTACCCTTCTATGATTCTATGATACAATCTCTGTAAATCAAAAATGCAAAAAAACACCCAGAGCACCAGCTTGAATACATACCCCCAACCCCACCTGTCCAAATAAAAAGGGCAAGGTAGCAGGAAGGGAGGAGCCTGAAGGCTTCCATAGAGCTGCTCATCCCCGAAGTGGCTCCCTTAAGAGTGAGAAAAAGGCCAGAGCAGCTACACAGAGCTCCACTCCTCCAAGAGAACAGCCTCCAACGGAGCAATGCAAGCACCGTGCTCTATTGCGATGGGGCTGAAGTATTGGAGAGCCAGCAGCAGCCGCTGCGTCTGGTGTCGCTCGGGTGCTGCACCCACACCCTCACCCGCTGGAACTTTAAGGAGCTGTCCGAGGTCCTGAGCACTGGGGCCTGGCTGTGTCTTGCTTCAGCACCGCGGTGAGCTCCTTCTGAAGTTCAGGCTTTCACCTGGAGTGGATACACCGCCCTTCCGACACTGGACCCGCTGCTGTTGGTGCGTCGCCTTCTTGTTCTGCCCCTTTCCCTCTGTGTGGACCTTGCAGCGTGCGTAGCTCCGTGTCGTCCTCGCAGCAGCAACCTGGGGAGGTAGGTTGCCTCCCCGCGGCCTCCCGAGTTGTGGCCTGCAGCCTTCGCATTTATGACCTCCATTGCAGACCCAGCAGGGAGATGCCAAAGGGCCAAGTGTCTGACGCCTGACATGAAGGAGGCTCCACCCAAGCTGGGGTCACCGGGAAAAAGGCTCCAGCGGGTGCCCAGGAGCCCCCGCATTCTGGATGCCGCTCAGAAACCTGCCTCATATGAGGGAGCACTCGAAAGGGGAGGAAATGGCTCACGAGCCCCCCGCCCCGTGCCAGCAACACCGCCATGGATGGGGAGCAGGGGGGGCAAAAGCACAGCAGGGGATGGCACCAAGGTCCATCCCCCACGGCAAGCGAGGTGGCACCCGCCTGGCAGAAGAGGAGGGGGAGGCTCAGTCACCATGCATTTCCCGTCACACGCCCACCCTGAGTGGGCCTGTTGCAAAGCGAGGATGACGAAGGAGCCAGAACTGAAATCTGAGTCATCCCACAGTTGCAGTGGAAATAGGGCTATGGGGAGGTGCGAACCTGGGTGGACGTTTGAAGTGCCGGGTTGCAAAAAGCCAGGCACTGATGTCTGAACTACAAACTTGAGGCAAGTGTCCCAGGTGCCCTCTCTCTCTCTCTCTCTCTCTCTCTCTCTCTCTCTCTCTCTCTCTCTCTCTCTCTCTCTCTCTCTCTCTCTCTCTTAAACAGAACTGGCAATTCAGAAGGCAATTTGATATTGTTAATTTGTTGTATATTTGAATGTTTTATATTTTAACTTTATGTTGTGAGCCGCCCCGAGGCTTCAGTGAATGGGGCAGCATAGAAATGTTTTAAATAAATAAATTAAATTAAATAAGTCAAATGCAAAAGCTGGAACCTGTAAGGTATTGTTTATGTCTTCAGATGGGCAGCGTATGGTGAGATGTGAGCCAGGATCTGAGCCGCAAGTGTAGCCTGCAAATTTGAGAACTAGAATGTCTGTCCCATTCCCACAACTAATTAGAATCCAACACTACAACACACAGTAACTACACAGGTATGTTCACCTCACAAGCAGGTATCATTTATGACACTCTGTATTGCAAATATGGCTTTGGGGTTTGATTTTGTTTTCAAAGATCAGCTTAAAAGAAAGACTTTGAGCAGTGACGGGAACACAGGAAGGGCTGCTTTAAGGCTTCCTACCCTGCTCTTCCTGCACTCTGGCTGCTTTTCTCCCTAAAAGGTTCAAAATGTGTACACTCGAATTTGGAAACACACCGGGGGAAAAACTCTGTTGGAGCAGAGAAGCTGCAGGAAAGGAAATGGACAAAGGCCCCCCAGCTCAGCTCAGCTCAGCTCGCTTCTCCAACTCGTCCTTTCCCAGAGCTGCTTCTCTTCTAAACATCCTTTCTGGCATCCTTTGTGCAGCGTGTGTTGGTAGCCCAAAAGCGATCTTCTAGGATGTGTGGACAAGTTCAGAAAGCGCACCAGCAGGTTTTGGAGACCACCGGGCGACCTCACCGAAGAGGATGAAAGGGCCGCTGCAACGTGCTTGCCTTTTCCTTCCGCGTATCTGCCGCGGTAGCTCAGTCTAGACTCCAGACAATCTTTCGGAAGATTTGCATCAACTCCAGCCCGGGGTTGGTGATTTGCAGAGATGACACTTTCCGGATCCCCTCTGGGCACCGTATGGATCTTTTGCAAGCAGCTTCGAGGAGCGAGCGCACATCCCGCGGGGGCTGCTATAGCAACGGCCTCCCCCAGGCCCGCCTCCCCCCTCCCCACCGCTCGTTTGGCATGTGTGGATGAGCAGCCCCCTGCCTGGGGAGGCAAGCGAGACAAAGGGGGGAGGGGGCTGCCAGCTGTCCCGGAGCAATTATGCTCCTCGCAAACATGCCGATCATAATTGCATTCACATTAGCGCAGACCCCCCCTCCTGCTGCCGCCCCCACCCCCCGCCGCCCGCCCCTTCCTCGACTTTCCACTCACTGCTCAGAACAAGGCAGCTGACGGGAGAGGCTCGGGAAGGGGGGGGGGCGGCGACATATTCCGGGCTGGATGGGGTGCTACGATCAGCGGCTGGGCAGGACCCGGCCCCACCTTTGAAGGGGGCTCGAAGTGATTTTAGCAGGGGGGGTGGATGGACGGGGGGGGGGCAGAGTCCGGTCCCTCTGCCCCTTGAGGCCGTGTGTTGCGGCGGCAAGTTGCGGCCCTCACCCGTGGGGAAATCCGTGCGTGGGTCACTGTCCCAGCCCCCTCCCGGCCCGTGCGCGGGGGGCGCTTCCCCGCGGGGGTCAGATTGGCCGGTGCGGCGCTTGCAGGCGCCTCTGCGCTCCCGAGGCCCGGAAGTCGAATCGCAGGCGCGCGTCTTTTGCGCTGAGCTCCCGCTGGAGCATCGTCCCTTTCGAGATGGAGAAAGGAACAGGTTCCACAGGCCTGAAAACTGCCACACACACACACACACACACACACACACACACACACACACACACACACACACACACGGCCCCGGCCCGTGCCTTTGTGTGGACATTCTTCACAAGTCTGTCCCTCCCAAAGCCAGAACCGTGGGGCATTCACACCACTGAAAGCCCCCAAAGAGAGCACGATGCACCCCAGTTCGGAGCACTTCGGGCATTTGCTCTCTTCGCGCCTCTCCCCTCCCCTCCCCTCCCCTCTCCTCCTAGGCTGGCCATGTGTCCTGCTTTACGAAGGGCAGTCCTCTGGACGGGTCCTCTACGGAAGGGGTGCCTGGTTCACATCCAGTTCGGAGCTGGAGGCTCTTCAAGACGGCAGGGCAGGAGGGCCCGGCGGTGGTCCGTGCACAGGTGAGTGGCGAGGCACAAAGCTCACCTGGCCGCAGCCCCCCCCCCTTCATGGTGCGGTGTAGGGAATCCCTATTTAAATGCTAGCAATCCGTGGAACTATTAGCATATGCAGGTGTCATGCAAGCCTGTGCATCTTCAAAAGAGAAAAGAGCCACTAGAGGCCTGCCCTTCAGTATTAGCTGGCAGAAGCAAAAAGAGAGTGATTTGGCTCCCGACGACCTCCCAAGGAGGTGTAAAAAGAAACCTCTATTTCCTGAAATTGCTCAGCAGGGATGGGATGCGAGGGAGGGAGGGAGAGACGCGGTGGAAGAGGTTCCAAACATGTTTCTCATCAGTGAGATTTCCCACCTCTCTCTGCCTCCCGCCCCTCACCATCAGATGTATCAGATGAGTCACTTTCTACTTCTGACTCCAAAACTTAGACAATGCACGTTTTAAATATACCTCTGAAAACCCTGAGGGCTAGCACCTTGCTCCACTTAAAAGTAAGTAGGAACCTAAGCCTCTAACAGAAGGGGTCAGTCGGAGCAATTGGAGGCTTGGGACCTGGTGGCCCCAGCTTCGGAGGAAGAGGGTCTAAGACTGGCCAGGGAGGAGCAGAAAAAGAAGAGCAGAGAGTGTGGCCGGACGCCTGGTGGGCAGTTTGGGCTTCAGGCCTCCCGCCTCCCCGCTTCAAGGATCAGACACGAGCCCAGTTTGGGGCTTTTGCCCTCTCTCCCTCTTCTCACAGAGCAGCAAAAGTCTGAGATGCCCAGGAGGGGAACAGGCGCAGGTTGCCACTGGGTATGCCTAGAAAGCCAGCAGTGTGCAGACACAAAATCAACATTTGGAAATCCCCTGGAAATCATAAGTCAAAACCCCTCACATTTCTTGCCTCCAGTGACAGCCCTGCTCAGCCCTTCTAAGTTTAAGGCTGTGGCTTCCTTTATGGGGTCAAGAATGGGGCTTACGGAATATTTAAAAGACGCTGATTTTAAATAGCTGATTTAGGGGCCATGGAAAAGAAGGGGAAGGGCTCTGGAGAGCAGAACATCTCTCTCCCTGATGACAGAACCTCTTCCAAAATTATCTCCAGAACTCAGGCAATGCCCTTTTAAAGATTGCTCTGAAACCATGAGGACTAGCATCTTGCTCTTTTCAATAGTGTTGGAATTCTTGAGAACCCTGCGAAGGCTAGATGTGGGAACCATCACCACGTATTATAGCCACATCTGCTTATTTTCATCCAAGAGGCAGCCAAGAGAGGGAGCCCCACGGACATGTCGGACTGGTCCCATGGACTGGTTGCATGTGTGAGAAAGAGAATCTATCTGGCTCACGGCTGCCTCGAGGGCGGATGATGCATTTCTCTCCCGCATTTCCCAAAATAGTTTGGATGAGCCACGATGCAGCAGCTCCAACGGTGGCCATGGAGAGGCATGACTCATACCTCAGCTGCCAGCATCCCACCCTTGTTCCAGGGACCTCCTCGGGGGTGTCCTGCACCCCTCTTCGCAGCATCCTTTTGACTTCCTCCCCCTTCCTCCCTGCTGTCAGCACCGTCCGGCAGCCCAAATGCAAAACTGGGATCCTCCATGTGACGGCGCTCCTGTTATTGACCCGTGCGACTTCCGTGCATGGACACACGCCGCTCTCCCATGTTCTCAGAAGCAGCTCTGCTTTAAAAGGCCGTTGCAACACTCCCGAATCGGGAGTGGCTTGTTCAGACTTGCCAGGCCGAGTGCTACTGAGCCAGGCCCAAACGGGACGTGGCCCCTGAGATCCATGAGCACAACAAGATCTGTACGTGTGTGTCGGGGGTGGGGAGGGCAGAGAGGCAGTGTGGTGCAGTGGTTAAGAGCATGGGACTGGGACTCAGGCGATCTGGGTTTGAGTTCCCGCTCAGCCATGGAGCCCACTGGGTGGCTTTGGGCCAGTCACAGACTCTCAGCCCAACCCACCTCACAGGGTTGTTGTTGTGGGGAGAAGATGGAGGAGGAGAATGATGTGAGCTGCCTTGAGCCCTTTGTAGGAAAAAGGCAGGATATAAATGGAAAAATAAATAAATAAAATTTGGACCTCAAAGCAGCCCTGCTTCTCTCTGCCCTTCATTCTGCCCCAGCTCCTCCATAAAAGCACCCCCCCCAATGGGTAATTCCATACTCCCCACCCACCAGGAAATAAATCAAGCACATATTTCTGGGCTAGAAGCTGGAAACTTGGGCACTGATTAAGAAATTGACATAGGAAAAAGGTTTGTTTGGGTATGAAAACAATCCCTTTTTTAAAATTACATTTATACCCCATTTTTTCCTTACAAGAAACTCAGGGCAGCTTACCTCATTCTCCTCCTCCTCCCCCCTCCTTCTCCCAGTCTTATCCTCACAACAACAACCCTGTGAGGTAGGTTGCCTGAGAGTTTGTGACCAGCCCAAAGACGCCCAGTGGGCTCCATGGCCGAGTGAGGACTCGAACCTGGATTTCTCGGGTCCCAGTCCCGGTCTCTTAGCCACTGCACCATACCTGGGCGGTGCAACTTCAAACAGCATATGCTGAGACAGAAAGTTGTTTCCTGCCAGAAGTTCCTTGCACATAGAAATCTATCAGGACAAGCAGAAGGCTGGTTTACAGACCATCACCTGGACGTGGTACTTGGCTGTGCGTTTCCTCTGAAGCTGGACTCTCCCCACTGGTGCTCTGAGGAGCACAAGAGAGCCATGTCACAGCTAAGCAAAGGTCTGTCTAGTCTAGTTCTGTTCACCTGTGGCCAGCCAACAGCTCAGGAAAGACCCAGGTGAGTGCCACCTGCCCTTGTCCGTTGCAACCACAGCTGGGGTCGGGGTGCAAGCAGTGCCTATCAGTGGAGGCTCTATGGAGCTCTCATGACTGGTGCCAACGGGGAGCCTCCTTCTCTGTGAATTTCCCTCATTCGCCTAAGGGAAGGAGCCTTGGCTAAGCCACGGAGACCTTCACTTGCCCACAGAAGGTCCCAGAGTCAACCCCGGGCATCTCCAGGAAGGGCTGGAAGCTTCTCCCTGGAGCCCTGGAGCCCCGTTGCTGCCAGTCCGTGTCCACACCGCTGGGTCAGGCTGACCAAGTGCATCTGCGTGACTCTAAGGCAAAGCGTCCTCAGTTCCTCGGGCTCTGCATCGCGTCTGGGTTTTTAAAGCCGTCTCGGGCGAAGAGCATCTGCGTGCGTGGTGTGGATCTTTTCTGTTCGGCAGCAAGACCTAGCCTCTGTGGTCCCGATTGCCTCAGCCTCTGAGAATCCCTTCTCGAAAATATCTGCCTGGCCACAGGGCACCACTGCATGAGTTCAGCTTCCCCTTGAGCTCCGTCCCGGGCGCCATTTTTCTTGGTTCAGCCCCAGGCAAATGAGTCCCTTCTCCTCCTTCCGTATTCCTCTAATGCTCTTTGCACTGGGACTCCCATTCACGTCCCTGGCCAGCCTCCTGAATCCAATGTCTTCTCTTGAAAGAATGTGCCATTCCTGGTCCCGATGGTGCCGGCAACATCTCCCTCATTGCCAGCTTGCATTTCCTCTGTACACGTTTGATCCTTTTCGTTCTCTTCATTTGGGCAAGACTAGAATTTTGTGGAGGAAGCCTCTTTTCCTGGAAGAACTTCCTTCGATCTGCTTGCTAACCTTGCAGGTGACCTTTGGGTCTTTGGGCACTCACAGAGGCGGGGTTTCTCTGGGCTGCAGCAGGGTAAGCAAGGGTTAAACGATGCCCCTGTTGGGAGCCTCTTGGCCATCAGCCAGTGGATTTATTTATTTATTTAGGGAACTTCTATGCCGCCCCATTCGCCGAAGCCTCAGGGTGGCTCACAACCATAAATAAATAGAATCCTATAAAACAATATAAATTAAGTCGCCCTGGCCAAAGAATAAAATAAATAAATAATATTAACAATTAAAATAGTGTTTGATGCTTGCTGCACTTATTAAAAACTTAGCTGTTACATGGAGAGGGAAATTACCACCACGCCTGGGACTTTGCAATCCGCTTGAGTTGAGTTGCCAACGAATGATTTCAAAACCGCTCTTCTGCTGCCTGGGGCAAAGGAGCAGAGCATGGTCAGAGTCAAGGTGGAGCTTGGGTGGGGCTGGGTGGAATGCTTAATGCTTTTTCCACTCCCAGTATTGTCCCCATGGTAGTTCCCATAGCCACGTCCCCAAAGTCAGTCCAAAACCGCAAGTCCATTGAACCAAATTGACAAACCGGTTCTAGTGGCTTTAATCTCTCCATGAGGAGCAGGTCTTGTGCAAAGGGAATGCCTATTAATTGTCCATTCAAGACCAAGCCACCCCAATTTCTTGGCATCACAAGCGAGATCACTCACAATGCTTTACAGTTTTAGGTGGCTATGTGCCCTCTTTTATAGAGAACAATCCTCTTTTGAGAATTGTCCTCTTCTTGAAGGGTTGTTCTTTCCAGAACTGGATTAAGGGCAAAGAACTCTAAGAAGGGAGAGGTTGGGACCTTGAAGCTCTCCAACCCATCTAGGCCCCAGGCATCAGCAGGCACATGGTAACTGTATTCCCCACTATGGCAAATGGACTGAATTTCAAATGTATGTCCAAGCACATGAATTTGCAGGGGCAAATCTGTGCTCTCTCTTGTTCTGTGCTTTAGTGATGTATTTTCTCTCCGTTTAGTGATTCATGAGTGGCTACCTTAACACCATTGCTGGGGAAACCCTCGCTGGCAAAGGGCAGAGGAACAGGAAACCCGAAGGAAGGGCAGACCATGCCCTCAGGCAAGGAGCTTTGCCCTGCCAGCCATGGTTCCAGTGGCCACTTCATCAGACCCATAAGCACCAAGTGGTTCAAGAAGCACATCGTTCCCCCGGTGCGCCCCCTCTTCTGAATCCCTGGACAAACCAGGTGTGCCTTATCTTCTCCCTCTAAATTTCCCATAATCCCCCTGGTGTTTGATATGTGCTGTCAAGTTGTCTCCAACTTATGTCAACCCTATGAATGAAGGCCCTCCACATGTCCTACCCTTGACCGCCCTGCTCAGATCTCCTAAGTTCAAGGCTCCAGCTTCCTTTCTGGAATCCACCCATCTCTTATTTATCTTCTTATTTATTTATACACGTATTTATAGGCTGCCTATAACTGCTGAGGCCTTCCTGGGCAGCTATCTGGTCTTCCTTCTTCTTCAGAAGGACTTTCCCTGATCATCCTCTCCTCTGATGGTCCTCTCCAGAGAGTCTTGCTTTATGTCCCCAGATTTCAACAGCCTCAGTTTTGTCATTTTTGCTTCCAGAGAAAAGTTCTGGCTTGATTGGATCCAGGAGCCCTTTTGGGCTTTCTGTCAGTCCAGGGTTTCGCAAACTCTCCTCCAGCACCATCTTTTGAAGGCATTTTCTTCCAGCCAGTTTTCTTCACTGTCCAGCCTTCACACCCATCTGTAGTGATTGGGAGTGCAATCATGTGGCTGATCTTGGCTCTTGGTCTCTAGTGAAATGTCCTCAGATCTGAGGAGCTTTTCTAGTTCCCTCATTCTTGCCCTTCTGAGTCTCAGCTTTCTTCAGATTTCTTGGCTCCAGCCTCCGTTGGCATGGATGACTGACCAAGGTATGCAAAATCTTTCCAATTTCATTTCCTTCATTGTTGACCTTAAAGTTGGGCAATTCTTCTGTATTCATTATTTTTGTTTTCTTAATGTTCAGCTGCAGACCCGCTTTGGCAATTTCTCTTTTCACTTTCGTCAGGAGCAATTTCGGTTCGTTGCTGCTTTCTGCCCGTAAGACGGCATCATCTGGATATCTTAAATTACTGACGTGACTTCTGCCAATTTTCACTCCTCCGTCTTCTGATCCCAGTCCAGCTTTCCTCATGATACATTCTGCATACAGATCGAACCGATCAGGAGAGTCAAGAAAACACCTTTTGCCTTCAGGAAACCATTCTGTTTCTCCATATTCTTTCCTTGCAGTAGCTTCTTGTCCACAATACAGGTTACGCCCCAGGACAATCAAGTGCTGAGGTTCCCCCATATCTTTTCAGGATCACTCGGAGCTTCAAAAAGCGCAGGCTGTTCTCAACGCCTTTGGGGTGCTGCACTAAACATGTCGCCGTATGTATTGCAATGTTTGTTTGCGATAAGATCCTCCTTTGCCCTTTTTTCTTGGCTGGGCGTCTCCTCTCTTTTTGGGGATTCACAAGTGGTTAACTCAGACACAAACTACATTTTCAAGCTTTCTGTGAATTGCAGGCCAAAGCAATGTTTTTGACAGCATGGAAACTTTTGAATAATATGCAAGAAATCATATGTAATTTTGAAAAATACACACTGACATTCTTTAATCGATGGGAGAAGAATATGCACAATAGGGGCAGACATTTGGAAAAATAGGCACCGATCGTTGTGCAGTTTTTCATGCAAAATACAAGGCAGCCTTCACAATTGGATACAGACTCAAGCTAGAATGAGTTTGGGGTAGAACTTGACAACCTGGGGGAGTTCAGCAAATTGTCATTGAGGGGTGGAGATGAGGGATTACTATGCCCATTTAACTGATAAGAAAAACTGAGGTAGAATTCTCCAAAGAGTTCATGGATAAACTGGGTTTTGAACCCAAGCCAAACCTTTCTAATTTTCATATACAAGACTAAATTTTTGACATTAACCAATGTTATTGTTAAAAATAGCAATGGATATTGTTACTGAGATCTCAAAGCAGCTCCAGACCTTTCCTCGGGAAGAAGAACCTCCCCCCCAGCCCCCTGAAATAGATTTCCAGAATCAGACGCCCCTAGAAATTCAGGGACCCTGAAGGGGAGACTATCCTGGCTTCCCTTCTCCTTCCTTAGGAGGCAACTCAGAAACCGAATGCGCAGGGAAGCAAACAGGTGCAGGGGAAAGCGATAGGGGATGGAAACAGGCGTCCCACAGCTGTAGCCAAGAGAGCTCCTGACAGCAGGCCAGCAGGGTGTGGAGGAGAATTTTATTTTCTTGGCCATGAAGAAGCGTGTTCCCCCCCCCCGCCGCCCCCTCCCATTCCCAGGAGGTGCTAAAGTTGCTGACAAGCCAAAAGATTCCTTGGGGCTTCATCTTTTCCTCCTGAACAGATTTTCATTATAAGAGGAAAAGAGTGATGAAAAACATGGGATGGGTGTCCAGGAGAGCCATAAAAACGGTGAATGAGACAGGCCGTTGGCACGCTGAAAACTTCACTTGGAAACACCCTAAATTTAATCCGTTGTGTTTGTTTGTTTTTAATAAAAATAACAGCCTCTCTTGCAGGCAGCGGTGAGTTCTGTGTGTTGATCACAATGCGGGAAAGAAAGTATTTCTTTTGGCAGAACAGAACTTTCCTTTCTGCTCCTTTTCATCATGCCCTGCCTGGAAGCATCACAAAGGATGTTGGCTAGCCGTTCTCAGAGTCAGGGCCCCGGGCCACTAGCCCGATCCAGCATTGTTTAATTTTTTTTTTTTTAAAGGAAATGTATCACCCAAAAGGCCAATAAATGCGGGAACAAGCTTGCATAATATTTATTTATGCAAATATATGTGTAAGCCATCCAGAGACTTTTAGTATTGCAACGGCATATAAAAACGTTAAATATAAATAAATAAATAAAATGCATATCTCAGACTATTTCTATAAGTTTTATTTGAAATTATAATCCTAAAAAACAAAGAAAAACTAAAAACAACATCAAACATCAAAAACGTCGGGCTGGCTGGGTCAGCCCCCACATCCTTCTTTTTCCATTTATGATAACTTAACAACATATTTAACTCTATACGAAGTCCCGTTTCTCTAGCCAATAATAAAAAGAGTCCCAAGTTGGATAGAAGTCATATCTCAAACTATTATTCATAATTTAAATA
Source organism: Varanus komodoensis (assembly GCF_004798865.1). Lineage (NCBI taxonomy): Eukaryota > Metazoa > Chordata > Lepidosauria > Squamata > Varanidae > Varanus > Varanus komodoensis. The sequence continues at coordinate 2,203,105 of NW_025336481.1, forward strand.
AGAATCCAGCACTTCTCAGCACAATGGTTCTTTGCAGGAGGAAAAACAGCAGGATATAAATGCAAGTTAAATGGGGAGGGGGGAGTCTGTGACTGGGGCGACTGCTCCGTCTTCTGCCCCAGTGCTAGGGCTGTGTTGGCCCCACAAGGTCTCTGCTGCCCCCCCCCCCCTTGAGATTCTTTATATCTTAGTAGTTTCAGCAGGACAAGGACTGGCCCCCTCTTCAAGATGAGGACAGTCTGTCTTCTGTGAAGCAGGAGGTCGGCCTTCGAACCCCGCAAGGCCACCCCTCTTCACCCTGCAGCCTCACCTGCCTTCCTCCTCCTCGGCAGCCCAGGCACAGCTTCCATTTCCGCCCGCAGGCGTTCCTTGCAGCCGGCTGTCCCTCACCCCGGTCCCACGCCTGCTGCCTTCTGCCCAGGCTCTGGCAGGCCCGGCTTTTCCGCCTTCCTTGCCCGTAACCGCATTTCTCCCCTCAGCTCTTACACCAGGAAGGCTGCAGGTGTGGGCGGCAGAGGGGAGGGAGGAAGGAAGGGCACGGCGAGGAACGTAAAATTTGCTGCACTGAACAAGCTGGGGAGCAGCTGGGATGCACGTGGGGACCGTTTCCTGAGGTCTCATGGGGAAGAGGTACTGGGGAACACTAAGCTTCAGGTGTTCCGCACCTCCACCCCAATTTAAACCTGATTCTCACACCTGCTTGCCTCCCTCCCCTTTTCTTGAATGGCATGGGAGTTTATCTCAGGAGAATTCAGCCCTTTGGACCTGAAGGGATCAGAACCTGCTCCTTTTCACTGTGACAGTTCAGGGTCTCTTCCAGGCGGAAAACGCTTGGTTTCCATGCTTGTCTGCAGGTGCGTCGTTGGCCACAGGTGTGGCAGTTGAAGGGGATCCAGTCTTAGCCTTTCCAAACCTCTGCCGAAGGTGCATACAATATTTTATATTGTTATTTCTTGTATTTTAATTTTATGTTGTGAGCCGCCCCGAGGCTTTGGCGAATGGGGCGGCATAGAAATGTTTTAATAAAATTAATAAAATAAATGGTGCATGGGGGAGAGCATCAGTCTTTTTCCTCAAAGGACTCCTCTTCAAAGTATTGTTTGTCTATTTATTTATTACATTTATAAAGGGCTCCTTTAGCCCTTCAGGGCTCTCTGGGTGGTGTACAATCAAAAACCAATCTATAACAATAAAATTCATATGATAAAAGTTCATACAATAAAAATCATAAAGTCAAATGCAATAAAATAGAATCTATTCTGACAGATAACTACAACAATCAATAAAATTATCTCAGTGATGAAAATCATTGCAATGTCTTTAAAGAAGGAAATATAAATTCATCGATTCTTAAAATGTCTGGGAAATCAAAACATCTTTGCCTGGCGCTGGAAAGGTAAGAATGAAGGAGCCAGGGATACTTCTCGGAGGAGCATATTCCATAGATAGGGTGCAGCACCCAAGAGGTTCATCTCCTTGAATCCAAGAACAGCGTCCTGCAGACCTTTGCTGCTGCTGCTGCTGTTGTTGCCGAGAGTCAACACAAACACAATAATAAAACCAGCATGCAATACAGTGCCACAGAAAATTCCACTGTACAAGCGCTTGGTTGTTGTGACACGCCATCAAGCCTTCTCCAAATTTGCTATTGCTTGATTTGATCAAGGACCCGCTTGGCCCTCTTGTTCTCTAGGTGCAGGGAATTCCAGCACCACATGGAAAATGCATGCATTTTCCCACCATCAGTTTTCTCCGCTGCCATCCATTCAGAGTGGCGATTCAAACAATCGCGTGGACAGTCTTGGTCTCACTCTCGGTCTCTCATGAATAACCCTCACACCTGACGATTACAAAACCCGCAGTGCCTCCACAGGGTTCTTGGGCATCATTTTCTTCTGCCCAGCTTGTCAATAAACAATCGGGAAGTATTTGGCCCTCCTGCCTACCTGCCTGTTTCCCCAGACCTTGTGCTATCTGATTTTGGCCCCTCCCCTCCTTTGGGCTAAGTAATTTTCTTTGTTACCTTTTTAAATCTCTTTACTCCAACCTTTCACACCTATCACACCTGATGATTACAAAATCCACAGTGTCTCCACAGGGTTCTTGGGCATCCTACCTGGTTCTACCCCTGCCATTTTATCTGTTTATTATATTTGTATCCTGCCATTTTCCTTCCAAGAACTCAAGGCAGCTCACACAACCCTCCTTCTCCTCTCAATCATATCCTCAGAACAACCCTGTGAAGTAGGTTAGGCCGAGAGTTTGGGTCAACCCGGTGTGTTTTGTGGCCATGGGGGACCAGAGCCAGGTCGCCCTGATTCCAGCCCAGTTTTAACCTCTCAGCCACCCTGAAGGCATATAGCCGAGCGGGAGAGAGCATCCCGGAGATTTTGGACTCCACTCTAGGGTTAGGCCAACCGTGTAAACACCTTTGCGTACTTTCTCCTCTTGAAGTCAACGATAAGGCGGTTTGTCGTGCATCCAGGGCCCAAAGCTCTTCCGATGGCTCCATGCTAAGTGCCATCGCTTCCTTGCCGAGCGCAACTCTCCCCTGCTTGTTTCCTTCGAACAGACAGCCTGTCTTAATGTGATGAAGACTCGACCCAATCCACGTTTAGACAGGAAAACGACTTCCCACATCCCCGTCAGCCATGACGGAAGTTGGAGGCCCTTTTTCTGCCTGGATAGGCAGAGGATTGTGCCCAAAATCGGTCGCTTCAGAGCTGGGGAGCAAAGTGTTCCTTTGCTCATCCTGGGCCCCCTGGCAGAGACAGCACATGGGGTGTGTGTGCGTGTTTTAAATAAAGACACTGGATATTGTTTTCTGGGGTGAGCATGGCTGCTAGCTAAAATAAGAGCTGCTGATCCGGAGGCTCCAGCCCAGCCGTAAGCTGATCACGGAGGAAGTCTCAGAAGAATTTTCCATCCCTCGACAGCATCGCGCAATACTTGCGCCGCAGGGAACCCCGGGGTGGAATGTCCGCTTGCACAGTGCAAAAACAGAGGGACCCCTGGACCCCAGCAGAGGGCCTGGGTGGCACATGCTTGGCGTGGGTGAGGCTGCCCGTGCCGGAGACATTGCCCAGTCCGAATGGACCTGCGGTGCGGTCCATCCAAACGGTGGCCGCGCCACCTCATGCTGCTGGCAATGCGCAGCTTCGAGGCACAGCCGCCCTTTCCTGTTGGTCTGTTCACCTGTCCATTGTTCCATTTCTGCCCCTCCTTTTTACTCTTGCAAGGAACCCAAGGTGAGGGACACGATCCTCTTCTTCACAACAACCCTGCAAAGTAGGCTTGGCTAAGAGACGGGGGCCTGCCCAACATCATTCCGTGAGCTTCATGGCCAAGTGGGAACCTGACGCCCCAAGACCCAGGAGCACACTCTGACTGCTGTGGGAAGGGAACGTTCCAGGGAACACGAAACTTCAAACTTTCCCTCCGTGGAGGAAGGCACGGGGCCCTTTCTTTTTCAGGGTGCAAGATGTTCTGAACCGGCACAGTTGCTGCATGTCCTGGAGCATGTCAGGAAGGTTAACTCCATTGTTAGGAATTTATGATGTGACCTTCTTGGAGCTTTGAACAAACAAAGGCATCTGCGAACATGGTTCTCATAGGAACCGGCATGAGCGAGATGTGACACTGTCGTGAGTTTCCCTTTTCACTTAGCTGGCGGCACCTCCTGTTTTTCCCGCCAGCACCACCTGCGTGGCGTTCCTCTCCTGAATTCCTCAACAGCCTTTCCAAAAGAGAAGCGGGTCCAAAACCAGCCGGGGGTGACCGGTCTGTGCAGAGGCAGTGTCGGGGGGTAGCTCGGGGGCCTGGGATGCCCAATCTTTCACTGGGAGCCCTGGCCCTCCGGGAAGGTGTCTGCTGTTGTTCCTTAGCACCACTTAAGAGCAACCTGCACGCACGAAAACACAGCATCTCCCTGGAGTAGCTGGAGAGGAGAGAATGGTAGCCATCTCGGATTCTGCCTCATTCCTTGCCAGGCAGCTCCTCTGGTTAATGTCCATGCAGCCGCCGGGTGCCAATTCTAGCCCGGTTCTGTCTGTCTGCACCACCTAGCAGCGGAGGCAGAGATCAGGGGCTAGTCAGTGGGGCTGGAGCCCAAATCTCAGGGAGGCACTCTGCCCCACAGCCCCGCTTTCTGGAGCTAGGTTCCCCCCTTCACCAGCTCAAAACCACAGACCATTCTTTGGCAAAAGTTCTTCATTCTCCAATGCGCCTCCAGTAAGCACAGTGACAAAGAATGCGTCTCTGAGCACGCACAGAGCGGTCTGTGGAGCCCAAGCCCCTTTGCCGTTTGCCGACCCTCTAGTTGGCTAGCCCTTCCCTCCTGAAGCCACTGTGTGTTGAAGGCACTCGTTTGCTTCCTGCCGGCTTTCTCCGCTATCCACAGCCACATGCGGATGACCTTGGCCTTGTTTCCATCTTTACACCAGATGATGTTTTCTAGTTCCTTTGTTGCCGCCCTGCCAAGTCTCGCTCTCCATCAAGCTTGTTTTCAAGACAGCCAGGATAAAGCCTGGACTTCAGCTCGCTTGGGTGTGCGGCTCCCGTCGTCTCCCCGGCTCCAGGCAGGTGTGCCGGGCAACCCAGAGCAGGTGAGTGAAAATCCTGCATGGCAGGGACCCCTGTTTGGGGCACAGTCCACCTCTGGGCCGGAGCCGTCTGGATTTCCACAGCAGTGCCTGGAAAAGCCGAGAGCATCACACAGAGGGGGAGTGGGCCAGAATGCCTGCTTTTGGCCTGTCGTTGAAGCGACTGCACACATTCCTGGACTTGCGGCCCATGAGCCGGCGACGTGGGGGCCGCTCCTCGTGCAGCAGCTCCGAGAGGGCTCACGCCTCTCCTCAGCCCAGCCCAGGGTTCCAGGGGGCGGTTCTCCGCGCCCGGCCCTGCCGTGCCTCCCCTTGCCAGGACCAGCATCCTGCCCCATGAGCTTTTCGTTCCTGCTGGCTCAGCTCTCCGCACATTTGCCAAGCGCGACTCGGTGGTTGTTGCAAAACCCGGGAGGGAAATCCTGTATTGATGCACTCGGGGCTTATTTGGAGCTGGGAATGAATTGGCGCTTCCGGCATCCTGCTTCTCTCCCCCTTCCCCTCAAGAGGAGCTGCACGAGGCCCAGCAGCCGGGCAGGAAACAATCTGCACGTGTCGGCCGGGCAACTGCACCAAGGCCGGCAGGGCAGCCAACTCACAACAGTGCTCTTTTCCGATTCACAGCACTGTGGTACAGCAGCGCTGGAAGGGGCCAGGAGGCCGCCGGATTCACGGCCGCAGGACCTTCCTTGCATGGAGGAACGTGGCGTGAACGAGCCCTGAACTGGGGAACGGAGCGCAGTGTGGGCGGGCTGGTCCACATTTCCCGCTTCCAAGAGTGCCTTTCACTCCTCTCACTGCCCCCCTTTCTCCCCCAACCTTTCTTTTTGCAGCGAAACCTCAACTCTCCTTGACTTTAGTCCAGCACGTCGTCATCCCTGAGTGTTTGGGGTGGTCCTCAGGTTTTGGAGGGGGCTGCACTGCTGCAGCGCTCTGGGTTCCCCTCCGGCTCTTCCAGGGCCTTCTCCGGCTCCACCATCCCAGGCACGGCCCTTCCAACTTCCGTACTGTGAGGAGCGATGTGAAAGAAGATGCCTGCACCTGGCCCGGCCGTTACCTGTTGAAGCCGCTATCGGTTCTGCCCGAGCCTCTTGCCCTTCAGTGCCTCCTCCCCCGGGAGAGCTCCTCCCCATGGGTCAGGGGGAACTGATCAGCAAGGCAGCTCCTGCCTCTCGGCCCTAAGCTCGAGGGGCTCCCCATAGCTTGCCCACTGCCGTAATGCCGCGTGCCCACCAGCCTGCCAGGGAAGCGAACCCCTTTCCCCAAAGGCGTCTTGCCACCAGAAGCCACGGCTGGTTTTTGAGTGAGGCCGTGCCTGCAGGCTGGCATGCGAAGGGTAAGATAGAGGGCAAGGCGGGCATTTCTGGAGGTAAGATCCAATTGATTGCGTGCTGTGCAGCTCCCAGGCTGATCCCAATTGCCCATAAATGCCTTGATCCCAGGACAAAAGCATCTCTTGAGGGGGCAAACAGGAAAAACCTGATGCCTCTCCCTCACACTCCACCGTGACCACTCCAGGTTTGGGCTTTCAGGCTTTGCACTTCCTGAACATTCATCCTCCTTTTTGGTCGGAGACACAAAGGAATGAGCACACGCAAACCCACAGGCCTCAGGGCCAGGCTTGGTGGCATGTGGGGACCCAGTCGGACTGCTCCTGGCCCCTGCTGCAGGAGTGCCTCCACAGGAAACTCCCCAGAAAAAGCGGAATGTGCAAAACCAAGACAGACCCTCTCCAAAGAGGCACTCAGTTCTGACCTAAGTGCCGGTTTCAGCCTAAGGCACCAGCTTCTTCCAGTCGTGGCCAGAGCTGCCCAGGACATGGGAGGAGAGAGCTAAGCCCAACCTGCTTCGCTTCCTTCAGGAATTCCTCCAGTGTTGTGAGTGTGTTTGTGGAGGTGGAACACGTTTGCCAGGGAACTGGCTCAGCTCTGCCGAAGTTCATGCACCGCAGCCGTGTCATTCGGAGTGCAGGCCAATTGCGGTAGTGCTTGAAGTTGGCTCTCGGGGGCTAGAGTCCCCAGGGACCCTCATCCCCCAGGGTTAGCTGGCTTTCCACCCCCTTGGGCTCCCCTCCTACTCCCCCTCCCAAATCTGTGTGCCTGAGGATTTCCCCAGTCCATGAATCCCTTTTCACAAAAGGGATTGTCCTTAGGAGACTGAATGCTTTAAGGGCGCACACAGAGAGACTTTAGAAAGTGTGTTGATGCAAATTCATGCAAATTTATGCAAATCATGGGAGCCTGAGCCCAGCACCATCCCTGCGTCCTATGCCTACTTAGACAGCAAAAGTCCTAAAATTCCCAGCATTTCCCAGCCATCCTTTAAGGAACTTTTTGGCATCTATTTGGCCTGGGAGTGTGTTCTGGGTGCGTGAACCGTTTGGATGCGGAGGCCCAACGATCCTGAAAAAGGAAATCCATGATCATTCTGTGTCAAATGGAAATAGGAAAAATCTAACTTCTTAAATAAAGTTTAACATGCCAAAACTAGAATAATTGTCTTACCACCAACTACTCAAGTTACAGATCGTGGCTGGTCATATTATGCATAGCTTTAATATTTAACTGAGTGTTGAACAATGAAACGTTTTGCATTGCATTACCATTCGACACTTTTTTGGTTGGGGCAGGTTACAGCTCCTCTTCCATACCCGGAGTGTTTGCGTGCACAACGACGACAACAGCTACAGAAACACTTCCAGCTGTTGATGAAGTGGCCCACAAAAACCTTCATGCCAGATGCAGGCAATCTTGTGCTTTCCAGACCTTTTGCTCTATGACTTTCATAGCCTCTGACTAGCCATGCAGCCAGGGGCTTATGGGAACTGTAGTGCAAAGCATCTGGAGGTCACCAATAGGCTACCTGTCTCCTATCTTATGCCATAACCGATCTGAACCTTTTTAAGGTACCAGTGATGTAACCCTCTACCTCAAGCCAAGAAGAGCAATGAATCAAAGGGAAAAGAACTTGTCTATCCAGACCTTGCTTTAAGTGGACGTGCAATGTGACAGGCATGCTGGGAGTTGTAGTCCAACGTATCTGGAGGGCACAAGGGGTAGAAGGCTGCCATATAGGATGGGTGTGCGGGATTCAGTGTTTGTGTGATGCCCACCCTGTCGCTCTGATCCAGTGCTTTATTTTAAGAAGGGTGTAAGAATCACCCTATTGGATCTGACCAGAGACTGATCGTCACGCTTTTCGTCCACACGGTGGCAAACCAGCTGCCCACAGGCCCCCTCCAGCAGGATGGGGGCAAGGCCTCCCCTGCCCAGCTCCTCGGCGACAGGTGCATGCAGGCCTGACGGAAGGAGCACATGGCCAGCAAGGCTGGTAGCCCCGGAGAGCCTCCTCATGGACTTGTCCCATCCCCTTTTAAAGCTCTTCAAATGCGTGTCCATCACTTCCCACGGCAGCGGATTCCATAGTTTAACAATGTGCCCACGGTAGGCATGTCATGAGCAGAGCCGGGGGTCAGACTAGATGCTTCAGGAGACCCCTTCTGACTCACGGTTTCTGTTTCTACGCTGCACAAAGGTGTCCTTCTGTGTCTTGAATCTCACACCAACCTCACCGGTTGGCCCCAGTGGGTTCCAGGATTATGAGAAATGAGGAAAAACCTCTCCCTGTGCATGATCTTTGCGCCAGGCGCGCTTTTGTATGCGCCTCGAGCATGTCTCCCCCTCCTCGCCTTTTTTCTAAGCTAAAGAAACCCAGTTGTTGTAATCATTCCTCGTAGGGGATTTCCCCACACAGGCAAACCGAGCAGCATCAGCAAAAGCTGGAAGTGAACACTTAACACCCACTGATGTTAAGAAACTGGACAGCCCTCTGAGTGGGATGGTGTGACGAGGTGTCCTGCAACAGCAGGCTGGACTTGATGGCCTTCATGGCCCCTTAGAGCTCTTCCATTCTATGATTCTATGAACATAGCAGACAAACCCAAGTGTTTGGGGTTTTTTTTTTCCTCTACCACAGAGCATTGGCAAGAGGGTGGATCTCCCCAAACTCTTATCCATTCATCTATTTTATTTATGGTTTCGATTCCAGCTTTGGGATTGAATAGCCAGGCTTGCTCCTTCAAAGACAGTTTATTTTTAAGTGGAAATGCATCCTTCCCTAACAAGGCATTTTCAGTGCATCCTTCCTGTTGGGGTTACCAGAGTTCAACAGGCTTTCCGTCTGAGAAAGAGAGAGGCAAAACGCATTCTTTAAAGAACAAGACTTTAATACAAATAAGTGTTTCTTACAAATAAGATGCCAGTTCCCTCCCAGCACTAAATACTATACAACCTTAGAAAGAAATATGAAGAAACATTATAAATAATGCAGTGAAGCATCTTCAGTGCAACAGGCATTGCAAAAGTGAGTGGGACTCAAGAGTTTTGTACACACACACACACACACACACTAAACACACAATGTCCGCATGGCCCCACAGAGGCAGGTGGATGCCCACATGGCTAAGCACCTACCAGAATTCTGTCAATGCTGGCCTCTTACCAGATGAGCATTTTCTGCACTGGATCTTGAGCGACAAACACGATCTTTTTGTGCACAGCTGGATGGGAACCAGCTGTTGTCCTCTCCAGCCCTTTTTTGTGTCCTCCGAGCCAAAAGGAGGGGTGAATCGTCCATTTTTGAATTTACAAGCGATCCACTGTGGTCAAAGATCTGACCCATGACACTGACCTCCCCTTCTTAACCGGAAATCCCACGGCCAAGCAAGAGGCAAGACAAAGAGCGGCCTGGCATCATTCCCCGATGGACCACGGATCCAGAGGGTTCTCGGGAGCATCATTCCCAGCCCACCCCATGAGGAAGGATCCCCCTCTGAAAGATCAAGAGAGGTGCATTTCCTGCCCCCCACAAGAGTCTCCCGTTCCCATCAAAGATCAGCTGCCCAATCCAATAAATACATCAGCTTCCCCAACCTGGTGCCCTCCAGATGCACTGAACCATCCTCCCCTGCTGGCTGAGAATGATGGGCATTGTGGTTCCATACATCAGGAGGGTGCCAGCTTGGGGAAGGCTAACCTAAACAAACAAAAGCAGGGAGGGAAAGGACAGAGAAAACAGTTTGGGACAGGCAAGAGCAATCGGAAACGGGCTCCAGTCCTGGAATAAAATCGGGAGACGGCTCAGCCAGCCAGGTGCACAGCTCTCGGCACAGCCGTGACAAAGGCGCAAAGCCGAGGCGAGATTCCTTGCACGACACTCCCCAGCCTTCTGTTTACTGCCTGGGGAGCCACGGGGGCGGGGGGGGGGAGAAAACTCGTCTTCTGTTTCAGCCGTTATGCAAAGTGCAGCCCCAAAGGAACTTTGATTTTCCTAAATGATTCGGCAGGAGTTCTATTTTAATTGGCTGCTGCCTTCTAAATTGCCTTCCCATATATGGGTTTGTTTGTTTTTTGATAACAGACACGGGTGATCGAAGTCACATCTAAGTTCCGCCTGGCATTTTTTTTTTCTTGCCCAAACCACCCCAGAGTTAAGAGCTCTCTGGAAACAAAAGGATCGGGTCAGAGACAATGGGACTTTTTCAGAGGACTCACCACAGCGGACTCAGAACCACAGGCTCTTGCGCTTCCCTAAAGGGGATGGAGAGAAGATGGTCTGGGCCCCAGGACTTAAAGAACGCACACACTTGCAAAAGCTTGCAAAACACTGTCTGCTCTCTGAAGGAGTGTCCCAGCATGCCAGCCCCCAATTCCCTCTGCTCTGGACAGTTCACAGGCAGGCAGGCTGCCCAGTTCTGCCTCAATGCCGTGTGCAGGATGCTACCCCAGGCGCTCGGCTGCCTCCTGGGCTCCGGGCCAAGCAGGTATTTCCAGGATGTGCACAAAAGCAGCCTGCATTCCTTGCTCATGCCCCGGTAGGCCTGGGGGCTTTCCAGTTCTCTCAGCTGCAACCCTTCCGCTGTTTCCAGCCCACTGTTGTCTTGGCCACAGCGTACACCTTCCACCTTGCACGCAGGTTCTCAGGGCAAGGCATCCAAGCAGGTGTTCTAGTCACCGGAGCAAAAGCACCTGGCTAAATGTTCCACTGCATTTGGAAGCTGCTGCCGCCCATGAGCCAAAAGCCCTGTATTTCTAGGGGGCGTCTCTTCTACGGGAGCTCTGCAACACCCACCTGTTCTGGAGCTCCTTCCTCACCTGGACTACACAACCCCAGTGGACTGGCTCTCCTTCACTCTACCTCAGCTGTTCCCAACCTGCTGATCCCCAGACGTGTCAGACTACAACTCCCAGCATCCCCTGCCAGCATGGGGAGAGCTGTGGCGCAACACACCTGCAGAACCCCAGGTTGGCTAAGTCTTGGAAAAGGTAAATGGGGATGAAAATCCAAGGAACATGTTTATCTTTGCCTTGGTGTCGAAAGTTATATCAGAAGAGGCTCAAGTGTTCCCTGCAGGCGAAGATTCTGTCCAATCGAACGGACAGGATCATGGGAATTCGGAGCAACGCCAGCCTGAGGGGGATGACCCCCCCCCACCCTGCCACCTCACACAGACCAGACACTTCCAAAGGGGCTCAGACAAAACCATGCAATGGCAGTGGAAGATCCCCCCGACAGTCCAGAACAGGCCACACGGAGACAGGGGGGCTTCCTCTCCGCTCGTCCGCTAGACGTTGGAGACTTTCTGGGCCTCCCTCGCCTGCCGCAATCCGTACAGCCACTTGATGACCCGTGCGTTGCGCTCGATGATGGAGATGCCGTAGGGCATGCGCTCCGCCTGCCTCTCCTCCAGGGTGATGGCGCTGCGCCGGGAGCGCGTCCCCTCCGAGCTGGCCGTGCTGACGCTGTGGAACTTGACGGACACAATGTCCGAGCTGGCCCGCGTGAACCGCTCCACGTCCATGTCCCGCACGTCCTCCGGGTCCAGGCCGCAGTAGTTGAAGAAGCGCTCCAGGTCGGCCGTGGCCCGGGAGTACCGGTCGCTCAGGTCCGATTTGGATCGGTGCAGCACGGTCTGCCGCTTGGCGCTCTCTGTCCGCAGCTCCCCGCAGGGGCCGGGGGAGCTCAGGGGACCGCCGGGCAGGATCTTGGGGTGCGCCGGAGACACGGAGGCCGGGGTCAGCTGGATCGCCGGGGCAGCTCTCGCCCGCAGCACCCCACAGGGCCGGACGTCCACCCTGCGCACGGCGACGGTGCTGGGGGGCTTCGAGGAGGCTGAGCTCTGCGAGAGCTTGCTCATGCCCTCCGAGGGGCCCGGCTTCCGCGGGGTCTCCGGGAGGCTCCTGCCGTGGGCCTCGGACGTCCATTTCTGCTCCAGGGGGCTCTTCTCGGGCTTGGGGAACGCCAGGGGGCTGTCGCAGAGGTTGATCAGGTTGTTGAGGATCTCCAAGTTCAGGGAAGACTTGGCTCCGCAGGCCTCTGCCCGGCGCCCTCCCTGCGGGGTCTTGCGGCTCGGGGTGAGCATCGCCCGCCGCACCCCCGGCGTGAAGAGCGGCTGCTTGAGGAACTGCGGCCTCACGGGCTCCTGCCTGGTGCTGGCCACCTGCAGGCTCTTGACGTACTTGGCCTTGTCCGCCTCCAGCCTCTCCACCGCGCTGGGCTTCTTGGCGGCTGTGGCCGGCCGGCGGAAGTAGCCGGGGCCCTTGTTCAGGATTCGGAAGGGCATGGCCGAGGTGAAGGGTGCGGAGGCCGCGGCGCCTTGCAGGGCAGGGTGGCCGGCCTGGAGCGCCTCCACCGGCATGGTGCGCCTGCCGAGGCGAGGTGCGGGAGGGGCGGCACTCACCTGTTCCCACGACGCGTCTCCCAGGGCGGCCAGGGGCAGTCACATGCCGCGGGGAGCGCGCCGCGGCAGGCTGGGCCGACCGTCCGTCCGTCCGTCCAGCCGCGGGGTCGTCGCGGGTCCTCCGCGGGGCTGCGGGAAGGGAAGGGAAAACAAGGCGCACGATCAGGGCCGGACCCCGCGCCCGAGCGCTGCTGCTGCTCCGGCGCGGCGCCGCCAGACAAAGGCTGCGCGCGTTCGGCGGAGGGCGGCCGGCGCCGCTGCCCTTTTCTAGGCACACGCCCCGCCCCCCGCGCCGGAGGGGCCGCCGCCCGGCCAATGGGCCGCGGGAGAGACGGTTCAAACGGGGCCCCGGCCTATCGCGGGCGCGCGCGGCGGCGGCGGCCGGCAACCCGCCCACGGAGGCGCCCGCCCCGCCCCGGCGGCACCTGTGCGCTTCTCGCGCGGGAGCGGGTGGGCGCCGCGGCCGGGAGCCGCACGCCCCGAGCGCTGGGGGGCTTCCTGCGCGCGCCCCGCCCGCCGCCCGCGTCCCGCCGCGCCGAGCTCCCCGGGGGCCGCTGCATGAACGGACGACCGGCGCGGGCGCGGGCGGGGGCGAGGAGGGAAAAGGCCACGGGGCTGATTCATCCCGGTCCCCAAGCCCCCGGACTATTTTCAAAATGCAGCGATGGGACTTATTAACGTTCATTTAGTTTAGTGATTTATGAACCGCCCTTTAGGACAAAGCTCTCCCGGGGGGGGGGGCGGCCAAATTCAAAGCCACCAAGCACAATTTAAGAAGAAACCATGATAAAAAAGAACACAATAAAGCCGAAATTAACCATTAAAACCAGACAGCTCCGCTGCAGCAGCTGAGATTGCTTCGCTTAGAAAAAAGCCAGTGAAGGGGAGACCTGATGGGTTGATTAAAATTATGCATAGCGTGGAAGAAAGGAGAGGAAATACTTTTCTCTCTCCTTCCTAATGCTAAAAGCCGAAGGGGTCATCCTGCAAAACTGGTTGCTGGGAGGTTTGGGCCAGACAAAAGCAAGCCCTTCTTCCCCCAGCACACAGGAAACGCTGGAACTCGCTGCCACAAGGAGTGGTGATGGCAGCTTTTGAAGGGGATTGGGCGATTCGTGGAGAAGCACTACCCGTGTCTACCACTTGAGGGCTACCTGCTGCCTCCAGTTCCAAGACAGTTGGCCTATGTTCACCAGTGGCTGTGGAACATGGGGACTGAGGGTCCCTATGGGCCACTGCTTAGCTACTCTGTGAACAAAATGTTGGACTGGATGGACATCTGGTCCAATCTCGCATGGGTCTTCTGTTCTTTCGTGGTTTTACATTTAAAAAAAATGTTTAATAGAAAGACCAAACCAAACCAAACCACCCCATTCAAGAGAAGAAAGCATAGAATAAACAAAAACATTGCCATTTTAAAATACGCTGTAAAAAGATTCATACGGATCGTTACATATATATTATATATCCCTTGTTATTAGCATGTAACAGAACAAACTACCATTTGCACCCCAAAATAGATGGATCCATCTGCAAATTATGCCTAAAGCCACCTATTCGAAAATCAAACATTTCATAGCACTTTCCAGCCACTGTGTCTCTGCAGAAGCAGTTTAAAGTCCTTCTAGTATTTTAATTTTAGTCTTTTAGCTATCAAGAGCCTGGAGGATCATTTCTGTTGCCCTTGCACTAAATTTCAAGAGATGGGTAGCTAAATCAACAGAACATATGTCCAATTAAATATTAAAGAACCTCCCAGTACAAGCTTTATCCAAATTATTACCCCTCCCCAAAAGGAAACCACACTGGTCATTGTTGGCACATAAAGAGAAGCTTTCCCATCATTGCACCTCTGACCATTGGCCTGTTAAATTAAGCGCTTATCAAAGAGGCGTTACAGTATCCAGTATACTCAAAACACCAATTTTTATGGAATTAAGCATAGCTTAAGATCCATAACCCCTAGCAAAAGAGGTAATAATGAAGCACTCCGTTTTGACTGGGCAAAACGGAGTACTCCGGTTCATGATTCCATTCTTGAGACTCTGTTTAATCATATTAATTCACTGATAATAGATATTTTGGCATGTGCATCATATACCAGTGCAGCTGTTGCGCTTCAGTCAATATTTCCAGGTGGCACTGAAGTTGTGAATGTTCTGGGACCAAACCTGGAATCTAGTGAATGCCTTCACTGTGCAAGCAGCTGTGGCTTGTAATTTGAAATTGGCACATGCAGCGAAAAATGGCAGCAGCTTATGGGCGGGACTGGCAGATGATCCAGTGTAAAACTGAGCTTGTCCATCCAAGTCTGCCAAACAAATGTTTTCTTGCGAATTCTTAAATCTGAATTTCCCCATAAAGGTAACTTTGCAAGTTGAGAGATGTCAAGCTGTAATTGACATGAAGATATACACCACACCCCTGCAGCTCTCTGAGCTGGAAAAAGCATGTTATTTCCTTCAAGGCGATGGCAGCCCAATGCAGCCCACTGGGAAGAGAATCCAGAAATGAAGATTTCAAAATTGAACAGGGAAAGCGAACTAATCCAGGCAAAAAAGAGCAAACCCTAGTGCCGGGCAGAAAATAGTGCTGGTGCTATAAGAATTAGAAGGCCAAAACTTTAATTACAAGTTGCCTTATTTTCAAGGATATTCATTGGGGGGGGGGGAGGTGGCTCCCATAACATTTACGAAACAAAACATTACTCTTCTGGAAGTACTTGCCAGGCATAAATGTGCTTCTTGTGTTCTTATGTTGACTCATTCATGGACCCAAGTAAATAAGCAAGCATTTCAGAAGGCCTACAGTGATGGGCCAGGCAGACGCCAAACGGAAGAGTCCCACATGGGGCCTCAACAGAGAAGGCCCCGTATCTCACGTCCACTGCTTTGCCAGATGTCTCTCTCTCTCTCTTTTAAAGCCGTCTCTAAACTGGTGGTCCTCGCCTCCTCTCACGGCAGGGAATTATATAAATTCCTTGTGTGGAGTCACAGATGTGCGTGCGCACACAACCGTGCTATATCCCTCTTGTAATGAGGGGCCCAAAGAAGAGGAAATCCACCCTAGATTGAGGTCCAGAGGGGGCACAGATCTGCACGTGACTGAATTGGGCCAATTTATCCATAGGGAGGCACAGAAACAAATCATTCCCGTGCTTTTGGCTGGTTCCTGATGGGCCACTTCAAGGCTCTGAGCTCCCTCCAGACCAGACTGTGACTGAACCATCCACAACAAAGATGCAACTTTGAAGCAGGACATATGGGCACCCACCCGGTGCCCACCAGGTGCTTGGGACGTCAGGTCCCATCATTCTGTGCATGATGGGAGATGAATTTCAACATAGCAGGAGGGTCCCAGTTTGCGGAAAGCTGCATCAAGCTCTTGTGCATGTTTAGACTTTAAAAAAGCCCTAGCAGGCCAGCTGTTCTAGGACTTTTTCCCATCTGGATGAACACAGGAGCGTATCTTTAGTGAGTCTCTAGAAGCACACAAGGGAAGAGGGAAAGCAGAGGGTGGAGAAAAGGGAATTACCAGTGCATCTCGGCCAAATGGGTTTCCTCGTCAAGCTGCTTTTCCACAGAAAAAGTGGCGTTGCGGGGTCTCTATCGGGGTCTCTAACTTGGGGTGGAATGCCAAGTTCTCTACAGGGGACCTCCCTAGGTCTAACGGGGCTGATATGTTGAGGGGTACACATCCGTGTTACCCAGAGATGTTGCCGAGCATTGTAACAATCCATATCGCTTGAGAACAAAGCGGGGGAAGAGAGAGAGAGAGAGAGAGAGAGAGAGAGAGAGAGAGAGAGAGAGAGAGGGAGCACGCGAGCGAGCACAAGATCACCCATTCTCTGGATGATGCTTAAACAATCCACTTTTGGCGTTTTCGGTTCCCTGCTCTCCCTTGACAATGTTGCAAGCAGCTAGCTGAAGATGAGTCCTTTCTTTTCACTGCACGGATGCTTGTGTTGCAGAGGTATTATCTTGCTTTGAGATGAAGTTTGCTGCAGGTTGTTTTTTCTGAAGAGAGATGCAACGCCACCCTAGATATTCGTCTGGTACCGACGCGATTTGGAGATCTGTCTGGTTTTCGGTGGGACCAATTTGGCCTGTTATTGGCAGGTTTACTGCTGCGGTTAGTGTATGGTTTATCGTTTCAACGAAAGTCAGATCAATGTATTGTTGTGGTTTGCCATAAGGACAGTTCCCCCAACAAGGCACCCTTTCCCAAATCCATAAATAGATCAATCCAGTGACTTGGGGGGCTTGTTAAAAAAAAACAAAAAACAGTGATCATCATCATCCTCCGTTTAACAACGCTACAGTCTTACATTACAGCCGTGCCTACAAGCATTTCCCAAAGCTGGAGCTGAGACAAGAGAGATGGGAAAATATGGATCAGATGGGAAAAGAGGGCGCAGGCCCCATTTCCCACATGTAGGGTAGTGGGGCGCTTCTCTCCCCACACAAACAAGGGCCTTTAACCCAGCATGATCTTTCCTTCCTCCACCCACCACCTCCCTAATCCTAGCAAGATGGGAATTTTAAACAGTTTCAACAGTTCCCTGCACCTCATTAGCTGGCAGGATTAGCAGCAGGGGGGTATGCAAATGCTTCGGGGGCTGGGGCACAGTGGGGGAAGATGGCAAGATTTTGCAAGAATACAGCCAGACTCTTCTGAGATAAGAGAATGCAAATCCTTTGTAGCCACAACTGGAAATTTAGAGGAAACTTATGAAAAAACTGTAGAAAGGCCAAAGCAGTGCAACTGATCACTCCTGGGAGATTGCAGCTATCTCCCATGGAAACTCCAGAGCATTTGTCTTTTCTTTCTTTTCTGAAAAGCAGGAGGCTAGTCCTCATGGTTCCATGGCACAGCTGCAAGACTGCATTCTTGAATTAGCATCAATCGGCCAAACTCTGTGCTCACAATCACTACAAAGGGTTACAGCACTCATTTCAAATGTTTTAATAAATAAATAAATAAATAAATAAATAAATAAATAAAACAGCCTTGCCTGGCTTGCTTCTGCCCCAGTGGGCTGCAGCACATGATGCCCACCCTTTCGGCTATTCAACCCACAGCTGCACCTGGCGTTATCTGGACTCAGGCACCACGGCTTACGTGTGGGTTAAACCAAGCTGTTGTTGGGTTGTTCAAATGCATCCAGGTTCAAAGGACACATGAAGCTGCAGGCAAAACTTGAATATTAAAAATGTCTCCCAGCACATGCTATACAGACTAGAGTGATTATGGGAAATGCATGCTTGGCAGAGGAAGGAAAAGCAGGGGCTGGGGGTGGGTGGGTATGTGCTAACCCCTTGCAATGATGAGCCGACTCGTGAGAATCTGGGAGAATTTATCCTCCCCCAGGAGACAATCAGTGAAATGGACCGATCACTCCACCCCACATTTTCTCTTAGGGTGAAGCGGTTTCAGAAGCCCCCTGAGCAGAGTGCTGCCCCCCCCCACCGCTCCCTGACCCCCAGCTTATCTGATGTCTGGAAAAGAAGCAACGCCCCACCATCTGGGAGCAGCACCTCCGGGCCAGGGGAACCTCTGCTGCATGCTTTCGAAGAGGACAAGCGAGCCAGGAAGCGTGTCCCGTCCCCCCCACTGCCGCCTGGTTTCATCACCCTCCCTTGTCTAAACATCAAACAAGAGGGGACAGGGGTAAAGGACTTTGGCCATCGAGTGGCAAAAAGAATCCATGAGCCATCGCTCTCTGCAGAGATGGGGGAACGAGGGCACTAAAAAGGAGCCGATTATTTCTAGAAATACTTTCAGTGCATGAAGTAAAATTCACACACACGGAGGCTCTTTGGCTGGAGGCCGTCCACAGGGCGTGCGAGGTCCCCGGCACATGAAATCAGCTGTGAAAACTCTGCAGCGGCGAAAGGGGACGAGGGCCTCCGTTTCAGGGTGGGGTAGAGGTGATCCGGATCCTAGTCCCTGCTCAGCTGTGACCCTCCCTGGGTTTCTTGGGCCAGTCCTGTACTCCCAGCCTAACCTACCTCACAGGGCTGTTGTTGTGAGGATAAAATGGAGAGCGGAAGGGTTGTGGAAGCCACCTGGGGTTCCTTACAAGAGGAAAGGGAGCCCGTTATACATAATCTCATTAGTCATTTAGAAGCAAGCCACGGCCTTTCAGTGCCCCTATTTCTACCTGGGGTTGGTAATATTTGCCCACCCTACCAGGCTGTTGTACGGATGACTGAAATAAGGGGTGCCGGGTGCTTTGAAGGGAAGAAGGGATTTTTTATTTATTTATATTTATTTATTTGTATTGCGATTTATATCCTGCCTTTTTCCTACAAAGGGCTCAAGGCAGCTTACATCATTCTCCTCCTCCATCTTATCCCCACAACAACCACCCTGCAAGGTAGGTTGGGCTGAGAGTCTGTGACTGGCCCAAAGCCACCCAGTTGGCTCCATGGCTGAGCGGGGACTAGAACCCAGGTCACCTGAGTCCCAGTCCCCTGCTCTTAACCAGGACACCCCACTGGCTCTTTTTGAGACTTTTAAAGGAAAAACCATGTTACAAGAACATCAAGAGCAGTCACTGCCAACCTGGCTCCCTCCAGATTTGTTGGACTACAATTTCCATCCCTCCCATGTTGGCTGGGGGAGAATGGGAGCTGCAATCTGATGCATCTGGAATGGCACCTGGCTGGAGAAGAAAGGTTAGGAGCAACAGCAGATCTGCAGCAGGATCAGGCCCAGGGCCCATCCGGGTCAGCATGGACGCACTCAGCCGCAGAGCCGCTGAGCCAATTTCTCAGGCAAGCCCACAAGCTGGGCATGATGGGATTGGCTCTTTCTCAGTTCTCGTCCTCACTGTCTGATACTCAGAGGTAGACTGCCCCTCCACATGGAGGTTCTGCTGAACTTCCACAGCTAATAACCAGGAATTTGTCAAATTCCCATTGCAGAAGAGCAGGGAAAGAAAGTCAGTTGGCAACCAAAAGAAAGGGGAGCTAAAGAGGAAGGAGGTGCGAGTTAGAGGCCACCTAGAAGTGCAGACAATTTGGCCAGTCATTGGACAACTCAGGCAGGTCTTTGGGATAGAAGGTGGTCCCTTGCCAAAGTGTGTTTGAATTGGCTTATCGGTGACAGCCGGGACTGGTTAGGTTGACCTAAAAGCAGGGAGGCGGGGGGGGGGGGGCACGAGAGTCTCATTCAAAAAGACTCAAGTAGGCCTTGCGCAAGTCTTGCAGAAGAAAGGTGTGCATGCTCTGCTTTTGTTTTGACGGTTTATTATATTTTTATCCCACTTTTCCTAACCAAAGTGAGGCCTGTAGCTGCTAACCGTGGTGGAAACGACGCATCAGTTGTGAGAAGAGAAGAGCACGATGCGAAAGGCCTGGGGAAGGAGAGTTCTCAGTGGGGGATGGAGCCAGGAGAGGACCGGACGGATGGAATGGTCACGGCTGCAGCGGCTGGATCTGGGCACGGCCTCTAGGTAAAATGCCATTCCACCTTCTCTCGGCCTAAGCTACCTCGCAGGGCTGTTGTGAGAATTAAAAAACAGGGGTGACAGGCGTGCTGTCCTGAGCACACTGGGAAGGAGGATTAAAAACTGGATCGTGTGACGAGAGCATCGTAAAATAAGCATATTGCCGAAGTGTTATTAATAGTGTGAGTCAATTTGTGGGTCTGCGTCTGTTCTCACATTAGATAATTTCAGAGGTGGTAGCGGCAGCGAGCCTCCCTTTGCATCTTTGAGGAATCTGCGCACAGGCACTAGAAAAGAAGGGCACACCCACCAACCAGTGGCAAGCTGGGTGGGACGGCAGTGGAAAAGACGCACCCCAAATCCATCGCAAGAATGTGTCCCCCGAATCCCAAACCAAGCTCCCCTCAACTTGGCGCTCCATAGATGTGTTGGGTTGCAACTCCCATCGTCCCTGGCTGAGGACCATGGGAGCTGCAGTCCAATGCATCCACAGGGTGCCGGGTTGTGGGTGTGTGTGCACACACAACTCAGATTAAAAGCATCGGCTGAATTGCCTCATTCTCCTTTGGGCCTGGGATGCAGTCAGGAGGTTGCAAAAAGAACGGGGCTGTGTCATCCGTGGTGTGATTGCAACACCGGGAGGGCGGAACCGGCCAGCACCGGAGAAGACACGGGGCTGGCCGGGATTTTCCTGCCCCAACAGCAAAACTTCTGCAGAAGCGTTCTCAAGGGCGCTCCATGGAACCTGGAGTCAACCGTTCTCACAATCGTTGACCGGAATCAGTCCATCCCATCCCATGTGGAAGGAGGAGGAGGAGGAGGAGGAGGAGGAGCTCCACGTCAGGCCAAGTCATCTGCTATTTTGGACAACTCACCAGGCATCGTCAACAAGCACTTTCAAACCCTTACTTTTCCCAGAAGGATGAATCATGCAAGGACACAGGAAGAGTTCACACGATACTCAGCCGGAGGTGCTCCTTGTGCTACTACAGACCAGCCTCCCCAGCTGGCCATACGGCGTGGCATCCTGGGGGCAGAGGATGACCATGTCTCTCTTTCATAGAGGACCGCCCTCAGTTTGAAAGGACGGTTCACTTTACTGGTAAACAGAAGAACTGCTTCTGTCACGATCACCTAGCCACTATCACCTGGCAAGCTGTGCGGACAGGAACATGGGTCACCTGATTCCCATATTCTGCATGCACCTCTAAGTTTTGCCTACTTAAGTTATCATGCTCATCACTAAGTGTGCATCTGTTCATGTAAATTTGCATGCACACATTTTCTGGAAAGGCGCGTCCTTTGGGACAACTCAGCAGTGACAGTGCTGGGCTTCAGACCTACAGAAAGAGCAGTCCTGAGGCCGGTTGGGTTGTGGGTCGCCTGGACCCTCACAGAAGAAAAGATGCTAAGTATCAGCACAACATTAGCATGTTTACCTCGATAAAATTAGCATGCACCCAGATCATAACAAACGTTCTGCCTCTCTAGCGAAAATAACTAACATTTACACAAACCTGCATCTCAAATCAAATCCCTTGAGAACAGAAGGTTTTGACTCAACCTGACAAAGCACAGAACATTTTTTTTAAATAATTTCCCCCAACATCAATTAGAGCAGATCAAAAACACGCAGCCTTCGCATTCAAATATCTATCTTGCCCACAAAGTAGGCAGATTAGTTTCATGGGCACACCTCCCGAAACATCTCCGACATCTGCCCTAAATAGTGTTTCACCAGCATATTATACAAATGATAGAATGCAATAATCCACAAGGACAAGCGCAATCAGATCCTGGCCTGTCTCTAAAAGAGGACACAGAATTGCCTCGACGCTGGATAGGAATGAACAGAATTACGGCTGAAATTCATACGGCTTCTAGCAGGGGGAACTATGGCCAGTGATCTGCTCAGGCTTCCGCCCAGGTGTAACTCCAGGTGGGCAGCCTCAGGGCTGACCCATCCTTCTCATGGTTCTGGACGGCCCTGCAAGCCCCTCATTCGATGGCCTGACAAACAGAGGACTGTCCGCTCTAAAGTAGGGCACATGGCCGCCGCCCGCCCGCCCAGGTAGACCACTGCGGGAACAAACAGGGAACGGAGGCAGAGCGACGCTTCCTACAGGAGGCACCTGCCTTGCGCCGCACGTGAACGCACGGGGTGGCATTCGCGGGGCAGAGGTGGCCGTGGGAGGGGAGAAGCTGCCTCAGCAAAGTCCCCTCCCGCTCTGGAATAAGGGCAGCCTGGCGCCTGGGCATGGGAGTCGCCCTCTGGGAACGGATCCGAGGGGTGTTGCTGCTGTCCGTGAATACATATTCATATGGATATTCAAATGAAGAGGGGAGAAGCCACACGGTGTTCCTTGTGGGGGGAGAATGTAACCATGATGGTGAGGATGAATGTTTGGAAAGTGACTTGGGGGGGGGGGAGGGAACAAGCTAAAAGGTTTAGAGGAGGGCAGAGGGGGTGAAGGACACGTGGCCCCAAAACCAGCCAAGTCCCAGAGACTGCCAAAGCCCCCGAACCTTTATTTGAGCACATGACCCTGGGTGGCAGCACAGGGAACTCCCAGTGATTGGGGGCTCCGAAGGAAATACTGGGGCTCTATGTACCTCTATTTAGATTTTGCCTACTTAAATTATCATGCTGATCTCTAAATCTGCGTCTGTTTGTGGAAATTCACATGTGCACATTTTGTGCAAAGGCGTGTCGTCTGGGACAACTCAGCAGTGACAGTGCTGGGCTTCAGACCTACAGAATGAGCAGTCCTGAGGCCGGCTGGGTTGTGGGTCACCTGGACCCACAGCAGATCCTGGGAAGGTGCCCCACGAGGCAAACCTGACCTCAGCTGGGCCGGCTCAACATTCTCTGTGGCGCGAAGGGCCCAGAAACCATCTTCAGGAGTGCCCACAATTAATTGTGGGCACCATGCAGGTATGTGAGGGGGTGTCACACAGAGGTGGGCAGAGACCTGTCCTCCCCTGCAGAGGAAGGCAGGATGCGCCCCAACACAGCAAAGCTCAGGGAATCCAGGTTCAATTTGGATGCCAGGAAGCACTTCCTGACAGTCAGGACCCCGAGGGTGTGGAATGGGCTTCCCCGGGAGGTGATTGAGGCCCCATCGGTGCGGGTGCTCAAGGATAGGCTGGACATGCACATGGCGGGCATGTCGTGAGCGGAGCCGGCTGGTGCCTGAGGTCAGACTAGATGGCCCGGGAGGCCTCTTCTGACTCGCTCTGTTTCTGTGTTTCTAATCGCTTTAGCCAAGTTAGAATACACTCGGTTTTGGAGTTCCAAGCTTGGGCTTGAAAGTCACATGTGTGCATACAAGTTTGGATACCTCGATGATGATGATGAGGAGGAGGAGGAGTGAGCAGCCTCTGTGGAAGGAGGAAAAGCCCCCTGTCCTGCTTGCCTGTGGCAGCCGTTCCATGCAACTCACTCACGGAGAGACACCCGTGTCCTAGACCCCGGGGTTGACGCTTTCGTGGGAGGCTGCTAATCCTGGGCTTTGTTGTCCCAAGGTTCCCTGGAATGGTACCTGTAGCCCTAGAGATCGAGGCCTGGAGGTTTGCCAGCCGCAAAGCTGGTCGGGTACCCTCGGCTAGCTCACCCTCCCTCAGCCCAGCTCACCTGGCAGGGCTGTTCTCAGCAGAGAGAGGAGTCATTCCAGGAACCAGGTATCACTACCACCAACCTGCAGCTGCTCAAGCCTCTCAGGAGCCGAACACCTCAGCGTAGGCGTGACCTAAGATGACTTGTCCATGCCGCTGAGCCTTCAGGCCCTCCAGCAAGCCAAATACGGCAGAAAACTGCAAAGCCAGTGTGAACAATGGGACGGACAGGGCCCTGTTCAAGCAGAGCCTGGGAGGACTGAGTAATCAGTGCAGTTCAGGAGAAATCAGGCAAACACCTCCTACCCCAAAGGGCACAGAAGGGCATTTCCTGAAACCCTCCGCAGCACTGGACTGAACGCTGGGTGTGCTTCCCGTCTGAAAGCCAGACTGTAGGAAGGCAACTGTAACGGGTCACATTTCTCCCCCCACCCACCTGTTTTTCTCCAGTTATTACTCCAGTATATGGATGCATTTTATATAGACAGCTTTTTTCTCCTCTTGCAAAAAACCCAGGGGGCTCACACGATCCCTCCCCTCTCCATTGGACTGCGCAAGAACCCTGCGGGAGAGGTAAGCTGAGAGTCCAGGAACAGCTTAGAATCAGCCCGATTCTAAGGGGGCCAGTGTGGCGTCGTGGTGAAGAGCGTGGGACTGGGACTCAGAGGATCTGGGTTCGAGTCCCCGCTCGGCCATGGAGCCAGCTGGGTGACTCTGGGCCAGTCACAGACTCTCAGCCCAAGCTACCTCACAGGGTTGTTGTTGTGAGGATAAGATGCGGGAGGAGAATGATGTAGGCTGCCTTGAGCCCTTGTAGGAAAAAGGCAGGATATAAATCGAAATAATAAATAAAGAAAGAATAAACCCCTCCAAGGGAGCACCCACAATCCTCTGCTCGCTTCAAAAGGTAGACAAAATAATCAGCTTAGTTCTTTGCTGTCTCTCCCTCTGCTATCTTTTCTCTCTCTGTCCTGTCTATGGCGGCCAGCTTGCCATTGGGCAGAGAGAGGCCATTACCCCAGAGAGCGGGTGCTTGGAAGGGGCTAGTGCAGCAGCCCCTACTGCCGATTTCCCAGAATCCCCCAAAGCAGTTGGCCACGCACACCCGAAAGCTTGCCTCTGGTCCCCAAGTGTGAAGGAGGATGATGGACTTTGCCAGAAATTAAGTGACACCCAGCTGCCAGTTCAGCGGGATTCAGATGGTGGGATACGGGCAGCTTCCAGAGTCATTCCCGCGCCTTTCCGTATCTTGCTGGTGTGACTCCAAGCAGCACTGGAGAAACGCAGCACCGTACGTTCCGGAGCCCAAGGAAATCCACGGCTTTGTTCCACTTCACCCACGCAACCAAGCAAGTGCTGAGCTGCAACATATTCCCCATGACTGCCTGTGCATGGCCCCTGTCCAAAATAGCCTCCACCCGGAGGCCTCTCAACCAGTCTGACCTGTTGCCGGAGGAGCCTGGGAATTGCTCACACCATGGGTGGGAGGGACAAGTCTTCTCTAGAAAGGGGTAATTAACTTGCACAAGTGCCACACGGGACAGAATGGAGCCGGGCATTTCCCTCCTGTGACCATTCCTGCCTAAGCGAAAGTATTGGTGAGTGTTTACAACCATAAGGACTAGCTACTTAGCTATTTAAGTATAAAGACTTGACTTTCTTGTGGTTGAAGAGTTTCCACCAAGGAGAGATGCGGGGACTAATTCCCTGCAGTACCAGAAGCCCTTTCCCCCCAGTTCAGAATCTGATGATGCTGAACTTAAGGGGTGAAAGCAAGATTCCCCCCCTTCCACTGCCCCATTCCCATCCTCCACAGGGCCAGTGCCCCTTTGCAAACAGATCTGCCATCTGCCCTCCCTGCATTCAGCAAACTTGACCTTCACTGCGGTAAAACAGTGCTCTGGTCTTGAACGGCCCTGAAATCCTGCATTTATAATATCCATTGTTAACATGGATTCAGTTTTGTCAACTTGATCTCAGCTCCGTCCTTCACTATCAGAAGTTTGCTTTTGATCATTTGAAGTCTTCTGAGCCTAAATCGCCTTCTGGTGCTTTGTTTGGCAGAGAGAAGAGAGTTGTTTTTGTTTTGAACTGGAGGAGGAAAGTAGAAGGGTCAAAGAGCATCGCTGGAGGGTAAAGATGCTTTCCCTCCCAGCCCCTGACCCCAAATCCGGCACCAAATCCATCCCAAAACACCACACCTGGCCTGCCCCCTGGTCCCTGAGCTTTCCTGCAATAGACTTTGCACCCAGGTCCAAATCCAAGCATCTCCATGTAAAAGTTTTGGGGCTTAGAAGAGCCCCTTTGCAGAATTTGTGTAAGACATATGGACCACTGAAGCCCGTCTCACTTCATACATCCTGGCATCCCTTTGACCATCTGGGTTTGGCAGAATACTTCACTGCACCCCAGTTCTTTCAATGCGTATTTCAAACCAAAGATAGTTTACCCATCTGCACTGGCAAATGTGTTCCTGGTGTGTGTTTCTGGATGAATTAACACAGTGTGTAAGGATGCGTCTGTGGCGTAAAAAGATTTGGCAGAAACTCTCCAAATTCTCTTCTAGAACAATGAGAACTAGCAACTTAATTCTGGATTCTGCACCAAAGCCCTATTTGTGTGGCCATGCCTTTTCAAAACCCCAGGTCTATATTTAAACAGAGTGCTGTTGTTTTTAATTATCCCATAATTTCAGGATTTATTTGGCGGCTTAGCTCATCCCACTTGAAGACAGTGCTTGTACACAGAGAATGGGTGTGGGGCGAGAGCAGACGGAAAGCAACCAAACATGCAGCAAGTTTAATTAGTTTGGACTGGCTAATTAGAAACTCTCCTCTCCGAAACTCTCCTCTCCGCGGGCTTGGCAGATTAGATCTTTACGCCCAGTTCCTGTCCCCTGGTCTCAGCCTCTGCAAACATACCTCAGGAGACAATCCTGGAAGGCAAGGAGGAAAAAGGAAGGAAAGGGGAAAGTCCAGAACTGCAGGATGGCCTTTATGGAGGGCAGGGCGTGGAGCAGAGTGCCCGGTGGGCACACAGCAACCTCTCCATGATTTGTGTTCGCATCTGCCCTGTCAGGAGGCTCCAAGGGAGCCACAAAAGCATCTGCTACAAAAAAGCTTCTAAGGGTAAGACGGTACCATTAGGAACTGCAATAAAATGTTGCAGAGTGAAGTGCTGCTGCTTGGGGCAGCAGCTCACCATGCCCTTTCCCACCATTTCACTGTTCCTTCCTGCTGGTTTTCCACCCTGCCCCCAAACAGTCCTCCAGCAACCCATGGAGCAAGCTCGGGCCTCATCCAGCTGTTCGCAGGGAGCAGGGGGTGGTGCACTCGCTCTGGCTCTCAAAAGTCTCTCTGCAAACCCGACGGTGCGTGTTCCAGGCCTGCTTTGATCTCCCTCTCAGGTGCGCATGAAGTCAGTGCTCTGTGCAAGAATTGGCACTCGGGAGAAAGAACAAAACAAACCTTTTTCGGTGTAAGTTGTTGCCTCCAGGTGTTTTGGCCCCCACCTCACCTCCTGCTATGCCATTGGAGATGATGGGAGTTGCCAGCCAAAACATCTGGAAGGCCACAAGTTACACCGCCCCCCCCCCCCAGGTATACAGAGAAGAGCTCAAACACACATTCTCTGTGCACTTAGCCAGCACCACGTGGGTGAATTGGGGGTTTGCCACCTGCATCCAGATCAAGCGCATGGCCATGATTCACAGCTGACAGCAGATGAGACAGCACACAATGCTTCCTTCCAGCAGTGACCCCACGCAAAGGCGTTCCCCCAGGCTCAAAGGCACGTCCGGCGGATCTCTGGAGAGCCCGTTCCCTGGCAGGGTGTTTGTCTCCCACAAGGCCCCCGTTGTGCATGTGGTCGGATGACTCGAGGGAAGGGGAGGGAAAAGCAACGTGCTCCGGGGTGCCGAGGAAGCATCCAGCCACAATAGGATTGTCCTGAGGAAAAGCAGGGAGGGCCCAAAAGGGGCAAGAACAGAAGGATCCTGAGCCCCAGAAAGGGGGGGGGAGCAGCTCCCAGGCAAGACAGGTGATGGCTGAGCTCAGGTGGGATGCTCCAAAGGGCCAGAAGGAGCAGGTGGGGAGGGAGGGCTCCGAGGCAGCGCAGCTCATTTATCTATTGCTGCTACCCCACCAGGGTCCCTGCAAGGACCCCGGCTGGCGTCCGGTCTCCTCCTGCTGCTCTCCTCTTTCTCTCCACAACAGCCCTGTGAGGTAGGTCAGGCAGAGAGTCTGTGACTGGTGCAAAGCCACCCAGTGATCTTCATGGCTGAGGGGGGACTAAAACCTGGATCTCCCGAGTCCCACACCTGTGCTCTCCCCACTAGGCTGCCCTGCCTCTGCAATTCTATGCTGAAGAAGTGAAGCCATGGCAAGGCCTGTGACAGGAAAGCTTTTAAAGATATTTCTTGCCATTTTTCTTTTTCATGGATATTTTAATACTATCAGCCCCCCGCTTATTTATAGCATATTATTATTATTACTATTATTATTATTATTATTATTATTATTATTACATTTTTATACTGCCCATAGCCAAAGCTCTCTAGGCAGTTGACAGCAATAATCATAGAATCATACACTCAAGTCACCCATCCCACTTCTGCCCAGGCCTGACCCTGCTTAGCTTCCAAGATTAGGCAGGATCAGGCACTTATATACATGGTTTAACAGCATTATCTTATATATGGCATTCATTGTTCTTATTGGGGGTGTCCCTGAAGCAGCATATTTCAAAACATGCTGGGCCAAAGACTTTACATTTCTGTGCACCCCTGAGATATATTCTCCCCGTTCCCACCCATCATCCCCACTGCCCTTTCACCCCGTTATTGGTGCTTTCCTTCCTTGGTTTCTCAAAGTTCCACTCAGCCATAAAGCTTACAGACTGGCTTTGGGAGAGTCACCAGCTTCCAGCTTCACCTACCTCACAGAGTTGTTGTGAGAATAACATCAAAAGAGGGGGAGTGGCATCTGCTGATCAGAGTTCCTTGGAAGAAGTGTGGGATAAAAAGTGAATGAATGTGCCGGGGGTCAGACTAGATGGCCCGGGAGACCCCTTCTGACTCGCTCTGTTTCTATGTTTCTACGAATACTGATTTGAAAGAACCAGGTAAATCTCACTTTTTAACTCCGGACCCCAAATGTGGATCCAAGATGGCCTCACACTGGTGTGGAAATCCGTGGGATGAATTTTTGTAATCCCTCCTGGGAAACCATGGTCAATATAAATAAATATAAATACAGATATAAATGAATCAACATTTGAACTTAAACTGGAATGTTTTGTGTTTACGCTGTGAAACTCACTCAGTGCCATAGCTCAGCCAGGCCCTACCTTACAAGGCTGTTGTGAGAATGTATTGGGAAAATGGCATTTTAAATCTGGGTTCCTCATCAGCCTGTCGGAACACCTGGAAATAAGGGCAGAGGCATTTCCAGGAACAAATGGTAGCACTGGCCCATTGCGACTGTTTTGAAGGAAAACAGATCCTGAAATCAGTGTACGGGGAAAGCGTTAGCACATCCTCCTGGCGTCTGTCTGTTTATTTAGGTCATTATTTATATACCACTTGATTAGCACATCACTCCCAGAATGGTGTATGTCTGATTCCCACCCTGCAGATCCACCTACTCTGTAAAGGAAATGCTGGGGGTGATTGTGCCTGGCCAAACACTTGCATTATAGCGTTAAGCAAAAGGTTTCGGATTTTAAAAATATTCGTTTCTTGCCTGTAAGTGAATGCAAGAGCTCTGAGGTGGATGCAAAGCCCCAGACCTTAAAAATAATGAGGAAGCTCCTTCCGTTCTTAAGCAGTGGAGCTTCATGCAGAATATCCTGGGATGTTCCATGCATCCCAGACTGCCCACCTCCTCCAAACTCTGAGCCCCCACCCACCAAATCCCTCCCGACAATGCACCATATGCCACACCGCTCCTCACCCCAGGGGGACACAATCGTGGGTCATAATTGCAGAAATCTCCCGGAGGCAAGACATGCCCAGAAGAGGGGCCCAGAAGAGGGGCCCAAAGGAGCACAAGCTGCGGCTGGCCAGAGTGAGGTTTTGGGCCACACTGTGCTCCGCCTGCCTGCCTGCCTGCCTGCCTGCCTGCCTGCCTGCCGGGAGTCGTCGGTGCTCCAATTCCTGACTGTGTAGAGAGAAATCATTTGAATTCTGTGCCAGGGACTCTCAGTCTTAACAAAGGCAGTTAATCAGTGACATGAATGCCTTTCTGCATCTGCTTGCCCCATTCTGATCCTGAGGGTTTGTGTGTGAGCTTTTGCAATTTGGAATATTAAGGGGGAAACATGCTGGCTCCAAAGAGAGAGAATAGGAGCAATAAGCCAGGAGGAGGAGATGGTGGCTGAGATGATTTTACAAAGGGATGAGGCAAATTTCAGGGAGGACATGCTGCTGGAGGATCCAACCGCTATTTTCGGTGATGGAGCCTCCATGTTCCAAGGCAGTCTACCTCGAGATGCTAGCGGCAAGCTAAAGGGGACAGTGGTTGTTTTCATGGCCTGCTTGCGAGTTTCCCAGAGGCATCTAGACGTGTGGGGGTGAGCAGACCTCAGCACTTGCTGAACAGGAAAGGACCCCTCCACTTCGCTATCACAAAATGATGTAATTCAAACAGGAGGTCATCGCCACCCTACATCAGGAGAACCTTGGCTGCAGGAAGTATTTGATCATGCTTGACCAAAGCCAAATAACAGCCAGCTCAGCCTGCTCCTCTCTAGATGTGCTGGGGATGACTGGAGTTGTAATCCAGGACTTGCAGCAGGCCGAAAGAGCTGAAAGAGTGACAATCTCTGATGCACCTCTTGGCTGATATTTCGACCCTAAAGAAGGGTCTAGCGATTCCTATCTTTCCTTCACCACGGAGGCCAAAAAGGGAAGGGGCCAAAAGCAAGAGCGGGGAGATGAGTTTCTGCTGGGCTCCTCCGCCACCTGCTCTGCCTCCCTGGCCGGAGGAACAGGCGAGCTGTCCTGGAGCCACAGGTGCCATCTTCCACCATCTGGGCCCATTACGCTCTGCCTCCGATCTCTTCAGCCCCACCTCCGAGCCCCAGATGCCACTTCATGCTGGAAGCCTATCTGGCAGGCCTGCTTCCAACCTCCTCAAGGACTCGTGCATGTGCGTGCGTGCGTGCGTGCGTGCAAGAGAGGTTCTGCGTCTGTTGCAGAATCTAAAATATAATCTGCGCAAGAGCAGAGCGAGCATCAGCCCTGATT
The DNA here is from genome assembly GCF_004798865.1 of Varanus komodoensis. Classification (NCBI taxonomy): domain Eukaryota; kingdom Metazoa; phylum Chordata; class Lepidosauria; order Squamata; family Varanidae; genus Varanus; species Varanus komodoensis. The sequence goes on from NW_025336481.1 coordinate 2,233,758, forward strand.
TGGCTGTCTGCTACTGAGAGGGCTGTTTTCGAAGTCAGAGTTGATCCTCTGCACCTCCCTTCTCTTCTCCACCCTCCCAGAGTTCTGCTGTCTCACCTCTTTTCAAAGCCCCCAGTTCCTGCTGCCCCACCTCCATAAGCTACTGGGCAGTTAAGAATGTAATCCTATACCTTTCGACCAGAAAAGAAGCTCCATTATTTGCAACGGGGCTTTCTTTCCGTAAATTTTGGATTGCAACTTCTGTGCTACGGATGTTATTTAGCAAATGTAAAAGAAACCGCTTGCAGAAAACAATGTGGGAGGCTTCTAAAGGGTGAGCTGGGCTGCGTCATGCGAAAGAAGAATGAAATCTGGCCTCATGCTTAAAATAGCTGCCTCACCTTCAGTCTTTCAGAAGCATACAAGAGCTGTGCTGAAAAAGCAAACACAAAAGGCTTAGGTGCTCCAAAAAAGAAAGAAAAGAAGAAAGGAAAAAAAGGGGAAAAGAGAGGGAAAGGCAAAAACTTTATTTTTTGTTTTTGGCACAACCACAACCCACCCCCAGACAACTCCTGCTTTACACAGTGGGGGAAAACTCACTCTGCACCGTCTGTTGGATAGCATTTCTACGGAATTCGGCAAACTGTAGTCACGGCAAATCGTGATTTCTCACCATTCTGCAAACTCGGTCCATAACTTGAAATACCACTTTGTTTGGTGTGTCAAGCATGTTGCTAGTCCTCAACAATGCCATTGCCAGTCTTCCAAAAGTCCACCAAGGAGAATTTGGAGTTGTGCCCACAGGCTCCCTGTTCTCCAGGACCAAACCAAGCCAGCACGGGGATGAAAGTGCCAGACAGCCCCGGCCTCATACCAAGGCAGGCCAGTATTCCAAGAAGCCCAGCCGCCTTCTCTGCCTTGCTGCCCCTCACCAAGCTCTCGGGCCAAAATCTGTTCACTTCCCAACTGGATCCTGCCAGATCCCTTTGAACAGAAGAGGAAAGAGTCCTTCTGCGGGCAAAACATATGCCACACTTGAGCTACCTCCATTTTTTCCTGCTAAATCTCCTCGTGTCTTACTAGTCACAAGGAAGGGGCTCGACCTGTTGAATATCTGCTTGACATACCGCAACTGAAGCACTCCTGGCCGGCGCAGGTTGGAGAGCAGAAGCCTCGTGCTCCAGGGACCTGAAATGAGCACAGGGGAAGGGACTCCCTTTCCGTCTGGTCTCCCCTCCGCAGAGTGTCTGGTTTTAATGGAAATCTATTAGCTGATCGGAGAGCGAGGGCGCAGCTTACCTGTTCCCGGGAAAGAGCTCGGACTGGGCTCCGGGGGTTCGGGGCTGTTCCGACTCGGCCGGCCCGCCTGCCGCAGCGCCGCTCTCCCAGCAGCAGCCCACTGGCTCTTGCGCAGGCTGCGCCGAAGTTACCAAGTGACCCGAGGGCTCCGGTAACCGGTTGCACAACTTCCTGTTTACGCTCACCTGGGGAATTGCCCTCCCCGTCCTCCTGCCCCGCAGCAGGGAGGGGCGGGCGGGCAGGGGGCGCAGGCCCGTGGTGGGCGATCCGCGCGAGGGAGGGGGCCGGGCCGGGCTGGAGCCCCGCAGCTGCGCCCCGCGCAGGGGAAGCGCACTCGCCTGCGCCGGGGCTGCGCCCTCAGCCTCGCGCGCCCGCGGGTGCTCCGGGGTCCGCTCGCAGGCCCGGCCTGGGGAGCGCGGCCCGGCCCGGCCGATCTGCGGGGGCGTGCGCGTCAGGTCGCCCCCGGCCGAAGCGCTCGGACGGACGGAGCGCGCCGGCGCAGGCGGGCCCGCGCCCCGAGGGCGCTGCCGAGCGCGGCCTGGGGGGAGCGGCGGCCTCGGGCATCGCCCTCCCTGCCGGGAGCCGAGGAGACCCCTCCGCACGCCTCCCGCGGCCCGGCTTTGCTCCAGTGCCAAGCGCAGGGCCGGGAACGGGGGGGCGGGGGGGGGGACAGTGGCCCCCTGGGGTTTCCTTGTGCGCCCTTTCAAACGCGCCCCAGGAGCCGAGGCCAGTCAGGATGGAACTCTGTTCCCTGCGCTGGTACTCAGCCGGGCTGGACTACAGTTCCCATCATGACGGGAATCACAGGCTGGAGTAGACAGCCCCATAGACTGATTCTGTATGTATTAATTAGATTTATATCCCACCTTGTCCTTTGTCTTAGAACAAACGCAGAGTGGCTTGTACCATTCTCCTCCAGCTCTCCATCTTATCCCCACAACAACAACCCTGCGGGGTAGGCTGGGCCGAGACTGGCTCAAAGGCACCCAGTTGGCTCCATGGCTGAGTGGGACTAGAACCCAGATCGGCCGAGTCCCAGTCCAGCGCTTTTAACCACTGCACCACAGTGGCTGCCTGCCTGAGGCGGCTTCATGTGCCCGTACTGCTCCTGTGTAGCTAAACCTGCACAAAGAGTTGCAGCACCAGGAAGGTCCACGGGCTTATCATTTATCTGCTCAGTGCATGAAGGCTGCCCTCCCTTCCGAGGCCTGCCTTCAGATCTTGCTTCCGTCAGGGCACCTTTGGTTGGCTGCGGCGACCTCACCCCGAAGTCCACGCCACAGAAATGGCAGTAATTGGTTGAAAAGCTCTCTTGGATGCTCCCTGTGCAGGATTTCAAGAACATAAGAGCAGCCCTGCTGGATCAGAGCCGGGGTCCATCTGGCTCAGGACTCCATGCGCACAGTGGGAAGCCAGCTGCCCCCGGGATCCCTCCAGCAGGATGGGGGCACGGCCTCCCCCTGCCCAGGCTCCTCAGCAACCCGTGGATGGAGGTAGCACAGGGCCAGCAAAGCCAGTGGCCACTGAGAGCCTCTTCCCTCATAAATCTCCCCAATCCCCTTCCAAAGCCATCCAGATTGGTGGCCATCTCCAGTTCCCGTGGCCGTGAATCCCACATGTGCTGTATGAAGACGCCCTTCCTTTGATCTCTCCTAAATCCCCCACCAGCCACCTTCATGGGATGACCCCGGGTTTGAATGTTCCGGGAGTGTTGTGTCCGATAGACCCGAACATGAAAGGTGGGTTCGTTGAACACACTAACGGGGAGTGGCTACGGGTAGCAGGGGGCGCATTGATATGCAACACTGAACGCCCCCGCTACATGCAGCAAGGAACGCTCTGATATGCAACAAGGAGCTTGCAAAAGCAAATTTAACCGCAAAACTTGAGCTTCTGTACTTCGCGCTTGCTTAAGCCGCTTGATATGAAACGTACTTTCCCACTGGCGCACAAAGTAACGGTTAGCGCCAAGTACATCCGGGTAGAAAATGTATAAAAACTGTACCATCCCAATACCAGGGACCGCACCCCCCCTGAGTGTTAGTCCCTGCGCAGGTATAATAAAGGACCCTTCAGCTCTCCATACTTCTTGTCCAGTGGCCTCATTCGATCGCGCTACAACAGGGAGGAGAAAAAATGCCTACTTTCTCCACACCAGACTTTATTCTATAGATTATGTAAACGCAAAGGCGCTGTTGAGCATGTGCGGACTATTGATCTGCCACTAACCAAAACAAAACAAAACACAAAGCCCCGATCTTGCCACCATCGGGGAGGCCAACGCGCCTTCAGCTTGAGGCCCATTCAATTTTGGAGAAATTCTTGGGCGGGGGATCCACGTGGAGAGGGCTGGGGCCAAAAATATCAATACTGCCCTCATATTTTGGCTTAAAGCTCCTGCTGTCGGTAACTGTGCCTTAGGAGAGGCAATCAAGACATATACAAACGTGGAAATAAGCCAGTGAAAGGTGGCTTAGAGAAAGGCGGCAGGGAGGGTTAAGGGGTGGAGCAGTGTGTTCTCTCGTACCCCGTCCTGATCCATTTCTTTATAAATACTCCATTCTTCCCTGTATACTTCCCTTTTTGGAGGGGCAGCCATGTTTGTGTATTACACCCAAACCAACTAAGAGTCTTGTGCCACTTTAAGGACTAATTAACATCTTGCGGCCAATTAACACATGGAGTGCAATGAAAAGCATTTCATCCTGATTCATGCCTGCTTGCCCTGTATAGAATGTGGAAAGGCAGGATGATGTCAGATTACAGAATGAAGTCTTTAACAAGGCGTTTTCTGCAGAAAAGAACAAACGGACACCAATCCAAAATGCCAGTCTCCAAACCCCGAAGGGGGGATCCTTCAGCCTCCAGGCTGCGGCCTTAAAAAGGCCCTTGCACTGCCAAGAAATGTCAGTGTAGGGACTGCCGAGTTGGAATTCACTCACAGGTTCTGTCTCCAGAGGCTCAAATCAGGATGAAGGATTTGCCTCCCACTCCGTGTGTCCGTTGGCTTGCCTCATGACAAAACGTGTCTCTTTACAAGCCAGTTTTGCAAAGGGCCCCTTGCTAGCCAGGACTGTGTGCATTTAATGTCCTATGCTGGAATGACACTGAAAATCTTGCTGGCACTCTGTGCATCTGCCGAAGCAGGATTTAGCCCACGGAAGCTTCTGTCAGAGTAAATGCGTTCATTTTTAAGGGGCCACGAGGCTCTCTGTTGTTTCTGCGTGCATTCGGCAGGGCCCTGCTCCACCTGTGGGCCTCCTGTGGCCTGTCAGGGCCCCGATCCAGCCCGTGGAGCCTCTTGAGCTTCCTCTGGAGGAATTCTAGCTGTTATCTCTAATTACAGATTGGCGACAACATTGCAGATGTGGGTGGCTGGACCTGGGATGAGCGGCACACCAGCGTTGCTTTGCACAGCACTGTGTGGAAGCTACGGGCTTGGCTGGCCCTGGGAAAGGCTTGGCACATGGAGCAAGTCTCCCAAGGTACAGCATGGGGTCCGTGTGGATGGTAAACCCACTGCTGCTATTTGGTCTGAGCGGGTCCTGGTGCGGGTCCTGACACACACAGCAGGAAGGAAGCGATCGCGATCGCCAGGAAAACGCATGGAGGCGACTTTTGCACAGACATTCCAGAAGTCATGAAGCACGACTCCATTCCAGTATTCTTTTCTCTTGGCAACACCCCTCGCAAAACCATCCGACCCCTTCCCTGCCCGTAAAATCCTGCAGCTTCCAAAGGGAGAAAGCGCAGATCTTGCCCCTGGTTGCAGAAAAGGCCCCATGGTCCTGGGAAAGTCGTCAGCAGAGGGTGCAGGCACAGGTCCTCATCCAAGGTTTGTCTGTGCCACCGGGAATTCTGGACACGCAGTTCCCAATTCTGATTTCAAGGCAGTGGACATCCTCGGTGCCAGACCGAGGGGATCAAAATCATGATGCCTCACACTCGGCCGGCATTCTTGTTTTACACACACCCCCGTATGGTAGCATTAGCACCGTGTTGCAGACGGTGAGGGCCGAGGCTCGCCCAGGGACATCCAGCGGGTCCACGGTGGGTGTTTGTGAGAGTGCAGGTGTGCGCGCCTCTCTCTGACTTTTAGGCACAACTGAACACCGCCTCACTCCAGCGTGCAGATTCCTGGTTGAGCAATTAGCACGCAATCAGAAGTAGCAGGGGGCTTAAGAGGCCGGGTGACACATTTCCAGCCGAGCACACGGCGAGGCTCGCAGCGCTCTCTGGCTCGCGATGAATGGTGCTTTCAAGGGCGGCATTCTCACCCGGGCTTGCTAGTGCGCAGGTGCGGAGGGTGAATCGCAGCACAACGGCTCTCCCTCTCTCGTGCAACTCAGTAATCCAACCATGCAGAGACGCCGGGCACGCGCCTCCCCTTTCTGCATTCCTGCAGTTGGCGAGAGTCCACCTTGGCAGCAACTGCCGAACGCACATCCCGGCGCTCCGGACGACAAACGGACCCTTTGTGCAGAGAGGCCAAGACAGCGCGGCCGTTGGGGCGCCCGATGTGGGCGGGGAGCGAGCGAGGGGTGTCTCCCGGCAGGGAGGGCCATGTTTCATATTCCTGAGACAAGCAGCCCTGGCTGCAAAAACTACTAATGGGATTCTCGCAGAGGGCGTGTTTCGACCTGCCTGCCTGTCCGTCCGTGCCACGGCAAAGCAGCACTGAAGCACAAACAGCCTCAGCTTGGCATGCAGGCCCCGCAGCCCTGTGGGTACGCACTGTGCGGCGGTTTTGTTTTTAAAACGCATTAGCCGTCTTTACTTAATCTAAATGCGTCTCAGCCATGGAAGCTTGAGCAGCATCTTCAGCTGCCTGTAGCAGAGCTCCCAACTGCAGCAGTTGACCCAAGGGCCAGAATTATAGAGCTGCACCCTCCCCACTGCTGTGGGGCACCTGGAGTGGATAAGCCCCTCCTGCGGGAGGCTATGGCAGGGGCTGTACAAGTGGGGTCCTTGGACATAGAAACATGGAAACAGAGCGAGTCAGAAGGGGTCTCCTGGGCCATCTAGTCTGACCCCCAACTCCAGCCGGCTCCGCTCACAATGTGCCCACCATGTGCACATCCAGGCTATCCTTGAACACCCTCACTGATGGGGCCTCTACCACCTCTCATGGAAGCCCATTCCACACCCTGGACTTCCTGGCATCCAAATGGAACCTGGGTTCCCTGAGCTTTGCTCTGTTGGGGCGCGTCCTGCTTCCTCTGCAGGGGAGAACAGGCCTCTACCCACCTCCGTGTGACACCCCCTTACATACCTGTGTGTCACCAACAGATCCCCTCTGAGTCTCCTCCTCCCCAGCCTGAAGAGACCCGGCTCCCTCAGCCACTCCTCATCTGGCTTGCCCTCCAAACCAGCCACCATCCCAGCGGCCCTCCGCTGCACTGACTCCAACCTGGCTCTCTCCTGTACTGTGGAGCCCAGAACTGAACAAAATACTGCAGTTGCGGGCGCACCAGAGTCATACCGAGTGGCAGTAATTCCTCTCTCGATCTCAAAGCCACACTTCTGGCTATGAGCCACTTCGCTTGAAGGTTTCACCAAATAAAACCAAGGACTGGTTCAACTCATGTAAAGTCAGGAGCTGCTGGGGAAAGAGAAGACAGGGAGGGCCAAATTGGAAATGGATGGGCTCCCTTAGGGAAGCCACAGCCTGGATTTCTGGACAGTGTGGAGTGCTCCCGTTCATGGGGTCACCATAAGTCGAAGACGACGTGACGGCACATCACAACACCAGCGGTGAACTCAGGGGCATCTGCTCGAAAGTTGATGTCGGCCATGCCAGCTGCACTCACGTGAATAAAGGAGATGTAATTTCAGTATTTCTGCAGGGCTCCTTCAGGAGGGCAGGGGGCCACTTCCAGCCTATTTCCCCACACGGCAGGGAGTGAACGCAAGATCTCTGTCGCTCTGCTTTCTAGAGAAGGACCTGCCTTTTCTGGTGGGTCAAGCGCTCCATGATCGGAACGCCAGTGTAATTTTCTTCTCACAAAAGCAGCCACGTGGGCGTGGGCAAGATCGCCTCTGGTCTGTGTATTTTTGCAAGGCAATCCATTTCACCCGGAGACATTTGGCCTTCCGCTGGAACTCCACCAGGCGCTGTGGCAACGCAGGTGCAGCCGATAACCCGGGGCACAAACAGTTCCCCAGGGTGCAGGTCGGCACCTGAACGTGGGCAGCTCCCGCACCGTTCTTTGCTTGAGCATCCAAAATCTGCCATTCAATCTGGATCCCCCCCCCCGCCCGGGAGGGACTCCGATTGCTGACTCACAATCTTTCCCAACCAAGCATTCCGCGGTGTCAGTCACTCGAGGAGGAGCGCTGAAATTTCAAAGCTGAAAATGTTTGTTTGGTGAACAAGAATAACCGAGCAAGCAAAAGAAAGAGAAGGATTGTGCTTTTTTGACCCTGAAGCTGGAGGGGTGGAGATGCTTATCTCCAAGGAAGTTGGCTGTCCATCTGTGCTAGTTCGTGCCTTCTCCACTGACGTTGTCAGCTGCAGAGAAGCTGCCCCTGGAGCAGGATCCTTTCTCTGGAGCAGAATCCCACGTTGCTTATATTCTAGCGGAGAGTACAAAAATACCTGCCCAGTCCCTGCTTAAATACCTCCAGCGAAGAAGGAGCCACGTTCTTCTGTTGAACAGCCACTACTGCCCTCTGGAATTTAGCTGAATTCATTGCTACAATTAAAATTCTTAAAGAACTCAAGGCAGGGCATAAGGGAGCTCCTTCGCAGGTGGTCTCCCATCCAAGCACCGACCAGACCCAGTCTTGCTTAGCTTCAGCAAGGAACCTTCAGCCTTACCAGACTGTTCAGGTCTTGCACTCCAGCATAAACAAATTCCATCCTGCTCCTGTTTTCACTTGAATCTTGTATTTTCCGGACTGAGCGGTTTTCTCCTACATGCGCATCTTTTCCAACAAGCTGCAGCCTCCCGCCATTTGCCTGAAATGGTACAGTTTGGGGAAAACATTTCTGCACACCCAGCTTGATGTCTGAAGAAAGTTGTTCTCAGCTTCTTCCAGAGTTCAGTTTACTGCAGTCCATAAGCAGATGAAAAATACATGATATAAACATTCCCAGGAATGCCCCAGATGTGATGAAATCCATCATCAAAAGAGAGTGATGGACTACGGATGTTAGACCAACACTCTAAGGCCCAAACTGACCACCTCCACATCATCATGGGCTTCCATGGCAGGTGGCTGAAACCTCATTGGTGAGGGTATTTAGAAACATAGAAACAGAGCGAGTTGGAAGGGACCTCCCGGGCCATCTAGTCTGACCCCCCAGCTCCAGCTGACTCTGCTCACGACATGCGCACCATGTGCATGTCCAAAGGACAGGCTGGACACGCACATGGTAGCCATGCCATGAGCGGAGCTGGCTGGAGCTGCGGGTCAGACTAGATGGCCCGGGAGACCCCTTCTGGGTCTCTCGTCTATGTTTCTATGTATCTATCATGGGCACGAAAACTTAGCTGGGCCCAGAAAAATGCATTGGCATGTGTGAACTCATGGCGCATTTCTACTACAAATGCACGAGGAAGAGATCCGGCCATGTGTAAAGTGGAAGTGGGGTGGGTCCGGGATACCTGAAGGAGCGGCTTCTTCCCCATGTGTCCTCCCACCCCTTGAGATCTGAGGCGGAGGCCCCGCTCTGGGAGCCCTCCCTGAAGATTAGGAGGGTGGCTACCCGGAGGAGGGCCTCTGTGGTGGCACCCCGACTATGGAATACGCTCCCCAGAGAGGTTTGTCTGGTGCCAACGCTATATTCTTTTCAGTGTCAAGCAAAACCCATTTTATTTTCCCATCATTTTAATGTTTAATTGATTTTAACTGGGGTGCTGGTGTTTCAGTTGTTGGATGCTGTGTTGTTTTGTTTTATTCTACTCATTTTTTGTAAGCTGTCCTGAGATGTTTGTAGTGGACCAGTTAGAAAAGCTTTTGATAGATAGATAGATAGATAGATAGATAGATAGATAGATAGATAGACAGACAGACAGACAGACAGACAGACAGACAAGTTATGTGAGAGCATCTTTCAGAGTGAAGGAGCTCTTGGTCAAAGGCATCAGAGCAGAGGTGAGCAACCTTGGGCCCGAGGGACCCACACCTGCCTTCCCCCAGTGCCATCTCCTTCCCCTGGCCTCAGATCATTTCCTGGGCCTCAGCTCTTCTGCAGGGCTTCCTCGCTTGCCGAAAACTTAAAACGCCTCCGGTGAGGCTTAGGTACTGGTAGTAAGCCTTCAGTTAAAAATTGCGATTAGTTGTGGGCTCACCCCTTTTTGTCTTTGGTTGCTCTGACGCATGGAAGTTAGCCCTGGGAAAGGTTCCAACCATAATTTGGCCCTCGGGCTGAACAAGGTTAAGCATCCCTGCTTTGTGCTTCATTGAAACAGACAAACTCACTCTGAAAAGCGGCCTGGCCATCTTTGAGGCCCCCCTAAATGAACCCCAGAACAGGAATGTGGATTTATACATACTTCTGGGGGTATGGGTAGGACAGGAGATCCTTCGGCTACGCCATTCCTTTTAGCTATTTGCTCTTTTGCTTAGTTACTCATTAAGTAGAATGACATTCAATCAGTTACTGATTCAGACTGGCTCATTCTTTTGGTAATGCCTATTCTTCTTTGCTTACTCAAACCCCAACCTGGTGCCCCCTGGAGGTTTTGAAGTACAGCAACTCTTTATAAGGCACTGCTATCTGGGAATGAAGGGATTTGTAGTCCAACATATACAGGAGGCACCTGGCTATGACAGGCACAATTGAACAGTTCTTTGCATTTAGTTCTGCAAAACGCATATTGCAGCTGAAGATGATCAGAACTGCTGCGGGGGGGGGGGGGGCATTTCCTCCAGGAACAAAACCCCACTGCAGAGTGGAGATTTTCCCCAGGTGGAAAAGGCTCAAATTTCAAGCTGTGATCCTGCTCATTATTTTGCTCACATGCACAAACACCCATTTTATGTGTATGCCTTTGCCTTTGCATGAAACTGAATCTTAAAAGCAAAGATTATTATGCACCTGGAGGAAGAATTGTTCAAATTGTGCACCTTTGAGCTTTCCTCTTCCCTCCCCCGCCCCCCACCTCCCAGCCTTGGCAAAGCAACAGCTGCTTGATTGGCAGAACTCAGCCCAATGCACCTTTTCCCAGCAGAGATTCAGGCACGCAGCAAAGCTACACCCACTGGATTTCTGCCTGGCATTATTCAAAACACAGGAATCCTGCCAAAACAGAGCCACGACAGCACTGGCAACCCTCTCATGAACTCCTACACAAAACACACCCTAGCCTTGTACAGTCATCCTTAACAAAACCCGAGGCCAAATGCAAAGCAGAGAACCCAGGAGCAGCCCTGGAGACACAGGATGTGAGAGATCGGAAAGCCAAGTTTAGCTAGGCCCAGGAGGTGCCTGGGTCTGTCGTTCCAAAATAGCCGGCCCTGATTTTGATCCGGGCACGTGTCCACCTGTCCGGGTGAGCTTTCGGGAGACGGTGCTTGCTGGCGGAAGAAGCAGCTGTCCCCGCAGCGGGGCGCCCCGGCCAGGGCTCCAGTGTGTCTGGCACCCGCTTCCTCCAGGGCTTGCCATCACATGCCTGAGCAAGAAGCCCTGTGGTCGGGTGACGGATCTCTGGAGGCCTCGCCCAGGCTGGGAATAACCCTGAGATGACTGAGGGCTGAGCAGAACCGAGCCTTCTGGGGAAACCGTCCTATTGGCAGGACCACTCCCAGAGAACCGGCTGAGAATATCAGTGGTCACAGGACTGGAATGGCACACAAGCTCAGCAGCAATCTCACACACACACACACTAAGATCTCGGGAGGAACTCTTTGCTTTAACTAGGGCCAAACAAGAGGTAACATGAAATGCGTCCTTGCTTTAGTCAGACATGGCGAGATGTTACCTTCAGCTCTGCATTCTTGGACGGGGTGATGGGTCATCGATGGGAAGCCGCAATGGCAGCCGCAACAAGGATACCCAGGCTCAGTCAGGAAAGACCCCTTTCACCCGGAACCTCAGTGGTTTTATTGAAAGATCACTCAGGATCCCTGCAGTGACTCACGACAGCATGATCCCGGGCCGTGGGCCTCACCGCCAACTACCCCAGAGGTCAAGAAGACTCAAGACAAGCCCAGGGGAGGGAGAGGACAGGCATGACTGGGTGTCCCAACACAGCAAACAGAGGTTCAAAATGAGGGCTACATTTCCCCGGGCTGGTGCTTTCCGGAAGTGTGGGACTAGAACTTCCGTGGCATGCTAGCTGGGAGATGACGGGAACTATAGTCCGATATGTCTGGAAGGCACCTGGTAGAGAAGGATGAGACAGACTGTTGGCTCTGGAAAAACTGAGCGTCGGTGCTGGGCCGGAGGAGGCAGTGAGGGACAGACCGGACCCTCGGCAATTCTGGGCCTGGGTTTCGGAGGAAGTGAGTTTGGACACTCCACGGGAGGGGAAGGGCAAGATCTTCCGCACTCCTGCGCTGCCCACCACTATGGATGGGTGTGGAAGCTGGACAGGGAGGAAAGATGGCAGGAAGGAATTGGAAGTGTTCGAAACATGGCGCTGGAGAGGAGCTCTGTGAATACCTGCGCCAAAAGAAAGAAAAAGAAGAGGTCCTGGAGCAAATCAAGCCAGAACTCTCCCTAGAAGCAAAACAGCCAAACCTGGGGCTGCCATCCTTTGGACATCTCGTGGCAAGGCGATGATGCTTGGGAGAGGGAGAAGCCAACTGTGAGACGGATCGCTTCCTTCAAGGGAGCCAGCTGCCCGAAGCCGAGCAGGGCCATGAGTAGGGGGGCATTTTGGAGGGTTTTTGCGCTCAAGGGTCGCCATAACTCAGAGTCGACTTGACAGTCATGTAGTAGCAACAGGGCCTTAACAGAGATGGGCAACTGGTGGCTCTCTAGATGCTTTGGCCTACAACTCCCATGATACCATGCCACTGGCTAAGCTGGTGGGGGCTATTCATCTGGGCACTCATCCCTGCCTGAAGGATGCGGGACTCTCCCCCAGGCTGACAGGGGGGGAAGTTCTGGGCAGATCAAAGGGAAGTCCGCCTCACCCAGCACAGAGTTGAACTGTGGAACTCGCAGCCACAGGCGTAGCCTTGGCTCTCACTTTGGACTGGATTGGACACAGCCATGGAGGAGAAGGCTCTCCCTGGCTACTAGTCCTCAAGACTGTGCACTACCTCCGGATCAGAGGCAGTGAGCCAAGGGGCACCAGTTGCTGGGAGCTTGGGTGGAGGGAATCCATTGCACCCTTCCTGCCCGGGAGGGGGGTGCTGGGGGTCCTGTGGGCAGCTGGTTTGCCACCATGGACCTTGGTCGGATCCAGGAGGGTCCTTCTTACATTAAGATCCTTGACAGCAGCACTGGGGGCGTTTGGCTGGAAAGATGGAGCAGGATCGGTCCCTGGTACCTCGCTGCTTGTGGAACGGAAGAGGCGGCGGTGCCAATAGCCTCAAGGAGCCCCGAGTCGAGTGGAGTTGCTACCCATTTCCACCCCTCGGCAGGTCCGTCCTTGGGTGGGGGCGGCGTCGGCCCTCAGGCCTCTCCTTGGACTAAAGTCTGTGACCGGCAGCAATCTAATGTTTGCTCAGTTTATCCAGTTCTACCCGCTGAAGGTCTCCCCCCACCCCCTCGGCCGCCTTTTTATTTTCTTTTTAATTTGAAGACTGGGCTTCTTTGCTCAGAACTGGGGCCATAAAGAAGGTCCCCTGGAATTATCTGCAGGGACTATTGAAACTGCAAAGGGTGTGTTGTGCTTTCAATGGCCCATGTGGGAAAGCGTGGGCATTGCATGTGTGTTTATTTCCCCTCGGAGGCCCGCCTGAACCAGCTGGTCCGGGTGCATGAACTTCACCCCCCCCTCCACCTTCCATTCATCTTATCTAGGTGTTAATGCCTGACTCCTAATGGAAAACAGCCCAGTTTCCTTAGCCAGGACTAGAAAGTTAACCCTTTCCCTGAATCTTTTTAAGAACCACTCCAATCTGTTCTCAGAATGGCACCTTCCAGATGTTGACTTCCTGTCCCATCAGCCCCAGACAGTGAGGCCAGTGGTCGGGAATCCTGGGAACTGTAGTTGTGGATGGCACCAGCTTGGCGAAGACTGAGTAACATTTGGGCTGCTGCATTTTTCTCCAAGGAGAGACGTGAGCATGCAGCTTATTTAAAGAAAACACCAAGCTGAAGCGTTCACGTGAGCCTTGGAAGGTGCAAGCTGGCAAGCACACCTTGAAGTTTCAAAAAATGCTTAGGTGAGTTTCCAGAAAGTTAGCTGTGGGCAGCAGGGGAAAACACGAAAAAAATTAAGAGAAGCATGTTTAGAGTGGGGTGGGGGACCGATTGGTGAGCGAAGCATCTGCAGACCGGCTGCCTGCAAAATTAAAGGGTCACTGCCCCCTGGGTGAGCTGCAGAGTGGGTGGGGGCGTTTGGCCATTGTGGGGAGCAGGGATTTCAGTGATGGGTGAACTCCCCCTCCCCCCGTCTTTCCATACACCAGCCCAGGGTGTCCCTCCACATCCATTCATCTCCACCCAGCGTGGCCATGGGACCTGTGCCAGGTGGGGGAAGTTGCTCTAGAAAGTAGATCTGATGTCATTTAATTAATTTATTTATCTGTCTATCACATTTGGATGCCACCCCATAGCCAGAGGTTCCCACAATGTAATATATAAAACTACAAATAAATAACAAACAAACCATAAAACATGATATGATGTCATGAGTGGAGCCAGCTGGAGCTGGGGGTCAGACTAGATGGCCCAAGAGACCCCTTTTGACTCACTCTGTTTCTATAATTAAAATACAATAGAAATGCAACCATATAAATAGGAGCAGCAGGAGAATAAACACAATATAACCAATAACAACCAATAAAACAATAAACCCACAGCAAATGAAAATTCTGATCTAAAAACAGATACTAAATTTAAGAAGTCTTAATTTGGCGTTGAAAGCAAGGTAAAGTGAGTCATACAGTGGGCTCCCTCACCCAGCCTGGTGTGGTGTGCGCTGCAGCTCCTGGAGGTGTAATTTGAATTGCTGCTGAGAGCATATCATGAGGACAATTTCGTTCTTTTCCAAAGAAAAGGAAGAAGAACCTCTCCTGGTTTTTCAGTGGGTCAGTCGCGGCCTTGAGCCAGGCTTGCAAAAGCCCTTGGGATGTCAGAGGGCAATAGCGGCGGGGGGGGGGGGAGCTGGGATGTCCTACACCGTGGCCTTGCTTTTGCTTGGGAAAGGGTAGAACGGGGAGCAAAAAGAGCTGACGGTGTACCCCGACATCTTGGGATAGAGAAGCAATGCCCGTTTCTCCCCATGTCTGGGAATGGCAGCGGGCTGAGACTGGAGCTGTGGGCATTTGTAGTCCAGCTGGGAACAGAGGTTGCCTTTTCCTTCCCCGAAAGCTTTGGAGCTCTCGGAGGGGCTTTGCACTTGACCTGATCTTGCTTACACATTCATGCTGCCTGGGAGAACCCCACCCAACTCGGCTCTACAGGGCTGAATCCTGAGTGGGCACAGATAGGCTGACACGGCTAATCTGGCAGAAGCTGCAGCCTGAAAATGCATGGGTAAAAAACCCAAAATTCCAGATCTACAATTACGTGCAAGCTTTCCAGTTCCTCAGAGCTCTTCATTGGGCTAGATGGTGTCAGAGGCTAGGAGGGGGAAACATAGAAACAGCGCGAGTCAGAAGGGGCCTCCCAAGCCAGGTAGTCTGACCCCTGGCTCCAACCGGCTCCACTCACGACATGCCCACCATGTGCATGTCCAGCCTATCCTTGAACACCCGCACCGATGGGGCCTCAAGGTCCTCCCGTGGAAGCCCATTCCACACCCTTGGGGTCCTGACTGTCAGGAAGCGCTTCCTGGCATCCAAATGGAACCTGGTTTCCCTGAGCTTTGCTCCATTGGAGCACACCCTGCCTTCCTCTGCAGGGGAGAACAGGTCTCTACCGACCTCCGTGTGACACCCCCTCACACACCTGTATGTCGCCAACAGATCCCCTCTGAGTCTCCTCTTCTCCAGGCTGAAGAGACCCAGCTCCCGCAGTCTCGCCTCATACGGCATCCCCTGCAAACCGGCCACCAGCCTTGTGGCCCTTCGCTGCACTGACTCCAACCTGGCTATATCCTTGCTGTAATGAGGGGCCCAGAACTGAGCACAATACTCCAGTTGCGGGCGCACCAGAGTCGCATAGAGTGGTAGCAATACCTCTCTCGATCTAGAAGCCACACTTCTGGCTATGCAACCAAGAAACATTTCAATGTGTCCCATTTCATGGGTGCGATTTCTCCCCTGGTCCATGGCAGCAAGCTGCATCATTTCTCTCCTCCCCTCTTTTTGGGCAACATTGGCCCGAATGCTCACTTTTGTGAAGCTCAGTGCTGAGCTCCTTATTCGTGACTTCCAGGTGAGTGGCACCTTCTTGCATGAATGTTTGCACCTGGCTTCTCTTCCCCCTCCATACTACCCCCCCCCCAAACACACCAGCCTCCCCAGCCTAGTACCTGGACTGTACCACTTCTGTCTGCAGAGGGGGAGGTTCCTGTGAAATGATTCTCCACCACTTAGGAACAAAAGAAAGACATTTCCTTCACATATAACTCAAGCAAGTCAGGGGAAAATATGGGTTAAAACCTTTCTCCCTGATTCATGGTTTTTTCTTTTAATTTCTTGGAGTTTTTCTGTATAGAGGAGCATTCTGTCAGGTGAACCCCTAACCCAAGACACAGGTTCACCACCTCAGGGGGATCCAGCCAGAGCGCTCACCTTTTACCACTGGCAGCAACACTGGTCTTTTAACCCCTTTTTAATGGGCAGAATTTCAACTGGTGCAACTTAGAGATGCCAAGAGAAAACAGATGCAACGGTTGAATTTCTGTCTTCTGCTTGTGGCTAGCCTTCTCTTCCCTGCCCCCTTTTATGTACATGCCCGCTTTTAAATTAATTACTCAGAATAAGTCAGCAGGGAAACAATAATTTATGTATCAATAAATAAATGAATACATAAATTAATAAATTAAGAATCGGGGAGATATTATTATTATTATTTGCTATTGCTTTTATGCCATACTTTTCTTCCTCTTTCAAAGAACCCAAGGCGGTTTTCAAGGTTCTTTTGCATATCATCATGGAAAGGGGAATTGGGACACTTCATTCAAAAATTATTTCCCAGTTCATACGTTTGTGGCATAAAAGCTTGCTTGCAACCCATGGGACAATTTCTTTGGGTATGATCTGTAACTGTGAAAATGTTAGCAAAATGTACATACTACTTTAACAATTAGCATTGCCGCTTTTCTCCTCTTTTTTGGCAGATCTAAATCCAGGAGTGATGCGATTAGATGCTGGTGATTTTGTTTTCTTTTCTGCATCAGGATATATCTATGTTGGGAAAATTGGAATCTCTTGAAATTCTACCTGTTGGAAAAGGAAGGATACCTAAAGGAACGCCTTTTTCCCTATATGCCCTCCCTCCCCATAAGATCCGCAGCAGAGGCCCTCCTCCGGGAACCCTCTGTGAAAGAGGTCAGGAGACAGAGTACCCGGAGGAGGGCCTTCTCTGCGGTGGCACCCTGACTGTGGAATGCGCTCCCTAGAGAGGTCTGCCTGGCACCGTCATTATATGCTTTTCGGCGCCAGGTCAAGACCTTTTTATTTGACCAATATTTTAACACATAGTAATTTTAATTGTGTAACGACTTAATTTATTCTAAATAATGCTCATTGTGGAATAGTTAACTTATCTTATTATACTGAAGATTGAAATAATGTTGTAAGCCATCCAGAGACAACAGTAATGGACAGCCTACAATTTTTTAAAAATAAATGACTAAATAACAGGGAAATGGCAGGCTTTACTGAAAAACAAGAGAATTCTGTTCTGGGGGATGCTCTGTCCCCAGAAATAGAGCACAAATGCCGTCACCGTGAAGGGGAACTGAAAGTCTAAGCACTTAATTAGGAGTCCAACCTGTTGGCATTCCTCAGAGAACTGCTCGGTCTCATCTTCATGTTTCGCCTGCTGCTCATATTACCAGAAAGGCCCGGCGACACGAATTCTGCTCTGTTCGACATTGCAGACATGTAAACTCCACCGGATTAGAAGTCGGCTGGAAGTAGGATTGACAGTGATAAACAGTAAACATGGGCTCTCGCTGAGGAATCTGCTGTCTCGTCAAAGAGGGAAAGTGCTCTGAACTGCTGGCGGACTTGCCAAAATCTCCCTTGTTTTGCTTGGCTTCGCGGCAAGAAAACCTCAGTGTGCCATCTAATGCACAGTGGTGCCTCTTCATAGCTTTAAGACTACAGAACCCATCATGGAGTGCATCTGTGAGTAAAGTGCATATGCACAAAAACATCCAGGGCCTTTGATCGAAGTGATCAATTGAAATAGACCTGCAGGGAGCAATTCTCTGTGGGGAATAGTTTCTCTTCGCCATAATGTGAGTTTGTTCCCGCGGTATCAAAACTGGGATTAATTTTCCATGTGACTCAAAATCTCAATCCTGCACAACCTCAGACAGAAAGAGCAATGCCATGTCCCCCTGCATTCTCCAGCTTCATGAAAGACCATTTTCCACTGAATTGCATCCTATATTACTTTACGATGGATTCCAGGGAGCCTCAGCAAGCTTGACCTTTTCTTTATCTTATATGCAAAAGTATAAACAAGCGGAACTGGTTTGATGCTTTGAGCAAAGCATCGCTGAAGCAATCTGGCCTCCGGGAATATAGCTGCTTTGCAATAACACAGTAAATTCTCCAGTTATTACCACTGGTGAAGCAACCTTTAAAAATGTGAACTGTCCGTAAGTCTCGGAACAGATTTCTGCATGAATCAGCAAGGCTGTGCTCTTGGAGAGATGTGCTGGCGTCAGGCTCTGAGCCTGTGTCGGAAGACCCATGGGAGCCTTGCCGGTGTTTCCGTCAGCTGCTTTGGGCTATGCCGAGAAGCTGCCAGGCCAGGGGAGTGGGCCCTTCAGCATGCGCAAAGTGGCAACCCCACAGATGGGTTCCACTCCAGCTGGGCTCTCTGAAGAGAGGTTCTTTTGTTTATGGAAGTGGGACCCCCACCGCCCAAGGAAGGGCGCACAGGCGATTTGCAGAGGAAAGGACTGCAGAGCCCAGGCAGCTGCCCAGAGAGAGGCAGGCACAGACGCGAACTCCCTTGGACTCTGGTGGTCCTGATCGCTGCTGGAGAGCTGCTGGTCCTGAGTGTTCTCTGCTGCTTCTGGTATCACATTCTATCCAGCGTTCGCTGGGGAAGTTGGGCAGGAGGGAGCTGTGCCCACCTGTCCTGGTTGTGGGTAGGTGTTCGGCCACCGTGTGATGAGAACACCAGACTAGAGGGAGCCTGGCCTGATCCAGCGCGGCTCTTCCGGGCCTGGTTGCAGTTGTGCGTTCGGAAGTGCTGCACGTGGCTCAGCAAAGCCTCGTACAAAGCTGCTTAGGCCAGCTGCTTCCTCCTTGTGACTAGGCCCCGGCAGCCCCGGCAGCGTCCTGGACTGCCAGATAGGAGCAGAGACTCAGGGAGGTTTGTTTGTTTAATGCTTTTATATACCATCCAACTACTAGCGTCTCAGGACAGTCTTACAGTAACAGCAGCATAAAATAAAATGAAGCGCAGCATCCAAATGATTCCAGTAACATAAAACCCACATTAAAACCTAATCAAACATTAAAATAACAGGAAAGTGAAAGGGTTTTAGCCTGGCACCGAAAGGAATAGAGTGTCAGCACTAGTGAACCTCTCTGGGGAGCACAATCCACAACCAGGGTGCCCACAGTGGAGGCCCTTCTCCGGGTTGCCCCCCTCCTAATCTCCTTCAAGGAGGGCTCCCTCTCTGCTTTCCCTGTAAGAAACAACATGTAATTAATATTAGTGGGGAATCGTCGGGATGGCGGCCAGTGACAAGCGGGTCCCCCAGGGCTCTGTCCTGGTACCGATCCTTTTCAATCTTTTCATCAGTGACATGGAAGAAGGGGTGACCAGTCTGCCGATCAAATTCACAGACGATACTAAAACTGGGGCAGTGGCCACAACTGAGGAGCAGGTACTCTGGATCCAGAAGGATCTGGACAGACTATGGAAGTGGGCAGGAAACAACAGGATGGTGTTCAATGTGGATCAGTGCAAGGTCTTGCACTTGGGGCATAGGAATGGGTGTCATAAGTGCAGGTTAGGGGACAAGTGGCTGGAGAGCAGCACTTGTGAAAGGGACCTCGGGGTGCTGGTTGACTACAGGCTGAACATGAGCCAGCAGTGTGATGTGGTGGCCAAGAGGGCAAACGCCACCCTTGGTTGCATAGCCAGAAGTGTGGCTTCTAGATCGAGAGAGGTATTGCTACCACTCTACACGACTCTGGTGCGCCCGCAACTGGAGTATTGTGCTCAGTTTTGGGCCCCTCATTACAGGAAGGATATAGCCAGGTTGGAGTCAGTGCAGCGTAGGGCCACAAGGTTGGTGGCCGGTTTGCAGGGGATGGGGTATGAGGCGAGACTGAGGGAACTGGGTCTCTTCAGCCTGGAAAAGAGGAGACTCCGAGGGGATCTGTTGGCGACCTACAGGTATGTGAGGGGGTGTCACATGGAGATGGGTAGAGGCCTGTTCTCCCCTGCAGAGGAAGGCAGGATGCGCTCCAACGGAGCAAAGCTCAGGGAGCCAAAATTCAAGGTGGATGCCAGGAAGCACTTCCTGACAGTCGGGACCCCGAGGGTGTGGAATGGGCTTCCATGAGAGGTCGTTGAGGCCCCATCGGTGTGGGTGTTCAAAGACAGGCTGGACATGCACATGGTGGGCGTGTCGTGAGCAGAGCTGGCTGGAGCCGGGGGTCAGACTAGATGGCCTGAGAGACCCCTTCTGACTTGCTCTATGTTTCTATGTACCTATTAGAGTTCCCACTTGAAGAAATCCAAGAACCGCCACTTCCTTTTGCTTCTTCCCCTTCCATCACTCCGGCTGCTGCAGTCATCCCCCCCCACCACTGCCAGCCCCCCAACCCCGTTTGATCCCCTGATCCGATGCTAGTCCTTTTCTCTCGATGCCGGAGAAGAGAACGCTTCTCCCTCTCAGAGCATCTCTCATTCATGCACCGAACTGAGACCCCAAACCCGCAAGCCAGCCCAAAGGGTCAGGGCTTGGGGCAGACAAAGGGTCCCACGGCAGATTTGGCCATAATAGGCCCAGCGGCCGCCTCTCCTCCCAGCCGGGCCCGCTCATTAGGCCCCCAGACGCAAGGCACACTTGCCAGGTCGGAGGTCAAGGTCTGGCCCATGCCATCAGCTGACCCCGGCACCCCTTCTTGATGACAGATGGAAAGACTTACCGCTGGGCTGGAAGATGGGCTCCCCGGTTCCCCCGGGGGTATGGCGCTTTTGTCTCCGACGACGACTGTCACACCGACTGCATTCGTTAAGAATGCCCCTTCCCCACCCCAGATCCTCATTTCACCCCCGACTTGTCTGAGGGTCGGGCTGGAGGGGAGCGCTCTTTCAAGGCGAGAGGAGGCCCTCAGCCGGGCAGGGCAGGGCCGCACCCCAGGGAGCAGTGCTTTGTCCTCTCTCGCCGGGCTTGCAAAAGCCCCTGTCCCTGTAGGGACCGGCCTTTCCACTTTCAACTTGACCTGCTCTTTTGGCATGGAAATCAGATGCAAATAGCGCAGGCCCGGGGAGAAACAAAGGCCGGCTCCCTCGCTCCGGCGCCTCGGATTTCTGCCCTGCTTCTGAGGCACAATAATTTTAAAATCCGTATTGCCCCTGGAAAATCAAACCAAGCAGAGGGCGGCCGTGGCAGCCCCATCCGCAGGACGGCTGTGCAGAACGAGGGAGGAGAATGGGGGAGCCACGACGCTTAATTTGGTGTCACCGCACCCATCTGCGCTCACGCTCTCGCCACTGAGGACAGAAGGCGCCGGCTTTTGAACATGAGTCTCCCCGCAGCCTCCAGGGTTGCCCTTGTTTTCCAGAAGAATGGGAAACGGTCCTTGAGCAAACCGTTCTAGCTGGATGCAGCACCGTTTTTATCAAAGGCCTAGCAAGATCTCCGGAGAGGAACCATTTGGATGAATTGGCTTCTCAGGGTGTCCGTATCTCCCTATCACGAGTTGATCTCTACTTCCCATACCCTGAGACCCCCAGTGGGGACCCCTGCCCCAAATGCCTACATGCAGAGGCTTGGTGGGCAGGCCTTTTCGGTGGCGGCCCCCAAATTGTGGAGCATGCCCACATGGGGGAGGGCATGCCCACCAGATGCGGTTGAAGCACAATCGCCTTCAGCTCCAGCTGAGAGAGCCGACAGTCCTTGGTGCTTCTTCTCTTCAGCCCTCAGATTCCTTCTGGCTTGCTGCCTCTGCTTTTACATTGCTTTCAAACTGTCGCCCTGAGAGCTTTGGCTGTGGGCAGTTTAGCAGTCATGCAGTCCGTTAATCCGTCAGGTGAACAAATGGTCCAGGATCGGACCTTGAGCATCTGATGGCTCAGGCCAAGGGGCTGCCCTTCCCACCCCGGGGACTTTCTACCTAACCTGGAAGTGGCTTGGTCAGAAGCCACAGGGGAAGTTCATACCTCGGCTTGCCATCCAGCCTTAAAACTTGGAGATAAGCTTCCGCTTCCTCCACGCACAGAGAACTGCAAAGATTAAAACATTTGCCCTGGTTTTCTTGTCTTGTGAGATCTGTTAACTAGCCAGGAGAAGCCACAGAGCTTCAGAAGGAAAGGAAGTTGAATTTACCCCTCTGGAATTTTCCAAAGCCAGCCAGTCACGACTGCCCACGTACGTCACTGTCTGCCGAAGCGGGATTCCAAGAAGGCAGTTTTGCCAATTCTGTTTACTCAACTGCAAATCCTTCATTCCGGTCAAGTAGACCTGAGGCAGGTGGGGCGTGACGGTGCTGGTGGCGCAGAGCTTTGCCTCCAGCTGTTAAACTAATCTTGCTTTGGGAAGATGCTTTTCCTGCATCCTGGAAAGCACCTCATCGTGCCGTACCTGTGGCAGATGGTTCAGCGGAGCGGGGGAGTGTGCGTGTAAATTTAGAAATAACTGACTGTGCAGTGATGCACCAGAACCCACACAAATGATTGGGGGGGGGGGCTCACTCGCCCCTCCAACTGGGGGTGGTCTGTTTAGATGGGGCCGAGAGGGGAGGGCTATATCAACCGCTCCACTCTGATTCATGCCATGGCCTCATCATGTGACCGCTGAGCAATCCCCAAGGAGGTAAAGGATCCATTCAGTTTCCCACAGCGGGTAGCAACCTGGCGCTTCGGGGAAGCCCCCAGACAGCACAAGGGGTTGCGCTGGTCCCCACCTCTTGCGCCTCCACCATCTGAGAGAAAGAATGGGTAGCTGGACCCTCCTAGCTCAGCCCTCTCCCCCAGATTACAAGAGCAGATCCACTCATAAGATCACATCTTAAAGCACCCAAATCCAGATCAGAACGTGTGGCCCAAAAGGTAAAGGGGGGAGCCGAGCTCGCACAGGCAAGGCTGTGTGTGAGTGTGTTATTTCGATATCGCCCAATAACCAAATACTGGGTGGGAAGACAAAGGCTCGTCTTGCCATGGTGGACTTCCTTTCCCTACTCACACGCAGCAGCCACAGCAGCCACAGCCGAGTCTTCTCTTTCAGGGAAGGTGATCCTCTGGTCTCCCCCGTCCTCGCAAGGCTGTGGCAGCCACTTCTGCTTTAAAGAGAAAATGTGCTCATTATCCGGTAGCACCCAGAGAGCAGGCCGAGTGAGGTGCAGGCGGGATCGTGAATGTCGGTCGTCTTACTCACACCCACACACGGACTGGTGTGTGCTGCACACGTGCGTCCCAGTTTCCCACATGGCCCTCATGTGCAACACCCGTGGCCTCGCTGGCTGGGGCAGAACACAACACACCAGAACCTGGCCTCCACTGCAGGGAGGGTGGTTCCTCGCACCAGCGAGCATCTGATGGTGGCAGCCTAGTGGTTCCTGTCCAGCTGAATCGGATCCGAAGGCCCGCACCTTTGCCAAGAGCCCTGTCGAATGGAAATGCTCCTTTGCGTAAGAGTCGCTGTTCGGAACGGGGGCAATCGCTGGGCCTGGGGGACCCGCAGCCGCCTCTTGTGGTAGACCAACCATCTGACCCAAGATCCTGCCCTGCAGGGGTGGAATGGGCCTCCCAAGCCAAGCTCCACCCGGCCCTGCACTGCGTCCAGGAGGCTCCGTTTATCCGGCGGAATTAATGGCCGTCCATGCGCCTTTCCTGCGCCACCACCAGGCTCCTTTCCAAGCCACCTGCCCTGGAGTGCGCACGTGACCAGGGGAAGCCAGGGGTGCTTTGTGGCACCACGCGGCCGGTTCTTCCACCTTGCAGGCCAATTTGCGCTTGCAGGGCCATCCGGGAAGGACAAGGAAGGGCCCCCGGACCCCGTGCCTGTGCTTCAAAGGGATTTTCCTCCCATCCGTGAGATTTGCACAAAAATGAACTTGTGGGAGGGGAAAGAAGAAGGTGGGCAGGACCAAAAAGAAAGCGGGCAGGACAAAGGTGAAAGGAGACTATAAGGCTAAATGGACAAGCCAATTGGACGAGGTCGGAGAGGCAGACGGAGGGAAAGGTGGCACCTCAGAGGTCCAGGTGAGATGGGGCACTTCAGGCGGGCTTCTAAAGCTTTGGGCAGCAGGTATTGCTGTCGCCTAGTCACATTGGGTTGTTTGAATGTGCTGGAAGCATGTTGGAGGGACTCCCTTGGAAGTGAAGAATATCAGTGTCCTTGCTTTGGCCCAACATCCCATAAACGTGGATGGAGCATGCAGAGGGGCTCCAACAAGCCTTTGAAAATGGCACCGTTTGGAAGACGGATTGGTATAGACTTGTGCCTCGTGTCCTTTCCTAACCTGATACCGTCCCAGTGGGTCAGACTTGCAGTATCGGTGCCAGGACTGCAAGTCCCATGACCCCTGGATGGGCTGCTTGTTTTCCCAATCAGGGATTGCTTCTGTGCACCAGGCGTGGATAGCATCCGGGTATCTGAAGGAGTCTAGAGGGCAAGAGGGAAGCGTATGTGGCACATGCGTTCAGGTTCAAAATCCTGAGCTACTTCTTGCAGGATGTGCCAACTAGGGGAACGTCAGAGTCCTGGCCATTCATTCCCATCTCCTTTTCTCAGCTCTGGTTTCTCTGCCATGCTTTTGTGAGCTTGATTGCCCCAATGGTCCACCTTTGCAAAGGACTTTTCCAGCTTTCATTGTGTTTTCTCTTCCGAAACGCCTGGCAGAACGGAAGCAGCCTTGCATTACTTTAGAGGAGGAAAAGATTTTGGGTGAGCGAGAGAAATTGTAGCACAAGGAGAGTGTTGGAGAATTGATTATCCACCTGTGAAACCGGGACCTCCAGGAGAGCGATCTTATGGCACCTAGAGAGTGCTGGGGGGCTAGGGCACGTTGGATTCCAAGATCTGAGGCTGGAAATGGAGCCACGCCTTCGCGGCTGGGCCTTCCTGCTTCGCTCTCCCGTGCCTTGTGCCAGCTGGGAAGCCAACCTCGGAGAGGGCTTGAAGGCGGCCTTCCAGGGGTTGGATGGTGGAGGAGCATCAGAAGCCAGGTCGTGAGCTGCCCTGTGTCCTCTGCACCCCCTCCCCTCCCTCCCTCCCCTCCCCTCTCAAATGTCCCAGCCAGTCAAAGGAAAGCAGCCGTCCAAGGAAGAGTCAGAGTGAGACAGGCAAGGAGACAAAGATCAGCTCCACCTTTTGTCCGGCTCTACATCGGATGCGCTTCAGCCTCTGCGCATAAAGGCTTTGGCGCATCAAGGCTGCGACCTGCCGGACCGCACCCTCGACTACGGAGGTTCGCTCCAGCGCACTGGCCTTTCTCCGCTCTTTCATGTTTCACGGATTTTGTAAAAGCAAGCGGGAAAAAGAGCCTTCGGCACGCAAGGGCCTTGGTACAAAAGGAATGGCAGTTGCTGGGAGAGACAGGTGGGAGGGGGCCCTTGCACCCGTGTCCGGCTTTGGACTTCCCACTTGGCAGTTTCCTGAGAGGCCCCCTGAGGGCCAGAGCGTTTTGGGGCGTCGTCTCCGAGGCTTCCACCTCAGCCCAATTTCCCCTGCCTCTCCAGACTCAGCAGGAGGCTGCAGGAAGGTGCTGGGAGGCTAGAGGAGGGAGGAAGGGGCGCACACCCCCAGCTCCTGCAGTCACCCCCCCTGCACTGACCAGAAAACCGGTGGCTGGACCACACGAGAAGGGCCATTCTGGATCAGGCCAAGAGTCCCAGAGCCCGGCTGCTCCAGCGTTCCGTTTGCCCTGGGCAGCCCACAACCGGGGCAGGAGTGCCACGGCACCCCCCTCCCATGTTCCCCAGCAACTGGTGTGCAAAGGCAGGTTCTCCTCCAGAGAGCTGTCCAATTGGCGTCAGGGGTGTCCCAAGGTACAGCCTGGAAATGAACCCTGCGACTTAACTGTACAAAGAACATCGGTTGATCCGCCCGGAATCGCCCTCCCTGAATGCAGCTGTCGGCTTGGTGTCGGTTCTGCTCCAGGTCCTCCAAGGGGTGCTGCTGCAGCGCCTGACAGACGCCACCCTTCCTGGAGCTGCAGCTCCCACTGGCTGGGGATGACAGGCATTGTAGTCCTACAGCAGGGCACCAGCTTCAGAAAGGTTGGAGGGGGCCTCAAGGAGCCTCAAACAGCCCTCAAATCCCCATCAGGCACTGTTTAATTTGAGTTGGATGTTTGAAGACCATCCAGCTTTCCAGGATGTGAAGGAGGAACGCTAGGCTTTCCTGGCTGGAAGCTGAAGGGCAGGACTTCCAAGCGTGCATGCGGCAGTGCGGTGTAGTGGTGAGCGTGCTACAGACTGGGTCTCGGGTTCCAGTCCCCACTCAGCCATGGAGCTCACCGGGTGCCTCTGGGCCAGTCACTCACACTCGGCCTGGCCTACCTAACAGGGTTGTTGTGAGGATCGACTGGAGAGGGTGAGCACTGCAGAGACTGCCTTGGGTCCCCCGCAAGAGGGAAGCGGGCAGCCCAGAGCGCCTGCCTGGAGAAGCGGAGCTGTGCGTCACTCAGTGCAAACCCAGGGGAGGCTGCGGCTTCCAGCGCCCCTCAGCTGCCAAATGTCGTCCGCGTCGTGTGTCAGGGGACTTGGCTCACATCTGTTCCGGGTTCGGCTGAGGCAACTGGGATTTCACAGGCTGCCATCCCCCTTCCGCCCCAGGGCCTGCCCCCCCACCCCCGAATCTGCTGCTCAGCTGCTGCAGATAATGCGGTACAGGCTGCTGGGGGGGTGGGGGCAGGAGAGGAGGGGCAGACATCCATTTCATGCTTCTCTGCACAGGGCGGCACGTGTCGGGGGAGGGGGTGCAGGCCCTTTCCACATGGATTAGCCTCCCCTTTTGTCTGCCTCTCGTCCCCCTCGCCCGCAGCCAAATTGTTTTGGAAATAGGGCGCCCGCTGACCGACCACACAGGCAACCTGTGGGGCAGCCTCCCCTTCGGAGGGAACGCGCTTCATTGTCCCCAGGAGCCTGGCTGGGGGACAAAGAGGGGACCGGCACTGGCAGCAGAAAGGCGGGGTGGCCGCGGGGGTGAGCAGGCGAAGAGCGCGCCTCTGGTCACGACGGAGGAAATTTTCTGAGCCCTCGCTCGTTTGTTCGTTCGTTCATTCATCCACCCACCCATCCATGTGCAGCCTGTACGTACAGCTCTGCTTTCCAGATAGAGATTCTGGAATGGTGAACGATAAAAAGAGGAAAGTGATCAAAGGGCATGTTAACACAGAATCAATGACTGGTCAGCTCAGGAATAAAGGTGTTTTCAGGAGGCAGTAAAAGCCGTGCAAGGGGCGGTGGCTGTTGGACCTCCAGAGGTCCACAGTAAGGTCCACAGAAATGGACCTCTTCTTGCTGATCCCAGAGTGCAGGACACGGAATAATCAGTTAAAGTTGTGGCAAGCCAGATTCAGGCTGGACATCAGGACAAGCTTCCCGGCAGTGGAACCAGCTGCCTGGGGAGGTGGGGGGCTCCTTGCCATGGTAGAGCTAGAAAATCTTCAGGTTCCAGGCTGCCTGTCTGCCACCCCCAGGACTGGGACTAGGGTCTGCTCGTGTGCAAGGGGAACCAGAGAATGGCCATGTACAAAAGGGGTCCAACACCTGTCCCTTCAGCAGTTCTGCAGAAGGAGGCAGTTTGCTGGGTGCAGCTTGCCATGGCAGGAGAATCTCCCGCTATCAAAAGGGCAGGAAACTAGCCAGGAGTGGTACTGCAAAGATCCAGGACTCAGCCTACAGGGCATCCTCCTCCTCCTCCTCCTCATCATCATCAATGTATCTATCTTAATTTGCAGAATCTCTCAAGTATCTAAAGGCTCCTGTCTCCTAAGAACATCCTGTTTGTAAAAGAGATGGCCTGGTCAAAGGCGAGGAAAGCATTTGATTGCAGGGGGAAAGGACAGCAGGCGATGAAGGCCGGGTGCGCCAAAAGCCAGGGGATCAGAGGCAGCAGGTTACTTTAGCAAGTTACAGCAGGAGGGTGGGACAGCCCCCCCCCCCGAGATTCAGGGCTCCAAAGGAAAGATTCGTGGCCAGTCCCCCACCGCCCCCCCCCCCCCGCCCAGTCCTCTTTCGCATCTGGCCACCTACAGAGGACCAAAAGTCCTCCACCCTCTGCAGAAAAAGAGAGACCCTTTTCTCCACGCTGTTTGCAAAGCTCCTTCCTCAAGCTGACTGGAACCTTGTACAAGCACAGGAACTTCTTGAGTCCGCAGATAAACCATGACAGAATAAAATACCGGGGCTGAACAACCCCGTGCATTTCTGTTTCTCCCTCGTCCTTATCTTTTCTAATCTTAAATTCATTCCATTCCCTTCCTGCATCAGTTTGCTTCATACTTCCCTTAAAATGCACCTTTCGGCATGCATAGGGAGACGGCTTGCATAGAATGCATGCATTGAGCAAAAATATTAGGCACGGGGTGTGCGTGTGTATTTCAGCAATTCATGTCTTTACCCCTAATATACATGATTTGTTTGTACTTTTATAAAATCATGGGCTGAATCACAAAATGCTGAGAAATGTGAGTACAGCAAGGTAGCTGTGCTCCAGGCCGCATTTGCCAGGTGCGATTTCATTATTCTTGTTCAAAAAGTGAATCAAACAAAATTCCCTCTGCATGCCAACAAACTAGAACTCCTCTCAAGGAGAGTATCAGGTGGTCCTCCTCACTCTTCTGCCTTCCTTCCCGGTTCCTAACCTATCGAGAACTCTCGAATTGCCCCTCTGAAGGGCAAAAGTGCGCAGGGCACAGCAAACCTGTGCAAAGGATCGGGACGAGGGTGCCTGGGGGGGCGAGGCGGCCGCAGCTGGGTGGTGCAGCCGCTGCTTTCGATGCAAAGGGCCCGGGGTTTGGTCCCCAGCAGCATCCCCAGGCAGGGTCGGACAACCCGCTGCCTGAAACCTGGGGAAGCCGCCGCTGCCGGTCCGCGCCGGCCGCTCTGGGCTCGCCCACTGCAGGTGGCGGGCGAAGGCGCCGCTGCTGCCACGCATGGCCGCTAGATGGCGCCCCTGCCCGCCCGGAGCGTGTCCACCGCGGCGCCCTGTTCCAACGGACGGCGCCTTCGCGCGGGGCGCCGGCGGGACCCCCGCCTTCCCAGGTAGGGGGGCCGCGGCGGATCGCGGCCTCCGGGCTTCTCCGGGCTCCGGAGGCCTCGGTCAGGGCCAGCACGACCATGGGGGGGGGGGCAGCCCAACCCTCTGGAACCTGATGCCCTCCAGACGTGCTGGGCTGCAGCTCCATCACCCCGTGGCAAGAGATGGAAAGATGAGCCTCGGGAGAGATGTTTTAAATATATAAATACTGCCCAGAGATGCCATGGGAGAACTAGGCGGCATATAAATGGTTTAAATAAATACAAAGAGAAGACTGAGGGCAGGTAGGATAGCACTCTACACGTGCTCGAAAGGCTGGCACAAAGAGGAAGGGCAGGGTCTTGTCTCGATCATTTCATTCATTTATTTTTCGATTTATATTCTGCCTTTTTCCTACAAAGGGCTCAAGGCAGCTGACATCATCTCTCCTCCTCCATCTTGTCCCCACAACAACAACCCTGTGAGGTAGGTTGGGCTGAGAGTCTGTGACTGGCCCAAAGTCACCCAGTGGGCTCCATGGCTGAGCGGGGACTTGAACCCAGATCCTCTAAGTGTCCCAGTCCCATGCTCTTAACCACGACACCACACTGGATCATCCCAGGGTGCAGGACACGGAAGAACAGGCTCAGGTTCCGGGAAGCGAGATTCCAGCTAGATACCAGGGAAACCCTCCAGACCGTCAGACCAGTGCGCAATGGACCTCATGCCCTGGGGGGTCGTGGGCTCTCCCGCACTAGAGGCACTCAGGATGCAACTGGACAGCCATCTGAGAGGGATGGTTGAACTGCGAGTCCTGCACTGAGCAGAGAGATGTTGTTGGTGTGTCTATAAATACATTATGTGAATATAAATATATTTATATTGTTCCTATTCCCAGAGACGGGGACTCTAGGTGGCTCACAACATTAAAATCCACACAATTAAAACATTCAAGTTATGCAAAATTTAAAATTTTAATTCAATCAATTAAGCATTAAAATTAAATCACTACCTAGGTTAAAACACTACAAAAATGTAAACAGTAAAATCAACTCGGCACAAGTGCACAGGCCATTCCCGAGTGCCTGCTGGATTGTGTGCATGGAAACACAACAGGGAAGGCGCCAACCCGGGCTCCCCGGCAAGAGAGACCCAGGGCAGCCACCGAGAAGGCCCTCTCCCGCCTTTGCACCAAGCGTGCCGGTGGCGTGTCCAAGAGAAGGGCCTCCCCAGGAGAACCGAGAGCTCCTGCAGGCTCCTCCCGGAGAACATGGTCTTTCAGACAGCCTGGGCTTGACCCATGCAGGGTCAGCCCCAGCACATGAATTGCGCCTGGAGCCGCACTGGGAGCCGGGGAAGCCGTTCCAGAAGATGCGCGGTGTGTTCCCCAGGCAGCATCTGGCCACTGCTCTCTGGAACAGCCGGAGGTCCTGAGCCCTCTGCAGAAGCAGCCTCACCTCGGGCAGAGCCGAGCCGCGCTCCTGCATCTTCCCACTTCTTTTTCTTTTTTAACGAACTCAGAGTGCTTTACATCATTCTCCTGCTGCTGCTCTCAGTTTTATCCCAACAACAACCCTGTGAGGTAGGCAGGGCTGAGAGTCTGTGACTGGCCCAAAGCCACCCAGTGGGCTGCATGGGTCTGAGTCCCGGACCCATGCTCTTTACCGCTATACCACACGGCTCTTCATTTATTTCATTTTTATCCCACTCCACAGCCAAGTCTGTCTGGGTGGTTTACATAGTCCATGAAAACAGATAATAAAAATTCAATAAAATGGCATCAATCAGGAAAAATAGAAAGCTTAAAACAGAGAATGACAAGGAATAACAACATCAAAAAGGCCACCCTGTGAAGGAAAGCGCTCCCAAACGGCTCCATTCCCACGTCCAAGGCCGGGGCTTCCTTTATGGATCCGACCCATCTTGCATTTGGTCTCCCCTCTCATGAATTGCAATTGTTGTTCCAATTGTGTTTTAAATGTGATGTTCATTGTGCTGAGGACAAAAAAAGAAATTCTCCTTGTTTGCTGTCTGCCTGTGAGAGAGACAGGTGACCCCAGCAAGTAATTTTATATTTAAAAAGACCCTTTATTGGAGGTGCACACTAGCAATACGGGTGACCCCATCTCCCATCAGGACCAGCTGTGACACCCATCACGCACAGCAAATTTAGACCTGCAGCTTTTTGCAGTGATCCTTCTTCTTTACTTCCTCTTTTACCACTTCAGGTGTCAAGGGAAACAGAAAGTTCTGGCTTTTGTATCAACCGATGTTTGCAATGATTGGATTTAGAAAAACATCGTAGCAGAAAACACTCTGTTACATCCCGTATCATACAGGGTTATCTTAGCCTGGCAAATCATCTGGCTCCAGGCTTATCTTCAGACATTCTGACCTTCTTGACAGAGGTTTAGTTTATATTTTTGACTCTCTCGTGACTCTCTGATAGAAGCCTAAATAACCAACTTTTTTGGTTTTGTCATCAGGAAAAAAGAAATCTTCAACTGTGATTTTCATACGGATATGGAAAACCCGTAGGGATCTTTCTTAATATCTAGCAGTGCCAAAATAGTACAAATACGTACTCCTAAATACATGGAAGGCCAAGCGTGAGAAAATAAATACATTGCATCGATATCCCACCTTCCTTCCACTCTCAAGGAAAGGGCCTGCCAGGTTCTCCTGCATCTTCACACCACCTGGAAGGTGGGTTATGCTGTGAGGGGGGTTATGCCATAGCCCGCCATTCCTCTCAAGAGCTCAAGGTGGCGCATGGGAAGGGGGCAAGATGGCGAGAACAACAACCCTGTAAGGTAGGCTGGATGGTCATGGCCAAGCAGGGACTACAAAGTCCAGTCTAGCATTCTCACCTCTGCACCACTGTATGACGAATTCTCTCCCTGTCCTGCCCTCTCTTTCGCCCTCTGTCGCCTGTCCTGCCCTCTCTGGCTGGATTCGTTTCCCTGCAGGGTGAGCCCCCAGACCCTTCGGTTGCGATCTCGGCAGTAACAGCGACCTGCATGGTGAACAAAATAGTCCACATTCTCTGCCATGAGAACACAAACTGTCCTTCAAACAACTCAGCCAACTTTTCGGGGATTTGCTTGCTTTTTCATTACAAAGAAACGAAAATGAAGATTTTGCTTTTGGGCACATACCCTCCCACCCAAGGGGCCTTATGGCTAATGGGGTGGGATAAGCATCCAATAAAATAAACAAACAAATTGAACTAATGGCAGGCTACGAATGCACCAGAGCACACCTTCCCCAAGACACAGCTAATGATCCTGGCAGTGTGGCCTAGGGGTTAACCTCTGGCTGGGACCACGGATCCCCTCCCTGGGACCAGCAACTGGTTCTGTTCGTTGCATGTGAGCAGCTGAAAAGCAGAGTCCTTTTTAGCTGGATCAGTTGGTTGTTTGGCTTGAAGTCACCCAGGGGGTCTGTGAGCAGGACGTGAGATTACAGCACCCATGGGGAGCTGACTTTTCCCTAGCTCCTTCCAAGCAGCAGTCCAAAGGGGGGAGGGGGGCAGAATATGTGTGCAGCCCTTGATATGATCAGAGGGTTTTTAAAACGTCTTCCTGGAACGCCAGGAGTGGAAAAGCTTTGTTCTGCCTCACCATCCAGGGGAGCCGATCGATCCACCATCACTTACCGTTACACTGCAGAAAAAGCACCTGCCCTTCTTCCTTTGGCAAGAACTCAAAGTGGCTAACAACAAGGTTCTCTTCCTGTCAACTGATCTTCACAACAACAACCCTGCGAGGTGGGTTAGGCTGAGAGGCAGTGACTGACCCAAAGCTCCCCAGTGGACTTCATGGCAGAGCAGCGACTTGAACCCAGGTCTCCTGCATGTTCAACACTCTTCACTAAAACGCAATAGCTCTCACCATCTTGTTTATTTGTTTTATATCC
This sequence comes from Varanus komodoensis, assembly GCF_004798865.1. Lineage (NCBI taxonomy): Eukaryota > Metazoa > Chordata > Lepidosauria > Squamata > Varanidae > Varanus > Varanus komodoensis. The sequence goes on from NW_025336481.1 coordinate 2,266,580, forward strand.
CTTCCTTCCTTCCTTCCTTCCTTCCTTCCTTCCTTCCTTCCTTCCTTCCTTGGAACTCGTGGTAGCTTCCATAATTCTCCTCCTCCTCTCAATTTTATCTGCACAACAGCCCTGTGAGGTGGGCTGGGCTGAGAGTCTGTGACTGGCCCAGAGCCACCCAGGAAGCCCCATGGCGGCATGGGGAGTAGCACCCAGGCCGCCTGGTCCCGCGCTCTCAGCCACGCCGCCGCATCGTTGTATCATACTAGCTGCTTTTGTGTTTCTTTGCCCTACGAAGACAGTAACAGCGATCCTCGAATGATAGAAAGTGGCTAACAGCATCTGACTCAACGAGGTCAGCCCATCTCTTGGCATTTCCCGCGTCGTCTGTGGACAACATTTGCACATTCAATGAACCGGGAAATTGCTGTGAAGGGTGTCTGGCCAGAAGTGTCTCTCTGCTCTGCACTGAGGGTCAAAGGTAGATTTTTAAGTTGCTTTCTTTGGCCTCCAGTGTTAAAGTTCCTTTTTAACGGGCCTATCATTAACTTCCCCCAAGCCTCATCCTTTCCTACCTTCTGTACTTATCCAGCTGAACTCAGGCACTCGTGACCAGCTGGTGTCCCAGATAATTTAGGAAATAAGCAAGCATTTCCCAGCTGCAAGAGGCTGCAGAAAAGACCCGCTGCTGGAACGGAGCAGAAGGGGCAGAGCAGGTGAGGGAGCGCGGCTGACGGCCAAGCTCCTGGCTGGGCCGGCCCTCGCTGAACAGGCCAGTCGGCCCCCCCGAGTCAAGCAGAGGTGAATCCAAGGAAGGGGGTGCAGCCAGGGAGTACGAGGCGGGGATCTGAGGGCTGATGCTTCAGCAGTGGCTCCAGCACCTTTTGCCTGGGACCGAGGTCCGGGAGCCGCACCGGTGCCAGCTGTGGCTCATGAGCTCCATCGGAGGGAAAGCCGGGCTCGGGGTGGAGCCTTACTCGGAAGGAGCCCTGTTCCTCTGGAGGGCAGGTCTGCATCTGGCAGTTGCCCGAGTCTTCCTCTCGCATCTTCCTCTCGGGGCTCGCTGGGAGCTGGCACCTGCTTCTTCGTCCGAGAGGAGGCGAGCAAGGCGTGGGCCTCCCTGGGGATCAGGGTGGCTGTGGATGCAGCTGGTCACGAAGCGGCTGCTGCAGGGATCCGGCTAGTCCAAGCTGAGCGAAAGCGGCGTGTGTGGTGGTGTGGGGGGACAGCCAAGCTGGAGGGGGCAACTGGGAGAGAGCAAGGCGGTGGCTTTGGGCTGGGAGGAAGGCGGAAATAGCACGGGAGAAGCAGGGGGCCAAGCAGGGTGAGCCAGGGAGAGAGGCAGGAAGGCCCGTGTGGAGAGGGCGAGCGGACCAGCTCGATTACGTGCTCGCTGGCCGGCTGGGTGCCCTGACGATGTGCCCCTGGCCACTGGCTTCCAGCAGCCTCCTGGGCAGAAGCTTCCAGGCAGCGAAGGAATGATCCAAACTCCACGGCGCCCCTGCGGGACTCCGGCGCGGCTGTGCCAACGGCTTCTCGCACCGCTCCGTGGCGCTGCCACTGCCTCGGCGGACTCACCAGCGCTCGCTGCCGATGCCCAGCACCTTCGGGAATCTCCTGCATCTGTCAGTCCCTGGGTGGATGATCGCAAAAGTCCCCCGGCTGTGCAGGAGGGGCTGGCACAGGGGGGTGCGGCCTCCTTGTGATGGGGTGCCTGGACTGCTCCCCCACAGCTGGGCCACCCTTGCCCGTGGAGGCCAGGGCGGTGCTTCCGTGGGTCACGGCTGCAGCAGGCCGGGCGGGGGCTGTGCAGAGCATCGGGGACACGCTGCAGCCGAGCTCGCCCGCCCAGAATGAAACCCCGGATGGCTGAGACCTCGGTGCACGCCAAGCCGGCCTCCACGAATGGACAACAGGAGTGGCCGAAGCCGGCCAGCGGGACCAGGAGAGGGAGCTGGCGAAGGGGTGTGGGCAGCCCCTCCGAAACGCTGGACAGGTCCCGCCAGGCTGGCCTGTCCCGGGCCCAGAAGCCCCACGATGGGGTGCCCTCCTCCTCTGCCTCCTCCTCCCTCCTCGCCAGACACCCCGCAATTCATGCAGGTGCACGGTAGTTCGAGCCCCAGAAGGGTTTTCTTGGGAGCCTGTGAACGGCAAGCCACAAACATGGCCCAGGCTGGCACCTTTGGGCACCAGCGCAGATGACGGCCTCTCAGCCGTGCCAGGCAAAACGGGGAACTCACTCACTACCCGTGCAAAGCTAGAGGTCACAGCTAGGACTGATCTATATTTCTCAGGAGGCAAAGTCAGTCGCAGACTTTCTCTTGCAGGTCATTTTACTTTAAAAAGCCCCAACAACTTTGGTTCATTTCCTCGATGATTCTGATCACCCCGAACTAATGGGAAGAAAGAACTCTCTGCTTAGAACTGTCTTGGGCATGCATGGGCAGAAAGCATGTTTCTGCCCAAACACACACAAGATCGTGCCTTTAAATGCTGGGGAGGATGGGTGGGGTTGCATCATGCAGGAAGGAGAGAATTAACCCTTCCCTCCCTGCTAGCAGCCCCCCCCCCCCGGTGGGGCAATTAGACCGAGCCGGGGGCTCGAGCCATGGCCGAGGGGCTACAAGCAGCGCAGGACCGTAAGCCGTCTCACGGAACTTGCTCAGCGGCTTTTCTGCGGAGCGCAAAGGGCAGCCCTGAACTTCCTTCTGTTGCTCATGCTGTGTTGTGAGGTGGAGCTCCTGGCAGACGCCCAGGTATTTAACCAAACAGCACTCTGACGCGAGCAGAATGCGGCCTCCGTCCGTTGGGGCCCACCTTTGAGGCAGCCGGCGCTTGGCGCACCCGGCTCGCTCGGAGAGCCGATCCGCACCGCGGGTGCTTGGCCACGGGTTGAGCGACGCTCCCCTCCGGGCTGGGGGGATGCTGCTCGCCCAGGAACGGTAAGGTAAGGTGGCGCTGTCAGACGAGGGGAGAAGCTGCGTGGCACCTGCTCCTGGCCCCCACGCCGGGATGGCTTCCCCAGGGCTTTGGACACATCCAGGGAGGGGGGGCTGTGGGCATGGTGGCCCCGGTGGCCGTGTGCTCCCTCCCGTTTCAGAGACAGTAGTCCTGTGTACACCGGTTGCTGGGGAACATGGGTGGGAGGGTGCTGTCCTGCCGGTGGGTTTTCGGTAAGCAGCTGGTTGGAGCTGGACCACTTCTGTGGGAGCCGAACTTCGTACTGCCAGCTTTCCACCAGCCGCATGCGTCACCAGTGGCATTCGGTGCCAGGTTAAGTTTCTGGGCCCAGTTCAAAATGTTGCTGTTGGTCTCGAGACCCCAAAGGCATCCAGAGTGCAGGGCATTTGAAGGACGGTGTCCCCCTGGCCGAACTTGCCTGTCTGTCCCTTTCTTTCGGGAGGCCCTACCCAGGAGTAGCCACCAAGAGTCATGAGGTTGGCAGACACTGGAGCAGAAGCCTTCCTCGCAGCGGCCCCGACTTGCAGGCTTTCCTCCCGAGAGAGAGGTGCTGGCTCCTCTCAGGGCTGCTTTTAAGAGGCCTTCAAAAACAAACCTGCTCCCACCCCCGGGTTTTTAATTGAAAAAGGATTTATGGTATTTGCAGCTTTGAAATAGAACAGCCTTTCAAATATTTACAATCAGCTCATTTTGAAACAGCTTACGTTTTAAGGTCCCTTTCCAACCGTATACTGAATTTTACCGATCTGTGTTCTAAGTAAACAATTGGAAGACTGCAGTCTTGGGAAGCAGCTAAGAAATGCCACAAGGCGAGCAAGCGAATCGGCCTTCCGAACGCAAAGCGCAGGCTCTAGGAGAGGGTCGGGGCCCGCTTTTTCCAAACCATCCCTGGCCCCAAAGTTATGGTGCAATGCTTGAAACTTAGGCAGCTGACAGTGAAAGCAAAACCACACTCACCTCTGACAGGTTCAGCAAGCTGGCAAGCACCTCCTCCTCCTCCTCCTCCTCCTCCTCCTCCTCGCAGTCCTTCCACCTTGGCAACTCTCTGGACAGAGCATGGCCTGAAGCTGAGGAGGAAGACCAGGCGTGCGTCTCTCCACACGCACCTTCCTCCTCTGTTCCCCAGCCCCGATGGGGAAGGCCTGAGTCACGGGCCCCATGCGGCACGGGCACGTTGAGGAGGCCGGGCATCCTCCTTTGGGGAGGGCAGTCCTCTGCCTGCAGGTGTCCTCCATTTGCACTGCTGCCCCGTCCTGTTTTAAAGGTAAAACCTGGGCAAGAATTGCCCACCAGCATTTGGCGCCTGGGCAGCAGGCGGAACACAGGACCAGCCCCCCTGTGAGGCCGGGGGAGCCCCGTGCTCGGGCAGCAACGGGGAGGGGCAGTGGCCGGAGGGATGTGGCGGAATCCACACTGGGGCCAGGAATCCGATGGACTGCCTGGCTTGGTTCCCAGGATGCCGGTCCGCTTTGCCGTGACCTGAGCCCAAGTTCCCGGTGAGAAGGATGCTTGTGGGGTGAACTCCCGTGTCCTCGCTGTGGGGGCAGCCCTTCAGGAGACTCCAGAACCAGAGACTGGCCAGGCAGGTGGGCTGCCCGGAGCGGTCGCCTGCCTGGCCGCTCGTGCCGGGACAGGTGAGTGTCTTCAGGAGCAAGCACCTCACGGCACTGCATTCCACGGAAGGCCCGGCAATGTGCCCTGTTCGGGCCTGCAATGACCGCCCTGGCGCGCGGCCACAGCGGCTTCCTCTGCAGCAGTGGGGCGCATCACACTGCCTGTGCGGCAGACTGCGCATCCCACCACCCCCTCTGGCCACCACCCCCCACCAGCAATGGGCTGATTGCGATCAAAAGGATCCAGACGGCAAAGATTTGCACGTGTACATGCGAATTAGCACTTGTCTGTGCCTGTCTGAGCAAAGAGTTGCTAAGCTGTGCACATTTTATGCCCATCGGTGTCCCTTCGTCGTCGTCCTGGGCAATTGGTAAGCGGCCACCTCGCTTCTGCTGGGGAAATCCCCACGCTGGCCGGCCGTGCGCATGCCGGATGTCGGTGCCATGCCTGTCCGGACGGCTGGAGGGAGGCGCACGCCCTGCCCTGCCCTGCCCTGCCCTGCCCTGCCCTGCCCTGCCCTGCCCTGCCCGCACTCACCCACCTCTCCTCTGCCACAGGGATTAGGCTCCCCTCGCTGGGCGGCGCAGGAGAGCCATGGCGTGGCTCACCCACCTGCTGGCCTGCATCTTCGGGACGGGCTCCTGGATGGCCATCAACGGCGTCTGGGTGGAGCTCCCCCTGCTGGTGAATGAGCTGCCCGAGGGCTGGTACCTCCCCTCCTACCTCATCATCATCATCCAACTGGCCAACATCGGGCCGCTCTTCATCACCCTCATGCACAAGCTGCAGCCCGGCAGGCTCAGCGAGGTGCCCATCATCTACCTCGTGGTCTCCACGGGAGTCGTCTCCTGCTTCCTCCTGGCATTCCTCTGGCAGCACACCACCCCCGTGGCCGGCCAGCCGCACAGCACCGCTTTCTTCATCCTGGCCTTCTTCCTTTCGCTGGTGGACTGCACCTCTTCCGTCACCTTCCTGCCGTTCATGGCACACCTCCAGCCCTGCTACGTCACCAGCTTCTTCATCGGCGAAGGCCTCAGCGGGTTGATCCCGGCCCTGTTCGCGCTGGTCCAGGGTGTGGGGATTGCCACCTGCGTCCACGTCGGGCCGCCAAACGGCAACGGATCAGCTGTCAGCAACGCGACCTTTGGGAACGGGACTGCGGAAGAGTCCATGGAAACTCGTTACTCCCCTGCCAACTTCTCCAGCCTGGTTTTCTTCCTCTTCCTGTCCGCCATGATGTTCTCCTGCCTCGTGGCCTTCTTCTTCCTCAACCGGATACCCAAGGTGTGGGAGCTCTCCAAGCAGAACCTCTGCTCCAGTGACATTGCCCTCAACTCCCTGCAGAAGCTTCCTGGGGAAGGACAAGGCCCCGCAGATTTAGGGGGCTTCTCAAGCTCCCCTCTGGACGGAAACGTGGCGAGCTGCACCAAGGAAGGCGAGGGCGGCGACCCTGAGAAGGCGGCTCATTCGCGGCCCAGGACCGTCTTCATCTATTTTCTGGTGCTCTGGGTGAACGCCTTGACCAACGGCATCCTGCCGTCCGTGCAGAGCTACTCCTGCCTGCCGTACAGCAACACGGCCTACCACCTGGCCGCCACGCTGAGCTCCATGGCCAACCCCGTCGCGTGCACCATCGCCCTGTTCCTGCCCAGCAGGTAAGCGCCCTTCATCCGTACGTCAGCGCTCCTGTGCTGTACCCACTAGGTTCATCAGAACAGCAGGAGCCACCCGCTGGACCAGGCCAGGGTCCGTCTAGCCCCGATCCCGATCATGCAGTGGCCGACCCACTGCCTGTGGGGAAGCCATGGGTCGCTCAGGGGTGCACCGGCACGCTCCCGCCCATGTTCCCCATCAACTGGAATGCAGAGGCACCAACCAGAGTCATCGGGGAGGGCGCCGAACTTGAGTCTTTCTCTGCTCATGCGAGAAGCGTCCAAGGTGGGCTGCTGGCTTTGAAGGAGAACCTGGGCAGAATGGGCATTGTGGGGAACTGAGGGAACGGGACCCGGGCGTTGCTGGAGGCAAACTCCTCAGGAAGGAAGGACAGGGGAGGGCATCCGATGTTTACATCAAGCGGAGCACAGTGTCAAGCGGAGTAGGGAAGCGAAGAGGGGCCGACCCTTCCCCAGAAGTGCTCTTGTTCCCAGTCCAGAATGCTGGATACGGCCTGGAAAAGGAAACCGGGGAGCCCCCAAACCGGAATTTCACAGTCTCCCACACTGATGGGAGAAATGCATGTTCTCGTCACAACAAAGGGGTAAATTTCTAGAGAACAGCCAGGTTACAAGGAGGGTCCAAGAAGCTATTGGAGAAGTGAAGGCTTCTCTCGCGTCTTGCATAGTGAGAAAAGCAAAAGGGAGCAGGAGCTTCTAGGGAGAAGATGTACGGGGCTTTCCAAGACGCACAACCCAAGGCTGCCAAGGCAGAACAGGGAGGACCGGGATGGGGACGGCAGCGGAGCCCACGCCCCTCCGCTGCCATCGTCAAGGACCGAAGCCCTGCACCCTGAGGAACGCCCATGAAACCCTCTGCCTCCCTCATGAAAGAGGCAGAGAAATGGCTGCCTTTCACGGGGAAATGCAGGGGTTGTGAAAGGCAGGACGGCCTTTGCCCGGCATGTGTTGGAACAGCTGGGCCCAGCTGGCTTGGAAGAAACAGGAGCAAAAGGAGGCACACGGCCCGCGGGCTGCAGGTTCCCCACTCCAGCTTGGGGGCCGCGCTGCTCCCCGTCAAGGACAGCCAGAATGACACATTGCTGCTCAGACATCACAACAGGAAGCTGTTAATGCAGGCGGTACGAGTCCCCAAAATAACTAGATATTTTATTTACTGGCAGCTGGCATTTCCCAAAGCCATTTCCCCCAAGTTCTATGCCAAGCCAGACTGGGATGGGCACAATTCCACAGGTGCTTGATGAGTTTAAGGTGCAACCCTACAGGTGCTTAGACAGGAAAGGGGCTGTGGCTCCCAGCATGCCCCAGGCAGCCCAGTCCCAGCCAGCCGCAGGCCTTGCTTCTGTCTGAACATGTAGGATTGGGCCCATCCTCCTTCAGGTCCACCCAGGAGTTGCCACCTTGAAACGAAAAGGTTCTCGCACAGTTTGTTTTCTACCGCCCGGGCAGCCCTTCGCTGAAGCCTTCCTCGTCCTCTCAAGCCTCTCCGCCCTGCAGCTGGGCTCAGTGGATCCCCGAACCACTGCCCGCTGAAGCCCCCGGCCCCGTCGGGCACTCAGCCATCCCCGCTATCCTGACCGTTTGGTTTGGCTTCCTCCTCCGCCAGGTCGCTCTCTCTTCTGGGCGTGCTCTCGGCCACCGGAACGGCCTTCGGGGTCTACAACATGGGCATGGCTGCCATGAGCCCCTGCCCCCTCCTGCAGCAGTCTGACTGGGGGGACGCGCTCATTGTAAGTAGGGGCCCCTCACGCCCCGGGCCTCAAACCCCCTGGACAGCCGAGGGTCCCGGTCAGCGCATCCGGAGCAAGCAGGGCCAGGGAGCCGAGGGGGAAGCTGCCCCTCAGCTCCGGCTTGCGGACTCCTGGAGGTGTCTGGCGGCTGAGCCTCACGGGCTCCGAGCCGATTCTGCAGCGTTAAGGACCGGCGAGTCCGAGGGTCCCTCTTGTTCAGCGTTCTGGTGCCCAGAGGGAAGTCCCACACGCAGGAGGGAGCGGAATGGCCCCCCCGCCCATGTTCCCCGGCGACTGCTGTGCAGAGACCCGTGGCCACGGACAGGCTTCTCCTGCGAGGCCCTGTCCGTTCCAGCCGGGAGCCCTGCAGCGGGGCGGCCATCGCTCCACCTCGTGGAAGCGCACCCACAGTCTGACTCTGCACCGTGTGGAGGACCTCCTCGGACCTGTCCTCAACCTCCTGCCCAGCGCCTTCGTGGGAGGACCCCGTTGGGCTCCCGTGTGATGAGAGAGAAGGGGGGAATCTCCCTGCCCCTCCCCTCCCTGGATGTTGCCCGTCTCTGTCCTGTCTCCCTCGCTCGCCCTTTTCTGAGGCCGAGCAGTTTTCCTGGAGCTGCCGAAGGGCGGAGCTGGCCGGCCTCAGCCTCGGGTGGGAAGGTCCCCCCGTTCTCGCAGCCCTCCCTCACGCCGCTCTGTGCCCGCAGGTGACCTCGTGGGTGCTCTTCACGGGGACGCTCAGTTACGTCAAGGTGATGACCGGGGTGATCCTGAGGAGCCGCAGCCACAGCGCCCTCGTGTGGTATGGTGCGATGGAGCAGCTGGGCTCACTGCTGGGGGCCCTGGTCATGTTCCCCCTGGTGAACGTCTACAGCCTCTTCAAGTCGGCCGACTTCTGCAGCTTCCGCTGCCCGGCGTGAGCGGAGGACCGATGCTCGCGGACCGTGCCCGGGCCTCGCCGAGAGCAGGCGTGGCGCTGAAGCCCCCCTCCAGCAGACGCACGAGCAAAGGGGGGCAAGATGGCGGCGAACGCTGCAAGCCAGCAGCGTGTCTCTGTAGGATCAGGGCCCAAAGGCAAATGCACGCGGGGGAACAGCTGGGCTTGCCCCCTCCGCTCTGCGCTGTCTTCTAGGGCAGCAGATTAATTTTGCACGGTTCCCCTCAAGAACGCTGCAGCTCCAGGTGCCTCCCCTTCTTCCCCGGCTGCCGGCCTGTGCGAAGGCCCCGCCAGGGAGCCTTGTGAATAAAGCAGTTCGTTTGCCAACACACCAGCATGGGGCTTATATTCTGAGCGAAGGATTCTGCAGAACCCACGGGCTCCGTGTAAAAGAACTCTGGGCGGCCACATGCAGTCAGTCCGTCCGTCCGTCCGTCTGTCTCTCTCTCTCTCTCACACGCGTGCGCACACACACACACAGGTGATGGGAGCTGTAGTCCAGTACATCTCGAGGGCACCGGACTGGGGAAGGTTGTTCTCAGAGAAAGAACATGAGACCTTGTCTGCTGAGCTGAGAATGAACAAGGACCATTTCATTGCCTGGTGCAGAAAATCCAGATGCTCCTCACTCCAGAATCTGGGGTCAAATCTCCTCCTCATCCTCATCGTCAGTGACATTTCTATACCACCCCACAGCAGAAGCTCTCCGGGCAGTTTATACAATCCATAAAACCAATTGATAAAAAGCCAGTAAAGTATTAGAATAATCAAAAGCATTAAAAGTTTAAAACCACTAAAACTCTTAACATCAGATTAGAAAAACAGTACGAAAAGAGAGATTCGGCAACAACCACTAATCCTCAAGGCACTAGGCAGCCAAATAAAACCTTAAAGGCCTCCAAAGGGGGGGTCTCTTGACCAGGTGCCGAAAAGGTGACGGATTCAGCCCCAGCCAGACCAGGCGGGTGGGGGGATTGTTCCAAGGACGGAGGGCCTCAACCGAGAATGCAGTCCTGGCTACATTCAGTGGCAAACTGCTCCACTGAGAACGTGCTGCCAGCTGGCTGAGATGGGCTTAGCGGCTGCCTTCCTACCCTGCTGGAGAGCCCTGTGGAAACTGGTCTGGTGGGCCCTGGGTGGAGTGCAGCGCAGCTCTTCTGGTGTCCTTCAGTCCAGAAGCCAGGGACACGGGCTGAGCAGCCCAGCTTGTGCAAGGAGATCCTAGGAGGCTCCTGAAGGCACAATTATGCACCTCCATATCCGGCTGAGGAGTCTGGTGGCCTTGACTCACACCTGAGTATATTGACCCATCAAGAAATTAAGACGCTCGCCCCTTGGGAGGAAAGCTATGGCAAGTCTAGACAGCATACTAAAAAGCAGAGACATCACCCTGCCAGAAAAAGTGCGTATAGTCAAGGCGATGGTTGTCCCAGTTGCAATGTATGGCTGTGAAAGCTGGACCATAAGGAAGGCTGAGCACCGAAGGATTGAGGCCTTTGAATTGTGGTGCTGGAGGAGACTCCTGCGAGTCCCTTGGACTGCAAGGTGATCAAACCGGTCAGTCCTGGAGGAGATCAACCCTGACTGCTCTTGAGAAGGTCAGATCCTGAAAATGAAACTCAAATGCTCTGGCCACCTCATGAGAAGGAAGGACTCCCTGGAGAAGAGCCTAATGCTGGGAACAATAGATGGCAAAAGAAGAAGGGGGCGGCAGAGGATGAGGGGGCTGGATGGGGTCACTGGGGCAGTGGGTGTGAGCTTGGGTGGACCCTGAGGGATGGCGGAGGCCAGGAGAGCCTGGAGGAAGGTTGTCCATGGCATTGTGATGGGTCGGGCACAACTTTGCAACTCAACAACAACACATATGGAAGGTGCTTTCCCTGCTGTGCACCATTTGCTCAGTCTAAGCTGCTGGCTTCGTCTAGGCAGACCGTGATCATGGCAAACATGCATGTCGTCTTGGAGAGAATTCAGTGGCTGGAAGTACGAGTGCCCAGAGGCTTTCTTTAGCTTTTCACGGCAAGAGGCTGGCTGCCTCTGCCCCCATCCAGTAAGTTGAGCACTGGAAGGGGTATGCTGACATTCTCGGCTGGGAATGCCAGAAGGAAAAGGTGGAGTAGGAGTTGCTGAGGTCAAGAGTTTTCCTTTTTTCTGGCTCTTTTGTTTCAACACAGTGAGATCAAAGGCTCGGAAGGGGAAGGAAAATATTTTACTATAGCTATTCTTGCTGGCCAGGTTTTATGCAAGAGCCTTTCTTAATGGAGACATTTTTTTTAAAGAAGTAGGCACTGGCTCCGTACTCGAGGCAAGAGCAGGCCAGTTTTACTAATCTGGTTGCTGATTGTCAGGACACTGGTCAGTTGCTCTTTCTCCTTCATTCAGTTTTTAAAATTTCAGGTCCTTTCCATTCTGCACATGAAGAAGTGTGTGGCTTTGGGTAAATTTGCATAAAAATGATCCCAAATGGAATTCTCACCCATTTGCACGGGTCAAATTCAAGATGTGCAGCCATTCTCACCTTGAAGGGGCGTGTGTTCACCTGCCCATCGTCTATCCATGAAAGACGAGCAGCCTGCCAGAAAAAAGAGAAGCACAGATTAAAAGACAGATGTTTAAGAGTTAAGTCATCCTCAAAAGCCCCCTTCCATCAGTTCCAGTCTCTCCCACACTCAGGGTCTTAAAAATGTTGAAGAACCAGGACTGTGAGTTCCATCCAAGTCCGTTACTCAAAGCCTCATGCCCAGAATTCTTTAATTCCAAGACACTGTCTTATGAACCCGGTAGATCCCAGCTTTCTAGCTAAAAAGCAGAATAAAAACCAGGTTGGTCCCGCTCATCTGACGGCCGACCACCTGTGCTTTATATGATCTTCCAGAGAAGACTCCATTTCCTTCTATGCAATACCGCTGGGATCCACCGGATGGCGATGTTGCTTTAGGGAACTCTGCTTTTTCTGCGGTTTTCCTATTTGGGGGAGTCTGCTTTTTCTGCTAGTTTCAAAACCTTTCTGTAAAAAGCGTGTTCCCCTGAGTAGGTTCTGGACAATCAAAAGCCATCTCGCTCAATTCTCCAGGGAAAGTTGACCCACCATTCCTGATTGTCTCGTTGGGTTTACTCCATCCACAATCTGAAAGCCACCCCTCCAGCTTCCTATCAGCCTTCCAGTCACCTGTTAGGGGAAATGCCCAAAACAGTGGGTGTTGATTTTGACCTTTCATTCAAGTTTGTTTGATTTTAGAATTAATCAAAGGGTCAGAACATTGCTGGAAAAGGTAAGAAAATTCTGGCATTTTCTTGTGAAGGTTCAGGCCAAGCATGCCTCTCACGTTTGCTTGTGTTAACTTTTATAACAATGGTCAAATCCAGTTTCAGAGAAGCATCTGAGGGGTGCCTTCCAGGGATGGGTGGGTGGGACCAGAAAGCAAAAACACAAAACAAAACATTTAGCTTAAAGCACTTTCTGCCAGTAACTTAAAAGAGGCGTTTCCACTTTTTAAAATGGGGAAAGAGTGCAAAAGCCAGAAAGTCACTGCCTGAGCCACAGTCAAAGGAAACGGGCAGGATTGGGGCCATCTGTGTAGAGCCCTGGAGAGCAGACAGGCGTCGTCGCAGGCTGGATGGCGCTCCCAGAGCTGAGCTCTGCACCCCGACCGATATGGCCAGATTAAACGCGGAGGGAGGTTTGCATCAAACAAATTCAGCTTTGCATAATGCAATTTTATTTATTTATTTATTTATTTATTAACACATGTATATGCTGTCCTTTGGCACAGCCTCAATATAAATTACAACAAGATAATACAAATCTCAGTAAAACAATAAACAATACATAATAAATAATAAAAACAATCAAAAGCATTAAATGTTAAAAACCATTAAAATGCTAATTTTTAAAATACTGTTTAAATAAAAAGGTTTTAACCTGGAGCTGAAAAGAATATAAACTTGATGCCAGGCGAACCTCTCTGGGGAGCTTATTCCGCAATCTGGGCATCACCGCAGAGAAGGCCCTACTCCGAGTAGATGTCTTTTTACCTCCTTCAGGAAGGGATCCCGGAGCAGGGCCTCTACTGCAGATCTTAAGGGGCGTGTGGGCATATAAGGGAGGAGGCGTTCCTTCAGGCATCCCGGTCCCAAGCCGTTTAGGGCTTTATAGGCTCAGCAGGGTGATGTACTTTCTCCAGTCTCAATTTTCTGTCTCTCTCCCAAGAACTACTTTCTCCAGCCTTCCTCAACTTGGCCATTCCAGCGGGGAATGATGGGAGTTGTAGGCCAACAAATCTTGGAGGGTGAATAGTTCGAGGAAAGCGCACATTCCTTCAGAAAGAGGCTGGGTCCCATGCAACTTTAAAACGGAGTTGTGCGTAAATGTCAAACCGAAGCATCACTGTGTTTGTGTCCCCTCACAATCGCAGGGTAAGTACACTAAAAATATCCAGGAGAGCTGTCTTCGTACCAGTCTCCCAGGTGACTCGCTTCCACACCTGTAAAATGGGCACAATCTCTAACCGAGCTGTTGACTTACAAACAGCCAGCATGAGATAATATCCACGAGGGCGGCGCTCCAGAGTCAGGAAACAACATTCATGAGAGCCGCTGTGGTGCGGTGGGCAGGAGGGCTGGCCGGAGCCCCCCGAGAGCCGGTCCTAGTCCCTGCTCCGCCGTGAAGTTCCTTGGCTAACTGGATCAGGCACAGATCTTCCGCACTAAAGCACCTCAGGGGTTGTCATTGAGAGGGAAAAAATGAGCAGGAAAAGAACCTCATAAGCGGATCTGGGTTTCCTGCAAGGGAGCAGGAAATCTGCAATGTCACTCTGGAAATTAAACCAGATCTCTGGAACATACGCAGTCATCCTTGCTTGCTTGCTTGCTTGCTTGCTGGCTTGCTTTTCTGAAACCTTCCCTTAAATAGCCAGTGCGCTTCTCTCTCTTCACAGAACGGACAGTGTCCCCAGCAGCCCTGCCTATTTCTGTGGTGCCACAGAAACATCTCTGAGAATAGAGCCACGGGGGATGTCCTCCCCGCAGGGCCGTGTCGCAGCGGCTGGCGATTTCCCCCATCTTCCCCTCCACCAGCGCTGCTCTTTCTGCGCCTACGGAGGCCCTCGGCCACACGGAGATGCATGTGGGGACACGCACGCGGCCGGGCTTCCCGGGGGGGCGTGGGGGGGCTCCGGGGCATTTCATCACGATTAGGCCGCGGGTGTCAACTCCATTGTCTGGGTCATCCATCAGGAAGGGAGAGCCAGCCGGGGCCGCAAAAGGAGCAGCCGGGCGACGCTCTCCATCTAGGAAGCTTGTCAGCCTGGTGCCGTCCTTCTCAAAGCCCAGGAAGGCACGGGCAGCCCCTCACCTGCCAGGCAGAGCCCCCCCCCCCCGCAGTCCCATTAAGTCCCCGCAGCTGAGCTCAGGCTCAGGCCAGGCTGAAAGCCGCACAAGGCTGGCACCTGCCCAGCCCAGAGGGAGGAGGCGGCGTCCTCCGCACTGAGCTTTCCTCACTCTTCCATGCAGAGTTGCTGCTTCCGCATTCTGACCCCAAGGGGCCAGCCCTGTGAGGACAGAGCCTCCATGCACGGGAGCAGTCTACCTTGGAGCCCAGGTCTGGAAGGCAAAGAGAGGACCGTTGTTTTTAATGCCTGTTCCAGATACATCTGGCAGGTCACCGTGGTCAGAAACAGAGATATGGCTGGAAATTTTACCCTGATCCGACGCGGTCCTCTTCCACCGGGATGAATCCATCCTGCTACTGCCTGGAGCAATTCTCTCTCTCTGCGTGTGGGCATGTCGTGAGCGGAGCCGGCTGGAGCCAGGGGTCAGACTAGATGGCGCGGGAGGCCCCTTCTGACTCGCTCTGCTTCTTTGTTTCTGTGTGCACGTGTGCGGGCGCGCGTGTGAATACACGCGCTATCCCTTTACCTTTTCCTGAGCGCGGTTGCTGAAATAGGAGCGGTGCTTTGCAATCCTGTAAGGGAAGGGAAGGGAAGGGAATCCAGGCCGTGCCCATCCTAGGGCTCAGGGCAGCTCCTCCTGCCCCGCAGACGCCCAGCCCCGGGGCATTAGCAGCCTCGCCGCCAGCGCCCTCTGCCGGAAGCGCCCCTCGTCCCGCCGGGCTTGCCGGCGACCCGGGCCCTTCCCGAGCGGGAGCCGCGCCGCACCGCTCCTCGGCCGCCAGGGGTCACCCGGCGAGGCGGCGCGTCCGTGCCGGCGCTTCGCATACGGCGGGGTGGAAATAATGAACTCGGAGCTAATAAAATGCCGATTCGGGGTCCTTTGTGCGGCCGCAGAAGGCGCTTTGAGATGCAAAGCGCGCCGCGCCCCAGGCGCCCCGGGCGCCCCTCCTCGGCTGCAGCTGCCCGGGCGGCCAGCTGTACCTGCCCGGTTCCGCCGGGGGGGGGGGGGGGGGGGGGGCGGGAGCGGAGCCGCAGCCGCAGCCGCAGCCGCAGAGCAGCCAGGCTGCGGCACGTCCCCGCAGCGGCTTCCTCCGCCCCCGGGCCTCCTGCCCCCGAGCTCGCAGGGGCAGCCCGCGGCCCCCACCGCGAGGCGAGCAGCCCACGCAGGGCTTCCCCAACCTGGCGTCCTCCGGTGGACTAGACTGCAGTTCCCAGCATCCCCCGGGCAGGGTTTCAGGGAGAGGACTGGCAAAGTGGTCTCATCTATTTGTTTATGTGTTGGATGCATACCCTGCCTTTTCTCTTTATTTTTATAAGAACTCAAAACAGCTTACATAATTCTCCACTGCTCGCAATCTTATCCCCACAACAACAACCCTGTGAGGTAGGACGGGCTGAGAGTCTGTGACTGGCCCAAAGCCACACATTGGCTCCATGGCCGAGCGGGGACTCGAACCCGGATCGCCTGAGTCCCAGTCTTAACCACTACACCACGCTGCCTCTCTCAGGTTGGAGAAAAAAACACCCCCTCAGTCCACCTTTTTCAGCTCACGTACTTTTACGCACACCATTCATTCACCTGCTTAGTTATATTTTTCTAAGCAAAAATCAGCAAAACAAGATAACCACTGCCCTTCCTTGAAGAGAAGGCATGCCGCTCTTGTATCCGTGTGAAATCCACGGTGGAAGCAAATTTCCGGAAAGGCACTAAGGGACCAGCTATTCCCTCGGAGCCTGTATGAAGCCCAGTGGCCTTTGCCAGCCCAGCATCCTCCAGCTGCATGGGAACTGAGTTCCCAGCATCCCCAGCCGCATTGGCTGGGAAGTCAGAGACTGCTTGGTGGTTCCAGGGCAGAGGTCGGGCTCAGCACCTCTTCCTCGCCTGGGCTACCAGTGCCTGGGGCAACCCCTCCTGGTTGCATAGCCAGAAGCGTGGCTTCGAGCTCGAGAGAGGTGTTACTACTGCTCTATACGACTCTGGTGCGCCCACAACTGGAGTGTTGTGCTCAGTTTTGGGCCCCTCATTACAGGAAGAATTTAGCCAGGTTGGAGTCAGTGCAGCGTAGGGCCACAAGGTTGGGGGCCGGTTTGCAGGGGATGCCGTATGAGGCGAGACTGCGGGAACTGTGTCTCTTCAGCCTGGAGAAGAGGAGACTCAGAGGGGATCTGTTGGCAACATGCAGGTATGTGAGGGGGTGTCACACGGAGGTGGGTAGAGGCCTGTTCTCCCCTGCAGAGGAAGGCAGGACGTGCTCCAACAGAGCAAAGCTCAAGGAACCCAGGCTCCATCTGGATGCCAGGAAGCATTTCCTGACAGTCAGGACCCCGAGAGCGTGGAATGGGCTTCCCCGGGAGGTGGTTGAGGCCCCATCGGTGCGGGTGTTCAAGGACAGGCTGGACATGCACATGGTGGGCGTGTCGTGAGCGGAGCCAGCTGGAGCCGGGGGTCAGACTAGATGGTCCAGGAGACCCCTTTTGACTCGCTCTGTTTCTGTGTTTCCCTGCGATAGAGAGATGTACCCTGTGTCTACGGGAACAACAGTCATGGTTTCTAAGTTTACATCCATCTGTGCAAGTTAGCATATGAAAAATATGCCAAAAAGTGTGCTCTTTGCTTCCTTTTTGGCAATGCACAAACAGGTTGCAAATGCAGATTTCTGAAGTGGCAGAATTCTGCCATCGTATTTGCCCTGACGGGGTTTTTCTGAAAGCATTTTCAAAACAAGAAAAGCAGAATGAGCAAATACCTTTCTGATGGGCCTTCCCTCGCTGGAATTCAAAGAGGAGGGAAATTCAGAAGTTTTCATTTGTTTGTTTGTCCTGCAGCCTGCCAAATTCCAGAAATCCAGTACA
Organism: Varanus komodoensis; assembly: GCF_004798865.1. NCBI lineage: Eukaryota > Metazoa > Chordata > Lepidosauria > Squamata > Varanidae > Varanus > Varanus komodoensis. The sequence continues at coordinate 2,283,714 of NW_025336481.1, forward strand.
GTCAGATTCTCTCTAGCTTTTGAGCTTTGGTTGTTTGAGGGGTGGGTGGCACAGCCATTTGGGTGTTTGTGATGATCTGGAGATGTTTTAACTGTGCAGCTAAGCCATTCGCCTTGGGGGGGGGCGGTGGGGGGGAAGAAAGATGAGGCAGGCACGGTTTAAAGCCTGCGCAGACGGCCAGAGCTGGGGCACCCACCCCACTCTGCCACTGGTCTGCCCGGCTTTCCCCAGTCCAGCACCCTCCGGAGCTGTTGGGCTACGACTCCCATCTTCCCCACCCACCTTGGCATGAAAGCTGCTGGGATCCCATCCAGTGCTGTTCACAAGAGGATGAGGAACAAGGGAGCCGTGGCCCTTTATTCTTGGAGCAGAGACTTAATCAGATGCTCTCCCCCGTCCGTCCGCTTGCAGTTTGGGGCCGCCGCCTCCCTGGCAAATCAAGCGAGCAGCGGGGATGCTGCGAGCAGCTCGCATTAATAAAGGTGCTAAGCGAGAAGGACCCGCTGCGTGCGGCGCAGGGACAGCTATCAGCAAAATCACCTCTATTTCTGGGATGGTGGGAGGCTGGTAATTCCTTTCGAGCTGCATCCCCCGCTTGGGATATTGAGCTATTGATCTTGGACCCCACTGAGAGAAGGGCTCTGTCATGCTATGCAAAAGGGGCTGGGCGGATTTCTTTTGAAGGCCGTCTGAAGGAGGACGGCTGCCTCTGTGGCTGCTCAGCAGGATCGTGAGCAGCCCGGCTCTGCTCTGGCGATGCTCCGGACCGGATTCACTGGCGACCCAAATGCAGGCGCTGGGGCTGAGGGAAAGACGTCACGGTGCCCGCAGAGGGGGCAGGTAGAGCTGAGCACCATCCTGGAAGGGGAGGCACTGGACATTCCTTGAGGGGGACTTGTGAACCCCGTATCCCGAGGCCGGTCCAGGGAAGGCAAGCAAGGCCTGTGCAGAAGTCTGGCCCTTTAAGGTCGGTCACTTTTCATGGGGGGACAGAGCCTGCCGGGGTGCTCAGGGCCGAGGGGCTTCTGTCTGGCTTGGGCACGGTCAGAGCAGGGAGCCCCTTTGGAGCTGCCGAACCCTGTGAGATGCTCTTCCGGATCACAGCTGGACAGGGAGGAGGTCTCACTGGCAGTGCCCGATGCACATGTCCCATGGGAAGTGGAGCGTGAGATACGCAGAGGGGGCCCCGGCAGCCCAGCAAGTGCTGCCCGAATCCACAGTGTCGTGACACCGTCTTTAGGCCAACCCCCACAAGGACCGCTGCAGGGGACTGTGGCCACTGGCTTGGAAAACGCCGGCTGGTCCAAACCAAGGCAGCCAGATGGTGCATGGAGACCGGCCAGCCTCATCGGACTCTGCCAGTACTTTTCCGGCTGCGCTGGCTGCCAGTCCATGTCTTGGCCCAATTCAAAGCGCTAGTTTCATCGCTCAGAGCTGCACAACACTTGGAGCCGGGTTGCCTAAAGGAGCGTCTTTTCCCATGCATGCCTGCCTGGACCATAAAGTCATGCTCAGCGGTCCCTTCCCAGGAGCTCCTGGCGTGGCAGGTGCAGCAGGTTGCACTACGAAGAGGGTCTTTTCTGCAGTGGGACCCCAGCTGTGGGGCAGGTTCCCCAGAGGGGCTCACCCGGCACCCAAAGGATGGTGCTTCCAGCACCAAGTGACCATCTGCCCATTTCTCTGGGCATTTTAGTTTTTCACTTGCTCTTTTAAATTTGTTAGTTCTCCTTAAACATGTCATTGCTGCCTGGGTTTGCTTTGGTTTTTGGTTCTCTTTCAAGCTGTAGATTTCAACTTTTGTAGAGTTTTTATGTTGTATTTTATGGTTTGGATTGCTGTGACCCACATTGAGCGATCTGGCTGCTGGGCATTACAGAAACATAATAAATAAACTGTCCATCTGGTTTCGAAGGACACATGGCCTGCACTCTAACCCAGTCAAATTTCCTATGTTTCTAAAAGATCCCTAAAAATTGTGCAACCCCTCCAAGGCATGATGATGCAGCCAGGAAATTCTGGGGGGCGGGGTGGTCTGCAAGGTCAGATGAGCCCCAAGGTGCCAAGGCTTTGCAAAGCGATGCTGAGGGTTGGAGCAGCACCACTCCCCAGCCGCGGAGAACCTGGGGCAGAAGCACCTGTCTGGTTCCAGCTGGAACCTCCACGCCGTGTGCCAAGCTTTCCATTCTCCTGTCACTCTAAGCAAAGGACACGCACCACCACCCACTGCCCGCCATTCATGGGACTTCCAACAGGGTTCTAGTCCCTCCAACGTGGCCATTTTCTTTCTTTCTTTTTCACTTGGTGACAGTATTTGACTCAGCTTCCACATGTCTGCCAGCACGCTGCAAACAATGTCCCCGTGCTCATTTAGGAGGGCAGTGGCTTCTGAAACGGGCTCCGTATATGTGTGATCCGATCGGTGGGAGGTACTTTGTGACCCTCGTGTAGAGCCTGGGTTTCTCCTTCCTGGCCCAGCCAGCATCCCAGCTCCCCAGTCCCATGCAGCTCCATCCTGTCGTTGGCCTCATGGGACCGCCAGCATCTCCTTTCTGAGCCAGAAACTTCGCGCTGTGAATGATTTCTCAGCGGTCATTCTTGAGCTGGCAAACAGGTGGTTTCGACGGTGCCGGTCTCTTGGACACGCTGGCCACAGGAAGATCTGATCCTCATTTCGCTGATGTCACCGCTGCAGTCGGTGGCTCACCGTGCGTGTGTGACACGGACGATGCCCTTGTCCTTGCTGAGTTTTGCTCAGCCGGAGCAGCAGCGCCCACCGCCGACGTCCCGAGGCAAACGACAGAGCTAGGGCGGGCATGTCAGGAGCGGCGGGAGGAAGCATCGCCTCGCCTTCAGGCAGCCACAACATGGCCATTTTCAAGCGTGTGGAATAGGGACAAACGGCAGGACCTGCCCCAAGGAACTTACAATTTGCATTTTGACTGAGGGGGAATGAGGTCGAACTTGCTCCCAAGAAAGGCTTCCGACTGATGTTGTCTTAGGTGGGCCTTCCCCAGCCTGTTGCCATCCAGAAGCAGTCAATGACCGCTCCGACTATCCTGGCTAGAAGTGACAGGTCTGGGAGATGACCAGGTGCACCGAGCTAAGTCTCGCCCACTGGTTAGTCGTTTCCCAGCTGCCAGGAAACGAGACGGCTCTTTGCCACACACGCTGGCTCAGCTATGCAGTTCCAGTCTTCTGAGGCGACTTAACCAGGTCAGGTCATGGATCCAGTTAGCCTCATTCTGTTGCGCATGAAATAGCGGGGCCTCTTTCCTATACCTGCTACTCAGCTGTTTTATGTTTCCCTTTTGGGTTTCAGCAAGGAAAGAGGCAGCACGGCAGCGGCCCGTTCCAATGGGGGATTTCGTGGATTAAATCCTGGCCCAGCATGCGAAGCAGGCTCGGCTCTTTGGCAGAGGGCAGGCCCCAAAGTCGATGCCCAGGCAGGGCGGGAGCACCCCCGACACACCTGGGATCCCGCTGAGCCTTGTGTGTCAGCATCACACCGTTCGAGGTCTGGTTCGGGGTAAGGCAGATTCCAGTGTTCCTGCCTGCTTTATGCCCCTCCAAAAATCCAGGCAGCCTTAAATTCATATTGTAGGGTGCATTTGATTCGTGAGGTTTATCAGTTGCCCTACAGCTGAAGCTCTCAGGGTGATCCACACGGGAGACATTCAGCCAAAGGACCGAGGATTAGATGCAGTAGAGTGGATCTCTGCCCAGGAACCCGTGTCAAGAATGTGTTTACAAAAGCCCAGCGTCGTGGCCCTCGAAGCAGCGCAAACGGGAAGGGAGGAAAACGCTCCCGGAAAGGGGACCCAGGTGGAGAGGGCATTTCCGCCGGCTCTGTCTGCGGCGCGCGGGACCCTTCGCGGTGCGTGCCCTTCTCAAAGGAGCATCTTCCTCCCCCGTTGGCCCTTTGGACGAGCAGCGCATCGCGGATCAAATTAACTTTTGCACACTTCATTATGCCTCCTCCCCCCGCCCTCCCGCCCCAACACACACACACACACACACACACACACACACACACACGCACACGGCAGCCTGATTGCTCCCTCCAGCTCTGCGGGCCATTTGTCTTGTCCCCTCCACCAGCCAAGGGCTATTGTGCGCCCATGAATAGGGTGCGGGGAGGGGGGCAGGCAGCTTCGGGGGCTCGGGGCCTGTTCACCGTGATAAGGAAAGAGACAAGCCGCCAGGGCTGCCAGGCGAGCCACCGCCATCCTTTTGTGAGGGGCTCAGAGAAAATAAAATGCGTGTTCTCCGGCGCCCCGCGCTGTTCTCTGGCCGCCTCCCTCCCCTCCCCCTGCGCCTTCCCTCCATCTGTTGGCACAGGGCTATTCCCCCAGGATCGTGGTGTGGGGAGCGGGGAAAGAGCGGATTGATCTATGGCTTTTGTATGGAGTTCGCGCTGCATGAAAGTATAATTATTTGGAGGAAGGATGGATGCCGGGTGGGGGCGGGGGTTACAGAATAATTATTCTGTAGCTGAACTTGGCATCCAGATCAGAAAGTCATAGGGAGCCATGAGAAGACGGGCCGCCATGATGCGGTGGCATTATCCTGCCTCTTTCTGGGTGAAGGCAGCCATCGGCCAAGACGTCTCTTGCACCGGCCCTGCGGAGATCCGATGGAGCAGGAGGCAAGCACCCTCGTCTGCAAACCTTTGGGGTTGCCATGTGCCATCCAGCCAAAGTCCAGCTGCCCTGGAATGAAATCTGTGGGCCGGCCAACTGACGCCCAGCCCCGAGAAGATGGCGGTTGGGTCACAGCCTCCACTGCGATATTCATGCAAAGCAAATAATTTGACTTTCTTCGCATAGAATTGGGTTCCTGGAGTGCATAATTTTCATTTCGTTTTACTTTAGCACAGAGCACAAACCGCTGCTGCTCTCCGGTCCTTTTGCTGCTTGGTCTCAAGGAAACTCGCACCTGGAAATAGCAGAGCCAAGACAACCCGAGGGGCTCGCGGAAAGAGCCGGGGTGCTTCTCAACATCCCCCCTTTTGCAATGGCCGTTCGCATGAAAAACACGCTTAGGCGCAAACGCCTGAGCACGGGAGGCTGTGGCCGGGAACGTGATTGATCATGATAATAATCTAGTTAATTAAGATGGGAATCCAGGAAGGAGACAAAGGCTCCTGGAAAATCTCGTGTAAGTTGATACCTCCTGTTATAAGCTCAGATCCGGACTGCTCTCACTGGCACTTGCTGATTTGGCCTTTCTAGTCACCCTGCCCCCCCAAAATAAAATAAAATAAAATAAAATAAAATAAAAAAAGACAAGCCCTACCTTGCCTTGGGTACATGAGGAGAGTTAGCCTTGTTATCCTTCCAGAGCCACCAGTCACCAAAGCCTGCAAAGCTTGCACTTCAGTTCATTTCAGACCACTCCTCTGCATCCCGTAAAGAGAAGCAGGAGCCCTCCTCAGTTTGAGGGCAGCTTCAGCCTCCTCATCAGCACAACATGGCGGGGACGAGAGTCTTCCCCACTGCTCAGCTGATCGGTGAAGTCCTGTCCTGTAGCCCTGCCATGATGCTGCAGGGCTGGAGGCTGGGCAGCTCCACCGCTCAGCTGATTGCAGAGGGGCCCCACGCTGGCGTGCATGGCAGGCAGCTTCAAACAGCTGAACTGCACTTCCTGGGATGATGAAAACCTCAGTGGAGCTGCTGAGAGGTCCAGACCTTCCTCCTCGGAGTGCCACAGAGGGAATGGGGACCCCGGAAAGGGGTTCTCCACTGAGCAGGGTTAGGCATCTTGTGGGTCCCCCACGGCTCCGTAGAAGTTGGACTTCTAAATTCAGCAAAAGTCAATTTTGTCAGCACTCCAGAAGAGAAAATAGGAAATTCCTTGTTGGAATATTCTCAGCAGAGCTTGCCTTGTGCCTTGGTTTCGCTCCTCATGGGGTGTTTTCCAGAGGCCTCAGTCATCTCTCTCGTTTTCCTGGGAATCCTTCTTGATGGGGTGATGAAAAGGTAGATGAGAGGGCCCGCATTGTCCAGGGGTTTCTGGGGGGCTGCCACCGATCTCTTGAAAACCTTCCCAGCATGTTTTATGTATTTATTTATTTATTTATTTAGGGACCGTCTATGCCGCCCCATTCGCCGAAGCCTTGGGGCGGCTCACAATCATAAATAAATAACATAATATAAAACAATATAATTCAGCAGTATAAATTAAGTCACCCTGGCCAAAGAATAAAATAAATAAATAATATTAACAATTAAAATAACATTTGAATAAAAAGGTCTTGGCCTGGCGCTGAAAAACAAATAATGACGGCGCCAGGCGGACCTCTCTGGGGAGCGCGTTCCATAGATTGGGCGCCACCACAGAGAAGGCCCTCCTCCGGGTACTCACCCTCCTAATATCCTTCATGGAGGGTTCCCAGAGAAGGGCCTCTGCCGCCGGTCTGAAGGGGTGGGCGGGCATAAGCCCAAGTCAACCCCCTTGACCAAAGTATAAGGGAGCGTCCAGAGCGCCATCCAGGGACTTCCGCCAACCTCTTTGCGACCCACGCGGCCACCTCTCCGGCGGCCGACTCCTTCGCCCATGTCACAGTTGAGCGTCACAGCGTCATCTCTGAATGGCGGCAGCCTTTCAAACTGTCCTGCCCTGGACAGCCCTGCTCAGCTCTTGTACTTTCAAGGCCAGGGCTTCCTTTATGGAGGCCATCCATCTTACATTTGGTCTTCCTCTTATTGTTCTGCCTTTGACTTAGCCCAATAGAGTTGGCAGGGGTTCTCTCACGCCCACTGGCCTCCATTTTTGAGGCCTCGCGGAGAACGGGTGAACTTCCAGAGGACTGGAGGGTGGCATCAGTGGTCCCAATTTTCAAAAAGGGTGGTAGAACAGACATGGGGAATTACAGACCACTGTAGGAAAAACAATGGAAAGGCTCGTAATAGCGAGAGATCTAGTGATGCTAGATAGGGAAGGGAGGCTGACAGCCACACAACACGGCTTCCACAAAAACAGGCCCTGCCAGACAAACCTTGTGGGATTCTATGACAAGATGGCTATGTGGAGGGGGTGCAGTGGATGTGGTTTACCTGGATTTCAGCAAGGCCTTTGACAAAGTGCCCCATGATATCCTGGTGGAGAAACTGAGGAGTTTTGGGATACACCAAAGCACTGCCCGGTGGATTAGGGCATGGTTGACTGACCGAAAGCAGAGGGTAACCATTAGCGGGGAATCATCGGGATGGCGGCCAGTGACAAGCAGGGTCTCCCAGGGCTCTGTCTTGGGGCCGATCCTGTTTAATCTTTTCATCAATGACATGGAAGAAGGGGTGACCAGTCTGCGAATTTGATCAGCAGACTGGTCAC
>NW_025336481.1:2291145-2291567 GCF_004798865.1 Varanus komodoensis
TTCATCAAGGCCTTTGACAAAGTGCCCCATGATATCCTGGTGGAGAAACTGAGGAGTTTTGGGATACACCAAAGCACTGCCCGGTGGATTAGGGCATGGTTGACTGACCGAAAGCAGAGGGTAACCATTAGCGGGGAATCATCGGGATGGCGGCCAGTGACAAGCAGGGTCTCCCAGGGCTCTGTCTTGGGGCCGATCCTGTTTAATCTTTTCATCAATGACATGGAAGAAGGGGTGACCAGTCTGCTGATCAAATTCGCAGACAATACTAAAACTGGAGCAGTGGCCACAACTGAGGAGCAGGTACTCCAGATCCAAAAGGATCTGGACAGACTATGGAACTGGGCAGGAGACAACAGGATGGCATTCAATGTAGATAAGTGCAAGGTCTTGCACTTGGGGCATAGGAATAGCTGTCATAA
>NW_025336481.1:2291667-2298317 GCF_004798865.1 Varanus komodoensis
GATAAGTGCAAGGTCTTGCACTTGGGGCATAGGAATAGCTGTCATAAGTACAGGTTGGGGGACAAGTGGCTGGAGAGCAGCACTTGTGAAAGGGACCTCGGGGTGCAGGTTGACTGCAGGCTGAACATGAGCCAGCAGTGTGATGCGGTGGCCAAGAGGGCGAATGCTACCCTTGATTGCATAGCCAGAAGTCAGGCTTCTAGATTGACAGAGGTGTTACTACCACTGTATACGGCTCTGGTGCGCCCACAACTGGAGTATTGTGCTCAGTTCTGGGCCCCTCATTACAGGAAGGATATAGCCAGGTTGGAGTCAGTGCAGCGTAGGGCCACAAGGTTGGGGGCCGGTTTGCAGGGGATGCCGTATGAGGCAAGACTGAGGGAACTGGTCTCCTCAGCCTGGAGGAGAGGAGACTCAGAGGGGATCTGTTGGCGGCATACAGGTATGTGAGGGGGTGTCACATGGAGGTGGGGAGAGACCTGTTCTCCCCTGCAGAGGAAGGCAGGACACGCTCCAATGAAGCAAAGCTCAGGGAACCCAGGTTCCATTTGGATGCCAGGAAGCGCTTCCTGACAGTCAGGACCCCGAGGGTGTGGAATGGGCTTCCACGGGAGGAGGTTGAGGCCCCATCGGTGCGGGTGTTCAAGGATAGGCTGGACGTGCACATGGTGGGCATGTCATGAGCGGAGCCGGCTGGAGCCGGGGGTCGGACTGGATGGCCCGGGAGGCCCCTTCTGACTCGCTCTGTTTCTGTGTTTCTATGTCTCCTTCAGGGAGTTTTTCCTTCTCATGTCCAAAGCAGGACAGCCTCAGTTTTGTCAGTTTTGCTCCTAGGGAAAATTCGGAAGCAGTCACAAGGCATCAAGACAAGGTGACAGGTACATGACACCTCCAACAATAATCCAGACTGGGAGAGGCGGGGTGGAATTTGGTACCCAAGCCGGTGAAACTGCCCCAGCCTGCTGGCTGCCCTGGTATTTAGGCCCCATGCTCAGTTATCCAGGAGCAACCCTGAATAAACTCAATGGAACTTGGGGGATTTAATTTGGAAAATGGCGCAGAAAGAAAGAAGCATCAGCAGACTTGTTTCTCAGCCGCTTTCTCAAGAACAGTAACTTTGGCGCACGTGAGCTGCCACGTCCGCTTCGGCTTTGGTGCTGACTGTCCGCTTGGCCAGGTTCACAGTGGCCTCAATACACCCAGCAAAAAATACAGCGATGTAATTGCCACCTGTCAGGTTCGCCACTCAAGGTGTGGGCGCCCAACTCCTCTTTATTTATTTATTTATTTATTTATTTATTTATTTATTTGGAAGGCTTCTATGCCGCCCCATTCGCCGAAGCCTCGGGGCGGCTCACAATAATAAATAAATAAGAACAGTATAAAACAATATAATATGAGTCGACCTGGCCCAAAAAATAAAATGAATAAATAACATTAACAATTAAAATAGCGTTTGAATAAAAAGGTCTTCGCCTGGCGCCAAAAAGCAAATGACGACGGCGCCAGGCGGACCTCTCTGGGGAGCGCATTCCTATCAGCCCCAACATACCAAGGATGATGGGAGCTGAGGTCCAACAACATTAGGAGGCCCGCCCTTCCTCTCTGCCACCCGTTGCACGCTCTTCGCTGCAGCCGGGTGCTTTCCGGGAGCAACGGTGCCACCTGCTTACACGGTGCGTCTCCAGCCTGACCCAGGCAGCAGGCGCCCCGGGTACAGGGATCGGCCCGCCTGATTGGCTCCTGCCAGGGCCCTTCCCCTGTGACCCCGGACTGTGGCAGGCCAAGCTGGGTGGGCTCTGCTTTCCTCCCCCGTGGCGAGGAACAGAGACCACCAAGCCGAGGTGGTCTAATTGATGCACAGTCGAGAGGACTCGAGTGCCGCGCTGCAAAGGGGAAGGCTGCAGGGCTCTTTGCCTGAGCCGTGGGCAGCCGAGGATTAAAGCTTTATTAGCAGAGGAGACCAGAAACATCCTTCCCGCCGTTGCCGGCTGTGTAAGTCCATCTCTACAGGCTCCTGAAAAGCATTCGGGTGGATTAACTCTCTTTTGGACGCTGCGGTCGATCCGTGCGTGCGAGGACCAGCGGTGTGTGTGTGCGCTGAGTGACATTCCGCAGGCTTCACTCTGTGGCTCCGGCGGCTCATTCCACCCTTCTCTGCAACCTGCTTTTCGGTTTGTTAAGACAGGGAAAGTGTGCCTTTCGAATGGGAGAAGCACGCATTTCTTTGCACGTTTCTCAAAAGTGTATACTTGCCCCCATTAACTCGAACATGAAAATGGACAAAAAATAAATATTTCAAAATGTGCTTTAAAAAAAGCATTTCCCCAGCACAATCATAAGTTTGGGAATGCACGAACATGGCTCCAAGCCATGCCTCTTGTACAGGCTTGAGGCTGCAAACAGGCTGCGTTGGGAAGTTTTGGGAACTAAAACAAAATTTGTCTACACCCCTAGCATGCAAGGATATTCACAAACCCTGCAAATATTAAATATTTGAGCTGTAGTTCTCCACGTCTGATTTAGGTGTTCATGCACTTACTTTTTGGAACAGAAAGTTCTACTGATATGTGATGTATAATTAGCTCTTTTCCATACTTCTGTCACATCTTTTCACTTGTTTTCTTTCACTTGCTATAATTCACAGATACGTCCAGGCCTCTTGTGCTTCCTGAATGTTCTTTAAGATGGGGTTCACATGATCACTGTCGCAGCAGGCTGGGTGGCTCTCAGGGTTCAAGCCATGGGTTAAACAACCCTTGCATAGCTCTGAAACAACCCGCCCCCACCGGATCCAGATGGCACAGGAAACTGGTGCAGTTTGGGTATTCAGAGCAGCTGTGTCCCCCCAGTTGGATGGGGTGCACTGGGCCATTTTACTTACTTCTAAGGAGACCGGCTTTTTTTCAGCTGGACCCCGACACCATGCCTTTCACAGCAGCTTGAGCTTTGTTCTTCTAAAAATCAGGAACAGATGGTAACATGTATCACCACGCGGTGAAAAGACTCACCTGCTGATATCGGCACTCCAAGGTGCAGATTTGAGGCACGCAGGGGGGCTGAAGAGGAGCGTGTGGAGATGCTTTCTGGCCCACTGGAAAGTCTGCGTTCCCTTGCCTTGTTCAGTACACGCCTTCCCGTGATGAGCAAGTATCTTGCGCACAGCCATAATCAACATCTTCAGTAAGAGCTCAGAAGTCATATGGGCGAGGGCACCCGGGTGAAGGACTTTCTCCATTTATACCAGCCTTCCCCCAGCCGCTATTACATGCAATGGGGTAAAGGCTCAGCGCTGAGCGAAAGGAAAGAGCCAAGGGAGGACCACAAATCTCTGATTTGGCCCTTCAGAGGGGCTCCCTGCCATCCCTTTGGGCAGCTGGCATCCGCCATCGCTCAGGACATCAGACTGCAGAGCAAAGAGGCTCATGACTGCACGCCAACGATGCGAGTCTTTCCCACAGAAACTGGAGCGCTGCTCTCATGCCACCTCTGCAGCTGTCCCCGCGGAGAGAAATAGGCCCTGCCTGGCTCTGTCCTGAAGCAAAACTTGGGTCCCTTCCTGCTCTGTCCTTTGGGACACAGAGGGAGCCAGAGAAAGCCAAGCAGGCGCTGTGAAATTGCCCACACGAGTCCTCTGCTTCGTTTCAGCTCCGGATGTGCGGAAACCTCAAGATCTTGCTGCTTGCCTCTTGCAATCGATCGACAGAGATCTGAAGCCTGTCAGTTTGCAGAGCTACCATCCTCAGGGCGCACCCTGAGTTCCTGCCGCAGAAATGATGGCATGACGCTGCCTGTTGACCCCGAATGGCCCTGACCCGTCTCTGTCTGTCGTCCCTTGTTCCCGTGTTTGATTTTAGATTCGAAGCCCTGGGGCAGGGAGCCAGCTCCCTGTAAACGCAGCAAAGAGCACGGACACGAGTGGCATTGTGTGAATAGGAGCAACGAGCCAATGGACCCAGGAAAGGGTTGGGGCAGCCCTCTGTTTGACCCAGCGGGGCCCGCAAGTGGGTCGGAAGCTCTGTGGGACCATACCTGCTGTCACCCTAGAAACAGCCCCCGAGGGGGGACACCCCAGGCGTCCCCTTCAGACTCCACCCGGGCTGCATTGACTGCAAGGCCACGTGCCCGTTCGGGGCATCTGCCACCTTGTGGCTGAAGACGGCACCGCAGATGGATGGGCTCATTCCCGCAAATCAGCATGAATTAACGTGTTGAAACAAAAACAGGCCCGGCGCTGCACGCGTGACTCGGGTCTTCTTGGCTTGCATGCCAAGTTCCAGGCAGTCAATATGACATGGCCATGGGGCTGCGGTTCCAACAGGCGGACGGACGGACGGACGGACAGGCAGGCAGGCAGGCAGACACTTTAAAAAATTGGAGATAAATCCCAAATGGTATATGAGGCCAGTTGGCAGAGGAAGCTGCCTCCCGAGCTAGATATCTAGCTAGTAGTGCCAACTCGGACTGACAGAAACTCTCTGGGGCTTCAGGCGGGGGCTTTTCCTTATCTTATTTGGAGACTGAATGAGGGGGGTGGGGTTGCCTGTGTCAGTGGGACTCCGTATCCAGGGCTGCTGTTCTTCTGAGCTTTATGGGAGCTGTCCATGGTGTGGAGCCACCTCTGCGGAGCCCCATGGAGAGCTATTGTCGAGCTGAAAGGAAAGGTGGCCGTGGTTTTTATTTATTTATTTATTTATGTTTCTATTTATATCCTGCCTTTTTCCTACAAAGGGCTCAAGGCAGCGTGCATCATTCTCCTCCTCCATCTTGTCCCCACAACAACAACCCTGTGAGGCAGGTTGGGCTGAGACTCTGTGACTGGCCCAAAGTCATCCAGCTGGCTCCATGGCCGAGCGGGGACTCGAACCCGGATCGCCTGAGTCCCAGTCCTCAGCTGAGCCACCCTGCTCTGGACTGCGCAGCTGTGGGCTCTGCCTCCACAACCGGCCCCTCCCAAGCCGCAGGCCAGGTGCAGAGCCTGGTGGGCCCGTGGCCACCGGGCCGTGGCACCTCATGTCTCCCTGCCCCTTCCAGAAACAGCTGCCGACGCGAGGTGGGGAAGTGCACGGAAGGGGAGAAGAACCCCTAGCCGTGATGCGCGGGCGGGAGAGGGCTCAGATGCACAGCTCGCATTTTTAGTGGCGATGGACAACCTGTGTTCAGTATCACGCAATGGCTCAAAACCTCAGAAGGGCAGTGCTAGATGAGACCATGGCCATCTAGCCCAGCGTTCTGCTCAGGCAGATGCCCCAGTGGGAAGCCCACACGCAGGCCACGCACACGCTTGAGGGTGTTTCCTCGCAACTGGTGCCCACAGGCATCGTTCCTCCAGCGCTGGAGGGAGCCCAGAGCCATCAGGACCGGTAGCCACGGACTGGCTTCTCCTCCAGACGTGGTCACCGCTACATCCGGTGGAAATGAGCTGCCTCAGTGAGCTCTGCATTGCGTGAAGAGCCACCTCTTTTGTTCTGTTCTGCGTCTCCCGCCATCTCCACTGAGCCCTTCCCTGCCCTGCCTATGGCGATTTCCTCCAGAGCGGACCATAGCTCAGTGGTTCCCTCCAGTCCACCGGGCTTCCCTCATGTTCGCTGAACCGAAGTCCTCCTTCAAAACCAGCGCCTCCACCTCTCCCAACTTGGCCCACAGGGCTCTTGCACGAGCACCAGTGCGCCTTCTCCTGGGGCGTCTTTGGCCGGCCGTCATGCGCCATCGGTGCGCCTGGCTTGTTCGGAAAGTCTCACGGAAGCCGGTGGAGGACTCGCAAGGCGCCTTGGGGCTGGGACGCTGCTTGTGGCATTGTGGCCTGGCCACGACCCGGGTGGCGTGAGAAGGCAGTTGGAGCAATTCACGGAAGAGAAAACGTATCCGTGGCTGCCCGTCCCAGGTATTATGGGCTACCTCTGCCATCACAGGCAGGGCACCTGCCTGCACCAGTTGCCAGGGAGCGTGGGCGGGAGGGGGCCATCACCCTGGGCCTGCCTGCGAGTCCCTTGGGCAGCTGGGGGGCAGCATGCTGGGCCTGCTGGGCCCTGGTCCTGATGCAGCACAGCTCTCCCGATGTTCAGACATAACGGGGCTATGGAACCGAGTCCCACATGACGTGGCGGCTGACGGCCCACCCTTTGGGTGGATTTAGAAAGGGAAGAGAAGGCTATGCCCCGGCTACTAGTCCCAGTGGCTGCAGGCCACCCCCAGTGGCTGAGGCGCCCCGGTGGCTGGCGACCTGGGGCGGGAGGGTGCTGCAGCGCCCGTGCCCCGGCTGTGGCTTTCCGGGGGCAGCGGGTTGTCCGCGGTGCGAGCAGAACGCTGGCCGAGGCGGGCCACCGGGGCCTCCAGCATGGCCCTCCCGTGCTTGGCCGGGCCTGCCTAGTTTTGCCTCTGCATCGGTTCTACTTCTAGGGCACGCTTCTCCCTCCCCTCCCCACTCTCTCTCCCGCCCCCCTTTACGAAACACCACACCGGGGGCTATCGGATTCTGTGGTGGAAGATTATTTCCATACAGCTGCCTGGAAAGCCACGAATTTTAAGAGCGCTGTGGCATGTCGAGCTCCCGCAACACACACACACACACACCCCGAAACTAGAAGAAAGGGCTCGCATTCTTCTCCGTGCATCTCCCTTCTGCCTTTTTGTGGGTGTGTTTGTGCACG
>NW_025336481.1:2298417-2359037 GCF_004798865.1 Varanus komodoensis
GGGGGGGGGGGCAGGACCGCGCTGCTGAGCTCAGCTATTCCTCGGCAGCCGCCCCGCCCCGCCCCGCGCGCCCCGCCCCGCCCGCGCCGCGCATCTCCGCCTCCCGCTCCCTCCCAAGCGGCGCGCCGGCGGCCGGGAGCTGTCCAAAGTGCTGATCGCGGCTCGGGAGGCGGCAGGCAGCGCCTCGGCTCCGCGGCGCACCATGCCTCGCTCCTTCCTGGTCAAGAAGATCAAGGCGGACACTTTCCAGCCCGGCCCGGCCACCCCCACGTACCACCCCCTGGAAACTTCGTACAATGAGCTGGCGGCGCCTCTGGGGGACGGCGACCCCGGGGTGGAGGATGGTAAGCACCGGGGGTGGGGGGAGGCCTCCGTGAAGGCTGGAAGGCACGGCGGGGGCGCGGGGCGCGCGTAACGGGTGTGCGCATTCAGCGGGGAGACACACGGGGGCTTGCGTGACGGGAGGTTCCGTATCCGGATGGGGGACAAGTGCTTTGCCGTTTCACAGAGCCTTTGCCTGGGGAGTCTCCGTTATTGAACACTGGGGGGAGGGAGCCTAATGGCTCCCTTTTTTGGCCCCTCCCCTCTTCGGCAACCACAGAGGCTCCTGAGCCTCTAGGGAAGCGAGGCAGATGTGGGCATCTCCTGCAGCAGTCAGCGGGCCTTCGGAGAAGGGGTGGTCTCTAAAACCGAAGGGAGCAAAATCCAACGCGAGCCCTTCGTGAGGAGCCGGAGTCTTTTCCCGGGGTGTTCACACAAGTGTGCGTGACCCTCCCGTGCGCAGGACTGGCAGAGAAAGGGTGTGTGGCTTGGGGAAGGGCAGTGTCGATGACCTCGCAGGGTGCCGTCAGCCAGGGATCCTGTGGAGGAAGGGGGGGCGCAAACTTCCCGCGGGCGGTGGTGCGGGTGTCCGGGGCGCTGATCGTGTCACATGGACCCCGCTTGCACGAGGAGTGCAGACAGCTCCAACCCATTTGTGCTGCATGAGATGGGAGAACGAGCGACCATAACTGTCTTTTTAAAGAGGCGGGGAGGAAGGGAAGAAACTTGGCCAAGGTCATCGGAGGGGCTAACGGAGCTATTCCGTGCTGCTCCACTGAACGGACCGCAGTCCATATTCAAGGTCTTTATGTGCTTCCTTTCATCGACCCCTTACAAAGGGCGGACAGCTCCCCTCCCGTTCCTCTGCGCGGCAGGGGCAGCGCTCTCCTCCGCTCTCCTTTCCCCAAGTTTATGACTCAAAGCAGCAAACCCTTCCGTTTGCACCCCCTATGATTTATAGCTTTGCTTCCCCCCCCACCCCCGCCATTTGCAGCCCTCCCATACTGGTGTAGGGTGACCTCCACGAGGTGCCAGGTGACCTATAAGAGAACCCTTCCCATTCTTACTTTTCCAAAAGATCATGCCCTCATTTGAAAGTTACGCCTTGCTGCGCAGGTTGGCACATGCCTGTTTTCTCGCCGTGTTCATTGCTCCAACCTCCAGGAGTCAAATTCCAGCTCAGTCCAGCCATTGAAATCGATGGGACTTCTGTTAGGGGGGCAAGCATTGGATGGAACCCAAGGAAAGGAAGAACAAGCTCTCTACCCATTCGGCCTTTTGGGGGTTGAACCTTTGTTTTAAGGATGCGTTCCTAGGGAAACCTCTTCCCACCTCACTGATGAGCCAAAGGCGCTACGGCTCCCAACACCCACCATCCCCTTCTGCATGGCGGTGGCGGCCTGCCGAACGGAGGGTCAGCCCTGTATGTGGCGGAGCCCCGATCCGCTGAACCCCGCAGGCGTTTGGTGCTCGGCTCCGTTGGACATTCTCCAGCCTTGTGCATGGAGAAGCCTGTGTGGGATCCATTGATGAGGACGGTGTTACTCAGGCAGACCCAAAGCACCCTCCCAGCCACCTGCCTGGAGCCTCACAACCCTCCCGACCCGTGGGGCCGGATGTTCACCGCCCTCCCCTCCAGTCTCGCCTCGTGTCCAGAAGCACCCAGCCTCCACAGAGGGGTGTTCCATGGAACTCCAGCCCAGAGAGGACCCCCCCTCCCAAATCTAGCCCATGAAGGCTTCAGCTCTCTCCACATTCCCTCCTTCCTGTCCCAGGTCCCACCCCTGAAGGTTACTGGGTGCCTGGGGAAGAGGTGAGGCGAGGATCTTCGATCTAGCGATGAAGCCACGCTGGCGAAAAGCTGTCAGGCATCTGACACGCCACAGCCTGGTCCTTTAAAAAGGCAAAACAAATCCGACGCATGCATTTCTCTCCTCCTCCTTCCCACTACGGAGGCGTCAAGGTGACTTAAGGCACAACCTATACATCTTCCGTCCTACATCTGGGGAATGCTGGGAGTTGCCAGGATTTCTTCTGTCCAAACCAACGTTGCCCTTTGGATCCAAAAAAAGCCCCACGTTCCTGCAAGAGGTCGACAGAAGCACGGACTGCGAACACAGCGCATGCCAGTTGCCAATGCTCGAGGCAAGAGCGCGTGCATGTTACTGGCTTATATATGTTCTGCTCTAATTTTAAAAATAAGCTACCAAGGAAACCCAACTCCTACAATCAGAAGTGCCTCTGAGCAAGGAGCAAGCCTCTCTCTTGCACTGTATTTGGAAAGGGTTGCTGTATACAAAGAGAACGCAAATTGGCAAGCAACGGGGAAAAGAGACTAAAAGGATCTGAAGGCAGAGGATGTGGAAAATCCCAGTGCCAGGAGCTGGGAAAGCAGCGAGGAAGGCAGGCAGCTGCTTAGGGGCTGTTCAAGCCCCACCCCCCATTACTGGAAATCTCGCTCAGCCTCCATCTGACATCTGAAATTTCACTCCAGCCAGCACATTTCCAAGCACACTCTTTTTTCCCAGCTTAAGCGAGGAAGAAGGGAAATAGAGACCTAAATTCGGGAGGTGGGTACTTCTAGGACAAGAAATCACTGGGGAATCGTCTTAAATCAGGAAGGCATGGCATGGGGTGTGTTAGAGCAAAGAGAAGACCCCGTGGCTGACTTGTACATGCCAGCCAGCACGGTGCAGGGGCCAGAGTGCCTGACTAGTAGGGGGAAGACACAGGTTCGAATCCCTGCGGAGCCATGGAGCTGAGACCATGACGCCAACCTACCTCACAGGGCTGTTGTGAGGATAAAAGTGGTTGAGCATAGACGTTCTGGGCTTCTTAGCCACCCTGTGAGCCAAAGCTTCTTTACATGAACGAATCAGCCAGCCAGCCAGCCAACCACTCTTACCTTCCTGTTGTCCATCTTATGACTAAAGGACCACTTCCCCATTTCCTCGGTCCGCCATCTTTTCTTCTGTGCAGTAGAACACCTGCTTTGATCCCTAGCAGAATCCCCTGTTTCCCCAAGCCATCCACTGGAAGATTTAGTTTTGTTTTGATCCCTTGGTCCCCAACTATGAGTAGAACAAGGCAGCCAGAAGCAAAGGCCGTGAGAGAACAAAGTGTGTCTTTATGTGCCAGCTCTCTGGGAGTCTGTTGGTCCCTAGAAAGGCACATCCTGTGGGAATGGTCCGGTGAATAATACCAGGTTGGGAAAGAAAGCCCCTCTCTGTTGAGGAGCCGCTGCCTGTCAGAGCAAACAGTACTAGGCTGCCTGGGTTGGGGTGGTTCTGGGATAAGGTAGCTGCCAACGTTCACAACCCCATGCTGGCTTTGGGGCACTGGCAACAACCCTGCCTTATCCCTTCAGGTGCCGGTCACACCGTGCTTTTCTGAATGCCAAGTTTCATGTCTGCAGTGCCGGATCTTCACCTCCTTGCTTCTGAGGAAGTGCAGGGTGTGTGGAAGTGTGTATGTGTCTCACGCTGTGAACCCTTTATTCTGGTGCTCTACTCGTATGGTACGTACTGTGACGTGTGACCAGCGTTTGTAGCAAGAGTTGCCAAGCTCTGCCTCACAGGCGTATTCTGTTCAGACGCTCCTGGTTTCTTCTCAGGCTCATTGTGTGCCGTTTCCCCCGTGCTCCCACAGGGAATGCGCGAGACAATGTCCTAGAGGGTTGTTAACCATCTCAAGGAAGTAGGCAGTTGATTCTGCCCTGGTGGAACCAAAGCAAAACAAAGAGAAATTGACTGGCAAAAGCTCTTTTCTCTTGCTTTGGGCGGGGGGTGCAGCTTGGGGGGAGGGCAGATCAATGGCAAAAGAAAGCCATGGGACCATATGGATCCTGTCCCCTGGGAGGGAGTCCAGGGAAGAGCGATCATCCCTTGAAAAAGCAGAGGGGGGAAAGGCAAAGGGGAAAGCGGGGCATCTGACATCGGCCACCAAGCGTTGGCCAAGCCATGCCAGGCCAGGCGCTCCATTGTGTCCAAAACCGGCTTTTGAAAGGAGCGTGGAAGTCCTCCTGCAGAAAGAGGTGCATGGATTAATCCACAAATGTTTCAGTTGATTGATTTATGGGGGTTCATTTTAATTAGTGTGCCAAATTTTCGTCAGTGGGTCTGTGGCTTAAAAGCACACCCCTTTTTGAGGCTGTCATTCTGCAGTCACTGGAGATAGTGAAGACAGACTTTCCTTTCTAGGCAGAAATGGCAGCTTTGCTCATGAATCATGTGACGTTCTCTTACATGTTCTTAAAATTATTTGTTACATCTTATATTTCCCCCCTCCTCTCCCCCCTCCCACACCCTGGAGCTCAGGGCAACAAACAGCTTCTCCCTCTTTCATTTTATCCTAAAACAACCCCGTAAGATTGTTGGCCCTGTCGGGGAACATTTGGGTCAAGATGGCACAGTTAACTTTGCCCCTGAGCAGCTGTTTGAATCTGGGTCTCCTTGGTCAAAGTCGGACCCCAAAGAAGCTCTCAATATACCTTCAGTGGACACCGATACTGCAATTCTGGTTGTGGCCCAAGTTTATCTAGCCTTTGTCAGCAGATACAATTCAAAAAAATACACCCCTCACATCCAACCTTAGAAACATAGCAAGTCAGAAGGGAACTCCTGGGCCATCTAGTCTGACCCCCGGATCCAGCTGGGTCGGCTCGTGTAATCCCCAGCATGTGGCTGTCCAATCTGTCCTTGAACACCCTCATGGATGGGGCCTCCACCCCTCCCATGGAAGCCCATTCCATAGCCAGGGGTTCTGATCGCCCAGAAGTACTCCCTGACATCCAACCTGAAGCCTGGTTCCTTGAGCTTTGCCCCATTGGACCATGTCCTTTCCTTCACCTTGGGGGAGAACAGGTCATGACCCTCCACCGTGTGACACCCTTCACATACCTGTATGTCTCTATAAGATCCCCTCGGAGTCTCCTCTTCTCCAACCCTAAGAATATTACTCGTCCCAGGAAATTGTTGGCTTCTGTGATGTCTTAAGGGGGACAACTGGCAGATTTCTGGGTGGTTTGCCATAGACCTGGTAGGAGTTCTAGCAACTTTTAGAAGCATATCTTTTTCAGCTGCAGCAGAAAGGAAAAGAAATAGGAATCTACATTCAGGATTTGAGTGAGTTAAGGATAAGAAGCCACCTTCTCCCTCCCCTGCTGCACAATATTCTGGGTTGCTGAAACACAGAATAGAATCAGAAGTGGATAAGATGACTGTGAGGATGATGATGGTGATTATGATTCCATTGCAAACCAGTTTCCATGCAAGCTTTGGCTCAGGGGGACGCTTGCTCCTTATTTCCATGGCTGCAGTTCCAAGTCTGAGGACCTCCTTTCCAAGAAGCATTCATAGGGTTGTGATACAAGCGTCTGGCATATTCCAACCCCGACACTATTTTCAAAGGTGGAGAAAGTGCTCTCATGAAAAGCAAAGCAGACCTCGGCAACCCTGCCAGGCCAGGGTCTAATTTTCCTTCTTTTAATGTGGTCTGATTGGAAAGTGAATTCTGCTTCACTCAAAGAGCAAGCTAAATTCCTTGTGATGTCCCGCTGCCTTCTTTGTCTGATGTAGAATTCCTACTTCGGGGAAACAGCTCCTTGATAATAGCTCAGAGACTTTGCAGGAAAGTCTTTCTTTGTCCTACTCCAGGAGAAATTACACAGTTCAGAAAGGAATGGAGGATGGAAGGCCCTGGACTAAAAATCCTATCATCCCCAGGCAGGATTCAGCTGAGTGAGAAGACAATCTGCCAAAAGCATTATGCTTCCAAGGCCTGGCAGGTCTCAAGCCAGCATGTTCTGTACAAGAAGGCTGGGGAGACACAAACTAAATGTGTGCTCCATTTTTCTGCCAAATCACCCGTGATTGTGGAACGACGGCGCGCACCCAGAGGTCAGCATGGCACAGATTGGCCCCACCTGAGCCATCAAGATTTGCCTGGGCATTTTGAGCATCCTTGGGGCAATTGCAAGGGACATTCGGAGGATCCAGCCCCTGCGAGGCCGTGCCTCGTCCTCACCTCAGCCCTCAGCCCCTGCTTGTTGCCAGCGGACAGGTGAGGAAGGTAAATCTGGCCAAGGGACTTACTTCCCCTGTTATGGACGGGATGGAAAGAAGCCTCCTGACCTGCCATCGCTCACTCCCTTTGCAGTGCCGGCTTCAGTCCAGTAGCTGACCAGGAAATTCCAGCCTTCGTGAGCAACAAGCCTGGAAACCGATGGCGGCTGGCAGAAAGGGCCCTTAACTCTTGCCGCTGCGTTCCTGCAGTAGGTCCGCTGTAGGTGCGCCTCAAATCAAGGAGCTGCAGTGCTGAAGGGAACTTAAGAACGCAAGAAAAGCCTGGCTGGATCAGGCCCAAGGTGCCTCTAGTCCAGGGCTCCGTATGCACAATGGCAAAGCGGCTGCCCACAGGATCCCTCCAGCAGGACGGGTGCAGGACCCCCTCCTGCCCAGCTCCCCAGCAGCCACTGTAGGCAGGCAGGCCGCCTCTGCCGAAGGAGGTGGCACCTGGCCGGCACGCTAGTAGCCCTGGGCAGCCTCCCCCCCGCCCCGCGAATCTCTCCGATCCCCTTTTGAAGCCAGCCAGATTGGAGCCTTTGGCACTTCCCGTGGCAGCAAATTCCATATGCCGCGTGAAGACGAGCTTCCCCTGATCTGCCCTGCACCTCCGCCCCCCTCGTTCAGCCTCAGGGGGGGACGCTTTCCCTCACCATGTGCTGTTTCGAACATCTCTTCCGTGTCTCCCCTCACTCACCCCTTTTCTGAGCTGCACAGTCCCAAGTCATCCGGTCCAGCCTGCCTCCCCGTATGCAGGACACGGCGGCAGCAACCCCAGGAAGGGGCCACCCAGCCTCTCCTTAAATATCTCCAGAAAATAGCCCACGGCCGCTCCCCTGCTGCCAGATAGCCCTCAGCCAGAAGGCTTCTCCCAGTCTTCAGCCCAAGTCTGGCTTCCCTACCCTTCCCACCTGCTTGTTCCAGCCCTTCCTTCTGCAATGTAATGTGTGAATGCAGCAAGGGGATGCCTGGGGATGCAGGGACCTGCAGGCATACTTGCTGAGGGACAGAGCCAGGCCGTGCATGCGCACCCAGGTTGCTGTGAGATGTGTGAACCAGGCACTGGTTGGAGGAGCTGGGGCGGAATTAAGGGGGTGAGAATGCTGCAAGTGGGGGGGGGGGGGTTGAATGGAGCAACCTGGGGGTGAAAAGAGGCCGCCGGGGGGTGTAGCGGAGGGTGGGGATTTGTTCTGTCATCAGGGTTCTGGACCTCCCCGTCTCCAGAGCGGTCTGGGTGGTCCCCAGCCATTGAAACCACACTGTCCCATGTGCCAAAATAGAACGTCAGCACTTGGAACCACCACTTCCTTTGGTGAGGCCACCTGGAGAGGAGCAAGGGATAGGAAACCTCCCAAAAGTTGGATTTGGAGGGAGGGAGGGAGGGAGGGAGGGAGGGAGGAAGGAAGGAGGCTGCCACATCCTGAGCTCCAGGCTTGGCCAGCTTGCCCAGTACTGCCAACACGGGCAGGCAGCCGGTTCCAGGAGAGACCGTTTCCAGCCTCCCTGGAGATGCTGCTGGGGGTCGGAGCAGGGCAGAGCAGGAGCGCTGCTACCGGGGGGGGGGGGGGGGGGGGGCCCCCGGGGGGGGGGGGGGGGGGGGCGAAGGCCTGCGGCTGGCACCGCCAGTGCGAACAGGGAGCCGGCCTGGAGGGCTCCGTGACCCGAGGAGCGGGGATGGAGGCCCGCCGTGGCCGCGCACAGGCATGCTCCGAGCGGCCGGAGGAGGAGGGGACGCGCGCTTGCGAGCCCCGGAGAAGGGGCTTTCGGTGCGTGGAGCCACCAGCGCCGAGCGGTCTCGAGGCAGCGCCGGGGCAGCGGGGGACGCCTGCGCACGCCGGTGCTGCTCGCTCTCCCCCCCGCCCCCCCGCCCCCCGCCTAATCCACAAATACCTGCCTGGGGCTTTGAGGCCCTTTCTTCGCTGCTGGAAAAGCTGAGCGAAGCATTAAAAAAAGGTGGCTTGGCATGTTCTTTGTTGCAGGGAAACGGGGTGCCCTTGAGAAGCCGAAGCTTCCAAGGATGCTGATCAAAATGGATTTGCTTCGCCCAGGTGGAGTGCTGAGCGGGCTGGACTTGAGCAGGAGGCGAGGCGAGGGGGCCGGCCAGCAGGGGCTGCCGCTGCCTGCCCCGAGGAGGAACGGGGGAGCTGTTTTCCACGCGCAACCCCGTGATCCCCCCAAAGGCGCCCGCTCTAGCACCGGGAGGGTGCGGCGTCCGCGGAGCTGCAGAGGAAGGTCTGTGGAAGCGCGGGCGGAAAGCAGCTCCGGGGGCTGGACTCGGCTCTGGTGCTGGTTTAAGCTCTAAGCCCCCTCCTCACAGCAGCCCCCGTGTATGGAAGACTGTGCCATGGGGGGCCCCCCTGGCACCAACTCTGCCATCTTTGGGAGACCGGCTTAAAACGGCCCTCTTCTGCCAGGCATTTCAGGACAGTCAAGGGCATTCATACGACGCTGGGCTGCCAGCGGTTTTAAACAGGTCCAGTTGCATTAAAACAGTTCTAAATTGTTTTTTAATTTTGTACATTGGTGAATATATTTGGCTAGTTTATGCTACTTTTATCGTTCCTGTGCAGTGTTTTATGCGTTCTATGAACTGCCAAGAGAGGGCCAGCTAATGGGTCTCACAGAAAGGACCTACATGAGCGTCCATTAGAAGCAACTAGGAGAACGCTCCTGCTGATTTATTATTTATTTGAGTATCTATTATCTTTACGGCCCACCTTTCTCCCATGGTGGAACTCAAGGTGGTTTGCAACCGGTTCACAGTGGTCTCCCTTTCTAGTTCAGGCCAGCCTCAGATCTGCTGAGCTTCAACAGGGTGGATGCTGCCATGCCTTCAGACCTGGTTCTGGGCCCGATACGTGCTACATTGCAATGAGGCTGCCACTCTGTGGCGTGCTGGGACCAGGAATGGCATCCCAGTGGCCTGTTTCTGTGGGCAATCCCTTCTTCAAGCCCAGCGACCTCGCCGTGTACCCGAATTCACAGGGGAAGCTGAGGATTCTGGCTCCTGCCCGCTTCTTATCCACTGCAGCTTTTATTTTGAGCGCTGCAGGAGCTACCCATGGTGCCCCAGGGTGACGAATCTATTTTGGAATTGAGTTCAGCACCGCGGAGAGCTCCTATGAAGCTCCGAACAGGCACGACAATAAAATAAGGCGCCCCTGCAGACAGAGGCGTCACCCGCCTCCACGGCGAATTTGATTGGCTGAGGGGTGAGACTTGTTACGTGTCATCATGCCCACTATGCCATCCCTGATTGGCTAGGATCCCCTCGCAAAACCCCTTGTGGGTTCGGGGAACATGCCAGGAGAGGGGCGCTTGAATGGCCGCCCACGCTTTGCACCAGCAGTGCCCCCACCAGAATGTGCGCTCACATCGACACGTTCCTTTACTTGGTTTCTGTCTTTCGAGGAGAAATAATGCTCAAGGAGGACAGTAATAAAGCACGCATCCAACATTGCTTAATTAAAATACAACCACATTAAAGACACAGCTGTTCAAAGGAAATAAGAAATAAATTAAAAATCTAGTTCAGCCACGAGACAGTTGAGCAAGCCAAAGCTCTCCTGAGCAAGAAAAGTTTTGCCTGCCAGTGGAAGGATGGTGAAGGTGGGGCTGTCCTGGCCTGTCTCGGCAAAGAGATCCCGAGCAGAGAAGTGCAAGTAATTTGTTAACGTTCACAGATTATACACCCTGGGCCATGCTTGTCTCCCCTAAATCGAGCTTGAAGAGGATAGCTGAAAAAATATTTAAAGTCTGCATCCATAAATGAGCACATTTTTTACACTTTATGGGGAAAGTGCTCATTTTAGGAGTGCTCTTTTGAAAATGCACATTGCCCACATAACAACATAACATAAGATTTCCCACAACAGCAGCAACAATCTGTCATGGGGAGAAAGAGCTGGGCTGGAAGATTCCGTGGCTGGATTTGGGATAAGGCCGCTCCTGAACTTTGGACCTCGTTTCCAAAACATGTGGGCTTGCTGAGCTCATGGGAGGAGAACTTGCGGGCTGGACCGCAACCTGGAGCTGGCCAAAACCCAGAAACTGGTCTTCTCAGTGGTGGCACCCTTCTTCCAGAATATTCTTCCCTAGTTCAGAAGGTGCAAACTGTGGCATGATTTATGCACCTGTTAAAGACTCCTCTCTGTTCTGTATCCAAGCTTTCCCTGAATGATTAGGCTGCTGGTTTGTGTAGTCCTTCCTGTGTTTTGGTTTTGGTGCTAAATACTGAAAGCATTCTAACTGAAGAGCTTTTTTACGTCTTAGGATGCATTTTAATTCTGGAATTTGCATTTAGAAATATATCTATTTAACATAAGGCAAGCAACACATAAACTGATGAAGCGAATTAGGAAATGCACTTCTGAGCATGAACAGAGTGTGCTTTCCTAACACTTCCACACGGCTGCCCCAGTTGACACACCTAGAAGCCATTGTCCCAAGAAGACACCCTATTGTACAAATGTGCTGCTACTGGGCACATGACGGCTGAGACAAGGGATGTTTGAATGACGGTTACTTTGATGCGCTATGAAAGATGCCAGCCATGTGCAGGTAAATGCACTGCTGGTCTCCGCGTCTTCCGTAGGGATGGAGGCAGCTTTGTAGGAAAGCGTTGCAAGCCCTCCATTCGAGGAAACCTGTGGAAGAAAAATACCAGGGAGGGAGCCGCTGCTGTGAAAAATTGCTGAGCAGAGCATTTTTCCACCGAGCGAGTGTGACTGCACTGGGTAAACAAGGGGGAAGAGCGGAAAGATCTGCATAGCGGAGGTGAGGAGAGGGCTCTGGGGCGGAATATCTGCAAAGCCCTCTGAATGTCATTTCCTCCCTCTCAAAAGAGGATTTTAAAAAAAGCACTACCATCCCTAGCAGAGGAGAGGACAGCCTGCCTCCGTGATCTTACCAGATACAAGGGTGCAGAATAAAAATATGAATTTTATCAAAATATAATTTCGCTCACTCAGGCATCTCCCCCACTTTCTAAAATAACAATCATAATCAATATTCTAGCTGGGCTGCAGAGCTGCCTGTCAGCCTGCCATGATCTTTGGCACTGTGCATTTGCACACGCTAGCGAGCAGGATGTGTGCCTTTCACTCCTTAGCCCTCTCTCCCTCCGGTCAGGGCTTCCAGGGGTGGCCTGTTTAGCAAAGAAATGAGGACTGCGGGCCCTCCCTAAATGCACGCACGCACACACATCTATGCAATTAGGTTGCTCACCGGACCCCCCACCCCTGGGCAAATTCTGCCCCTGGGGGGAGTGGATGCGCTTGGCTCTGCTCAGCCATCCTGCATCACAGTACCGCCCCATCTTGAAGAGGTTCAGGAAGGATTACGGGGAGCCACAATGCGCGCCGTGCAGCATTCTGCCCGATGTTCCCCCGCTAGTTGGTGGGGAAGGGGGCGTAGCGAGGAACCCAGGTGGGGCAGCATGTGGGAATCCTCCTCACCGGGGGAGCAGGCAGCAGGGAGTCCTTGACGCTCCATCAGCTGCACGCAGTGACGTTTCTCCAGGTCGTTCTGGGAGGGGAAGCGGAGTGCGCACAAGACCCGGCCTTGGCATCAGGAGAAGCGAGCTGCTCATTCGGAGGGGACCGCCGTTCACGGCCTTGGCCCTCGAGCACGAGAGCTTCCCAGAGGGTGGAGGGTGGAGCCAGAAGCTCTGCTGGAGGGGAGTCTCCAGCTCGGCTTCAACTCTTCACATGGGCAGAGGCTTCTCTTCTCGGCTTTGGTGCAAGGCGATTTAGAGCACAGCTTGTAGAGTCTCAGTAGAAGAGCTGCATTTTCAAAGGGTGCTTTGGTGCTTTGGACCCCGAGGGAAGTGAGGGACTGGCTCGTGATGGGATAGAACGGGGGAGCCCTGCTGGACCGTTGGCCAAGGCCCGAGTCTGCAAATTGCGAGGGGGGACCCCGGATGGGTGGCACGTGGCTGGGCGCACCACCTCTCCCCCTGGGAGACCTCTCAGGCCGGGGCAGGTGTGGAACGCCTGCACTGGGTGTTGGGCCACACAGACATACTGGGGCTGCTGCTGGTGTGCCCCCCCCCCCCCCCCCCCCCCCGCCGTGCGGTTTCCCTGGATGAGCTAGCTAAGGTAGTGCTGAGGAATCCATGGTGCTGAACTCCACCGGTGCACGGCGGGAGGTGGACTGGATGAGTCCCGGCTCCTGCGCAGCCTCTCTAATGATCTTGTGCTTTCAGGGGCTTGGCGAGTCCATCTCTGCCGCAGACAAAGAGCTGCACCATTGCTTTGAAAGTGCTGGCGGTGTGACTAGTCCTTAAGATGCTCAGCTGGTGGTGTTTGGCAAAGACTGTCCAATCTAATAACCCCTTTGAGGGGGAAGGCTCTTGCGAGAGGTGCAGCAGAGGCACTGCAGACTTGCCTGGGGGGGCCGGATCCCCATGACCCATCCCAAACTGCACCCAGTTTGCCCAGATGGGGACAACTTGGATGCTGCTGTTTGGAGCAGAAAGGAGTCAGAGGAATGATGCGCTCTTATCCATAAGGGCAACCCAGATATTGTGCTGCCGACGATCAGCTAAAATCTATTTGTGCTGTAAAGCTCTTCCCTCTTTCTCTTATCTGCCTTCAAACTCAAAACAGCGTAGGGGAAAGGGAGAGAAAAATCCAAGGAGCAAACATTGCAGGGTCGTGATGTTATAAAACGTCCGTTTATTTGGGGGACCACATTTGCTGCTCGCCAAATGAATCCCATCTGTGGCTGCAACATTCCAAATGGGAGAGATGCTTCGGATTTGCTTCCGTAAAGCACAGATGTTAGGGCAAATGGTCAGTTCTGGAACAGCGCCCTGAAAGGCGTGCTTATTTTAATCGTTTGTTTAACCATGGTAAATTGCATTAACCAGAGATCACAGGATCAGCCAGGGAGATTGCTGGCAGCAGCAAGTTCAGGCCAGGCAACGCAAACCCTTCTTGAACCGCTGTGGGGCTGGCATCCGAAGGGCCTTTGGCCACCGGAGAATTCTGCTGTACACCGAATTTAGGCTTCCAGTCATCCCGCCGAGTACGGCAGAGACAGCCACGCAGCAGCGACTCTGCAGTTCGGAGCGAGGTTCTTTCCTAGCCCTACCTGGAATCTGGGTCCTCCTGTGTGCAAAGGAGGCATTTCGCCGCTGAGCAAGGTGCCCCTCCTGTTCTCCATTCCAGCAAAAACATCAGCAAGCGAAAGCTCAGCCAGCAGCCAGGCCCAGCATTAAGAAATGCTGACAGGCCCCCGGGCGTCTCCCTGCTCCCATCAACGCAATCCTGCAGCACGGCGGCTGCAGAGGGGGAGGGCATGGCAAGGCCCAGTCCCGCCCAGTGGACCAGTATAGGGACTGGGAGGCCCCTATCCTGCTTGGGGGTCACAGCCCTGCCCTCTCTCCAGAGAGAAGGCAACCCTGATTTTGCCGGGCTTTTCCTTTCTTTCTTGCTGTTTTCTATAAATGCTAAATGTCCAGCTTGTTCAAGGACGGGCTGGACATGCACAGGGTGGGCATGTCGTGAGCGGAGCTGGCTGGAGCCGGGGGTCAGACTAGATGGCCCGGGAGACCCCTTCTACCTCGCTCGGTTCCTACGTTTCTAAATATTTGCGCAGGACTGCACAGAGCCCTTGGTGTGTGTGCAGCATACAGAGAAGCGACTGGAAAGGGGTGGCACAAGCGCTTGGCTTCAAGGGATTAGTCACTTTGGGATGGGTGTACTGAGGGCTACTAGCCACAGGGGCTGCTTGGAACCTGCTCATTCAGGAACAGTTTAGCCTTGGAGTCTACGTGCTGGGGAGCAAACGCCAAGGCACGGCCTCGCCGTCCTGCTCTGTTTCCGGGGTTCCTCCCCAGAGGTCCCTGGCCAGCCGCTTTGGAGCAGACAGTGCTGGAGCAGAGGCCTTTGAAGTGATCCAACAAGGCCCTCTCCTCGGTTGGGCAGAGCGATCCTGGAGCCTCCAGTCAGCATCCGGGGGGGACCTAGGATTTTTCAGAGCCTCAGGTCCCAGAACAGAAATGCTCCCAAACTTGGTGCTGGGGATCCACCACCACAGAAGGAACCACTCTGGCTCCTTCTCCAGGATCGTTCAGACCAACCCTAAAGAAGGGTAAAGAGGTTGTCTTGAGGCTGATGAAGGAAGGCGACTGGGCTGCCAAGATATGAGGAATTCCGGCAGTGCTCAGCTTCCTCACGTCCCTGTCGGAAACTCCCCAGCTAGAAAGCAGAAATGCAGAAAGGGAGGCGCACGGAGGTGAAAGTCCCCCCACCCTGCTGTGTAGGATACCCAGAATCCTCTAAGTCTGCAGGCTTATGGGACTCCTTTAGACTGCACCCTAGTGGTACCATCCTCCCAAACTCTCATTGCTGCTGAAGGTAAATGCTAAGCCTTCTCCCGCCCTCCCTCTTTCAGTGCTTTTCAGAGTTGTGATCTTCAATCTCCATCCCAAAGCATGTTCCCGCTTGTGTCTGTACCAGATTTCGAGTCTGATGATGTTTTAACACAACAATTTTTGTGTGCATCTTTCCTCGTGGACACATTAACTGTGCACGTTTCTGCAATGAACTTCCCCCAGATGTTTTGTTGCTGCTTTGCAGATCATCGCACACACTCAAAAGTATACAGGCTTCCCTCCCAGCTTGTGTCTGGGTTTGCGTTCGGGCTCAGGAGAGAAGCGAGAAATTAACCGAAGCGTGATGCTCAGACGCCCCTTCGTGCAACGACGGTGCTTCAGTTTGCTCTTCGGATGTTCTGAAAGTGCCTGAGATGCCTAGATCTCCGATCACAAGGCCTGCTGAGCGCATAGGAAAATGTCAACATCCGCTGAATTCATCACGTAAAAATAGCCATCTCTCCCAACATTTCACAGATGAAAATAGAAACCGCCTAATGATCTATTTTAAAACAGTTGTAATGCCCCCCATTCTGATGCAGTCGCCACCGCTTGCTGCTGTGCTTGCCAGGCCCGCTATAATTTAACCTGCTCCATTTGAAAAACCAAGGAGCCGTCCGCCATTTTGGCCCAAGTCTGTGCTTGGACAACACACGCACCCCATCAGCTGCTCGCCACAGTCCAAAGCCAGCCTTGCTGGAGCACGGAATGGCAAGCAGGGCACTGGTGTGCATCTGTATGTGTGTGCGCATGAGAGAGATGCGTCACCACTGTGCGGAGCTTATAGAAAGAGTGCCAAACAGATAGAGGTCACAAGGTTGGCAGAAATCTCCCTGGGGGAGGGGGGACAAAACCCTTTCTCCCAGCGGGCCCCTCTTGTACCGGCCTTCTTTTGCATATGGGTCCCATTTACGGATTGGGCCACCCCTTCTCCTGAGTGGACTTTACCAGGGATTGCGGACACAAATAATTCTTCCCTAACCCAGCAATGCTGCTGCTGGGTTGTTGCTGGCTTGTTTCTCCAGGATAGCCCTCTTCTGTCGACTCAAGCGAGAAAGGCTGGCTGCTTTGCCCGTTGCGCCCTTTTCTCTTGGACACAGAGGGCTTCTAGAGCAGTTGGTTCTACAATGCTCTGGCTTCATTCACAAAATTTTACAGGAGGTCGCAGACATCACTGCCACCTTCTATTTTTTATTATTATTATTATTATTATTATTTGCAACCTTCCCGGGTTTTCCCACTGCTTCATCCGACTTTTTCTGACCAAACAAGGAGCCCAAGGCAAAGGGGTCCATGACTGGCATACGGCCTGTGCCGGCAGAGATATTTCCAAAAACTTTCAGCCAGACGTGCTTTTATTGAACCACTATGAGTCAGAAACGCTTGAGAAGCACTGCAAACCATCCCAAGAGCAACCAGCAGACTCTAATGTTGTAAACTACCAGGAGAGTTTTGGCTACTAGGCATGATAGTTATTATATTTATACCCCAGATTTGTTTTCTGCCAGGGATCCAGGGCAGTCTTCCTCCTCTCCATTTTATCCTCACAACAACCCTGTTTTGTAGGCCAGACTGGGAGTCAGGGACTGGCCCAAAGTCACCCAGTAAGCCACAGGGCCAAGCAGGGGCAAGAACCCCCATCTCCCAATTCTGCACGGAGTTCTTCCCTCTGCCCATTCCTTGCTTGCAGGATGGCTTCTCTAGGGATGAGATGGAAGCCAAGAGGACTTTACCTTTCTAGAGGCCTCCTATTAACCTTCTCCCCTAATTTGGCTCCACCAACCATGGTGTCCTGGAGAAGTTCTGGAATACAATGCCCAGCATTCCTGGCCATCAGGTGGCTGGAGCTAATGGGAGCTGAAGCCCTAAATGCACTAGTTAGGCAAAGCTGCCCTGATCCGTCCCAATCTGCCTGTTTCCCACCATCACAAAAAATGTGCCATAGATAGCAAATGGTCGCATGTCTGGAGGAATTCTGCAGCCAGGACACCCTGTCAACACCGAGAAATGGCGATGCATTAAGCCGTCTACAGCTCATCACCTGTGCAAGCGTAATTCTCCTTTCAGGAGCTCTGGGTTCCCTGTTTTCCCCAGCTGAGCAGCACTGGGAACTGTAGCTTTGCAAAGGCAAGAACAAAGCCTTCCCAGCAGTTTTCCAAGACTACAACCCCCAGAACTCCTTGCGGGAAACCATAAAAGCTAACTTGCTCTTAAACTGATTTAAACGTGCAGTGCCAGGGAGCAATTGTGCCTTTGCGGGGTAGTTGGTTGTTTTTTGTGGTTTGCCAAACAAGAGGGCAAACAACTCCGGAAAGTGAGAAGCTGCTTCCAGCAAGAACCTTTCTTCCAATAAAAAGAACCAAGTGGCTTATGACCTTTGTAAGATAAGCGCATTGTCGGGCGTGAGCATCCACAAACCAAGTCTCCATCTTATACTTGCATCAGGAATATTTAGTCATTCTGCCGGTCTTCAGTTCATTGCTTACATCTCATCAGATAAAACCCTCGATCTCTTCTTTCCAAGCAAGAGTGAATTGAAATGCTTCCTTTGAAAGTATTTTTAGGCAAAAATGAAGGTTGCCTTTCCACGTGTGACACTCATCTCTGACTTCTGGCGACCCTTTGAGTGAAGGCCCTCCAAGACGCCCCATTCTCCACAGCCCTGCTCAGGACTGGGGCTTCCTTGAGGGAGTCCATCCCTCTCTTATTTGGTCCTCCTTTTCTTTGTCTGCCTTTGACTTTTCCTACCATGACTGCCTTCTCCAACGAGCCGTGCCTTCTCACGATGGCTCTGAGGTATGCCAGCCTCTGTTTTTGTCAGGTTTGCTCCTAGGGCAATCAAGCTCTGGCTTGGTTTGATCCAGGACCATCTAGTTCATCTTTCTGTCAGTACAGGGGATTCACGAAGCTCTCCTCCAGCCCCATGTCTGAACGCATCTGTTTTCCCCCGGTCAGCTTTCTTCACGCTCCAGGTTGAACACCTATACAGAGCAACAGGCAAATTCAACCACGGTGGTTTTAAAGGGAGAAATGGGAGGGATCCCTTAGCTGTGCCGCAGTGCGATCCTGTACATGTTCACAGAGAAGGCAGTTCATGAGGAGTAACTCCCAAGCAAGGATTGCACCATAAATGTCATTTTGTGGTAAGTGTGACTAAAGTAAAGACAAAAGCTTACGCATCTTTAGACAGAAAGCAAGGCTCACAACTCTCAGTGTTTCCCTGTGTGCCTCTTTTCCTACCTAAAATGCATAGGATTAGCACCTTAAATGCCTATATTAAGCTAGATTGTACCCTCAAGTTTAAAAAAAGTTCACAGCTACAATTCATTTTCACATTCCTTATTTGGCATGGAGCACCTTTGTAAAGTATTGAACATTCTGTTGGTCTGTTTTCAATCATCCATGTGTGACGGGTAACATCATCTTAGAGAAGACAGAACTGAGAAACTAGGGGAAAACAGGGTGAATATTTTTAATGGATTTCTAATTTAAATTGGATCTTTAAAATTTAAATTGTTTTTTTTAAAAACAAAATTCTTTTTGAGGAAAAATCTATCCAAAGATAGTCGTCCATTTAAGATACATTATGGTCCAAAGGCTATTCATCAAGGAATAAGGATTAGTTTTTAATAATGCAGCATGAGGCTGTATATTCATGCAATGTTTAAAATTTGCGGGGGGGAATTAATTCCATAACCAGATTTCTGTAAGATTACTGGGCAATTTTTCTGTCTAGAATGCTTGGTTTTACAGTTCTCAGAACAGTGAATTTGTGCCTGCAGAGATAATATGCCTCTTCTTCACAGCAGAAATGTTATAAAATAAACATACAGAGCTGAGAAAAAGACCTGAATCCCATTGTTCCTTTGCAAATCTAGGTACACAGAATCAACCTCCTAAGTGCAAAGTTTCAAAAATCCAATGAATAGAAGAAGATTGTGAGGAGTGGAATAGACAGGCACAAGAAGCTAAGTCTGAGGAGGGAGGGGCAAGCAGTAAAAACGAAAATGAAACTTTTGAGCAGAAGGAGCCACAATTGTCGGATCTTTCTGTGTATAGCCTGAGATTTATCATATTATTATTTCCCTGGAGGAGAAAACCTATAATGGCAGAAGGCTGCAAAAGAGACCCAGTTGGGAAGTATTTTAACGAAGCTCCTCTACCCACGGGTAAGGCGGGCAGGTGTGCAAATTATGCAGAAAAGCGTGATTTAAATCTAGTCTTGCTGACTAGTGATTCAAATTGTGATTTAAATCAAAACCGCCCTGGGGGCAAATGTATGTATAATTCTGTTTTCCATAGTTTACATCATGGGGATTTTCGAATGGGACACCTATGGGCTGCGGCCTTAAAAACTGGAATACTTAGGACTGCAATTCCTTGAGAGGAATGAGCTCTGTGGTTGTGCAGAGAGGACAACTTGCTCCGTTTTCTCCCTTCTTTCTCCAAGCGAACCGTTTCCTCACAGCTCCTCGGCTCCAGCTGTTCTTACCAGCAAATCGAATGCTGAGTGAGACATCTGGCCCCACGCCCCCATCGGCACTTCGGAAGCCTTGTGAGTGTTTTAAGTCACCGCCTGCAAATGCATCCCATTTCGTTGCTATCAGATGCCTCGGTTTGGGGAAATGAAAGCGAAAGCTGGGCTCCGTTTTCAGAGTATCTTTCTGCAGCCTGCTGAGCTGCCCCAGATGTGCTGCAGCTGCCGTGCGACACATCTGGAGCAGGCTGCCAGGTTAGGCAGAGGCTTTCGAGGCTTTGGAAGGAGAGGGGATGGTGGCGCTGTTGACCCAGGGCATGGCTGTGCCCCACGCCCATTGAGCAGCTCCTGGTAGGCCACCCGTCCGCACCCTGGCAGCCCAGGGGAATATCCCACTGCACCTCTGGTGCATCCCAACCGGCTGGAGCACCACTCCCAGCCACAGCCCACCTGGGCACAAGAGTCAGCCCCCGGGGGCTTCCTCCAAGGGTCAACTCAGAGGGAGGCCTGGACAGAGGCAACATGGGGAAGGGCTTTCTCCGTGGCGGCCCCCCTCTGTGGAAGAACCTTCCTGCCGAGGTGCCAAATTTGTCCTCTTTCCAGCACCAGGTTAAGATGGCCCTTTACGCCAAAGCTTTTCAAGAGCAGCTCAGCCACCCAGGGGTGCAAGGGGGCTACCAACCCAGAAGATTGTATTCCCCTTTTACAGGCCCGTTGCCCTGCCTATTTTAGATATTTTTAGTTTATATTAATGCCTTGTTTTTATATTTGCATTTTATCTTTTTTTTTTTTACACACAGCTGTAAACCACCCAGAGCACTTCGGCTCTGGGGCAGTATGGAAACGAAATTAATTAATTGCATTCATTCACAGCCTCTGCCGGTTCCCCGTGAATCTGGCCACTTGCTGCCACGCAGAGGCTCTTTCAAGCGCTGACCTGTCACGGCGCTGCCTTTCCTTTCGTCAGTCAAAAGGAAATTGGACAGGGCGGAGAGACAGGCCAGAGAAAGAGGTCAGCTCCTTTCCACTTCAGTTCCTCTTATTTCCCCAGAGAAAGGAGGACGAGCGCTTCC
Source organism: Varanus komodoensis (assembly GCF_004798865.1). NCBI lineage: Eukaryota > Metazoa > Chordata > Lepidosauria > Squamata > Varanidae > Varanus > Varanus komodoensis. The sequence goes on from NW_025336481.1 coordinate 2,318,731, forward strand.
GGAGCCGGGATCCGAGCCGTGTGCCTGATGCTCCTTTGTTCACCAGGCTCTTCCACGCCACATCCTCCCTCTGGAAAAAGTGGGGAGAGAGAAAGAGGGGGAGAGAAGGAGCGAGCCAGCGAGCGAGGGAGGATTATTCCCCTGCAATCCATAATGAGAAGGCCTGGCGGCACGCTTTCTCTGCTAGGAAATGTAGTTTGGAGCTCCAGCTTTTGAAGGCTCCTGGCAGGACACCCCCAAGCCCGCCCCCGTTCCGGGGGTCTGCCTTTCTCGGCATCAGCACTGCTGGCTTGCGTGTTTGCTCACTCGCTCAGAATCCACCCCCTGGCATTTGTGGATTTCCTCGTCTGCTCTCCCCCATTTTTGGAAGGCGAGCCAAGAGGAAGTCTGCGATCGCTCACACGACGACGGCTGCGCAGCCAGCTGTCTTCCTCTGTGTGGGGTGCAGCAGCACAAACAAAGGCTTCTCTATGGGGCGCTGCTTGTGGGGCGCATGAGACCCAATTCCTGGAGAGCGTTCTGCCCATGTGCCAGGCTGCTACAAGGCAGACCAGAGTCCGGGGAGCTGGGTCCGGGGAATCCGAAGGACCCCACACCCAAGATGGGCTTCCCCACATCACGAGTCCCTGTGGGGATGTGGACCTTGCAGGGGTGGGTCGAACCCTGCCAGCACCCGTCCCTCCAAGCATGCATGGCCTTCCAGGGAGAGACAAGCTGAAGGGAAGCCCGGGGACACTGAGCCCCCGGTGGGTCAGCAGTGGCACCCCAAACGTCAGCCAGAGGTCGGCCTGAAAGAGAGGCGCTGCCTCTGCAACCACGGGGGGGGGGGGGCTGCTTTCCTGCTGGGTGCCTTGGGACTGAGTGCCCCACGGCCACCCTTTGGTGTGGGGAGCTGCAGGTCCTCCGGGGCGGGAACGGCACGTGTGCTTCCGAGCAAGCCCCCATGAATGCTGGGCGCGCTCACCAAGAACTTGGACCCTGGGCCTCCCAGGGAGCCGAGCCCAGGGAATCAATAGCCTCCCCGTCTGACTCAGCCTAACCTGGAGCCCAGACCCACCCCTCTGTGGGGCATGGCCAAGCTCCCACAGAGAGGAGAAGCCGCAGCTCGGTGCCCGGGACGAGCTTCTCCTGCCGCGTTCTCCAGCGAGGCCTGGGCACCTCCAGCCTGCTGCTACCTGGTGGCGGGAAGCCCGTCTTTCCGGCGAGACCCTGGGAACCAGACCAGGCGAGACCTCAGCCCTGGGCTTGGGCGCCCTACTGGGCAGACCTTGCTCCACTCAGCAGAACGGCCTTCAGGGGCTGACCTTCCAGGCCTCCTCTGGTCCTGGAGGTCGCATGGAGCCTCAGGGCTAGAGGCCACACACAGCTTTCTCCCCTGTGGCTTTGCCCAGCCCGCTCCTGAAACTCCCAGACGGGTGGCCGTCAGTCCATCTTGGGAATCCCGCCATCTCTCTCTGTGCCATTGTCTGCAGGGAAGGAGCAGATGGCCAGAAATGCCTCGTTCTGCCTGAGACTGGGCTGGACTCACGCCAACCTATTTCAGGGGGATTCCAGGAGAGGCCTAGGCAGCGGAACCTACTCCTCACTTGGGTCAGAGCTGCCTGCTCCCAGTGGGACGTGCAAAAGTAGGACCTCCATCAATACACCAAACCAGGAACCTTCTCCTTGTTCTCCCTCTTTTCCAGCTTTTCTTGAGCTGTCCTTGCTGACTGGCACGGGCAGCTTCAATTCCCACCCCCTGGTTAGGCCTCTGTGTCCACGCCTTGCCTCTTTTCCACTCTTGCCCTTGAGTTCTGCTGGAGCTTTGTCCTGATAAGGAGCAAGTTTTGGACTTCAACCTGGAGACACAATCTCACGCACGCAGCATGTTCAACTCTATGTGTTGCCCAATTTAGTACGAATAGTTTTAAAGGGTTCAGAAATACAACATGTTTAGGTGTGTATTCTCCTGGGATATGCACACAGTTCGCATCAAACAAATCTTTTCTTCCCCTTTAAAATGTATTTCATTGTATTGTAATTACATGTTTAAAAATTATTTAGCAGCAAAGCCCAACATGGTTAACAATATGTTGATTATTTGCTAAATTAAGCATCTGGTAGCAACAGCCACGCCAACACATGTTTTTCACAAGACAAATAGAGAGCTCTTCCATTTAAATTGCATTTTACAAACTAATCCCCCCTCAAAAAAATAAAACTAACAAAAAAACCCTTGCACAATTGTGTGGACCATAAAAATATTTCCAAAATCCATATAAGGTCCATTCACACGATCACCATGGGTTAAAATAACAGTCCATGGTTTTTCCCTCTGACATCCAAGGTTTGGAGAACATGGCAAGCTGCCCCAGGTGGCTGACTGGGTAGTCCCATGGCGCCCAGCATAAGTGTGGGTTAAACAAGCCATGGTGTCTTCTTGAACCCATGGTAATCATGCAAACCAGCCCATCCTTGACCTTTCTTAGACCACCTCCAAGATCACAAAAGAGACGCAAACTTTCCCCAACCAAATCTCAGGCAAGGGGTTACAGAAAATAGGTTGGCAGTGGGGATTGTGTGGGGAGAAGGTTGGCCGGATCTGGTAGTCACGATGTGAGCACAGAGGGAGACCCAAGATGCAGAACTGGGGCCAGCCAGGTCGTGTCTTCCCCAGCCAGGAGACTGTTTTATTACATTGCTACATTGTCCAAGAGCCGAAATAGTTCTTGGCTTTCACGCCCAAGACCAGCTGCTGCTTTATTTATTTAGCTAGTTAATTTCTATACCATCCAATAGCCAAAGCTGTCTGGGCAGTTTACAACAACACAGAAAAATACAAACAGCATTTTAAAAATCCTAAAAAAGATTAGCATATTAAAATATGAAACCAATTTAAAACACATTAAAAAGTTACAATAGCTTATCCAAATTAAATCATAAGACCTGTTTAAGGAGCTAATAAGAGTAAACTAATTAAATTACCTGTGGTAAAGAACAGTCTTAACCTGGTGCTGAAAAGGTAATAAGTTGGTGCCAGGTGGACCTCAGTGGAGATCTTGTTCCATAATGGGGGCCATGACTGAAAAGGCCCTTCTCCTTGCATAGATTGCACAAGCAATTATGGTAAGCAGAAGCCATGTGCACAAACTGTTTTTAATTCTCTTGGGGAGGATCAAGGGGAGAGGAATCATTTAATTAGCCCACTAGCTGGACATCACATCAAACACTAATGTCTGGTGTCCCTGCCGCATGGTCCACAAGCACAGCAAACTTCCTTGAGGGTGGAACCAACTCCTTTTGGTAAGGAAGAGAGGAGGGGAGTTCAGTTGGATGAATCCAGGCATTACCGAGTGCAGGCACTGATTCAGAACAGTCACCACCTCACCTGAGTGCTCTGAAAAGGAGAGGCAGAGCCAAGTAGCATCTGCATATTGAGGATATCTCACCCCAAATCTCCAAAGGACCTCTCCCAGCAGTTTCATGTAGATGTTAAACAGCAGGGGAAGTAAGACAGAGCCCTGCAGAACCCCATGGCATCACTGACATGGCACAGAGCAACAAACCCCCAGTGCCATCTTCTGGAATCAGTGAGCCAGGTAGGAGCAGAGCCCCTGCAAAGCAGTACCTCCTACCCAGCCAGCCCATGCCGAAGGAAACCTTGGCTGATGGTATCAAAAGTCGTTGAGAGGGCCAGGAGAATCAACAGGGTCGCACTCCCCCATCTCTCTCCCAGCTGGGCTCATCCCGCGGGGTGACCAAGGCCGTCTCCGCTCCAAAACCAGGTCTGAAACCCCACAGAAATGGCTCGAGGCAGCCCATTCCCTCCAAGAGGGCTTGGAGCTGCCCGGCCACCACCTGCTCCAACAACATGCCCAGGAAGGAAACGTAGGCCACAGGTCTATAAACATTCACATCCACTGGGTCCGTGTTAGCCTTTTTCAGGGGCGGCTTGATTATGGCCTCCTTTTGAAAGCCTGGCATCACTCCCTCTCTCAGAGAGCCATTCGCAGCCTCCCGGACCCAGGTGCGAATCCCTTCCTTAGCCACACTCTAGCACAAAAACAGCCCTGGCTGGCCACCATGAATTAATCAAACACTTTAGCCAGAAGCCTCCTGTTGAGATCAGCTGGGGAAGGGGAAGAGACTTGCTGGGAGAAGGAGAGATGGACTCCTGACTTGTACCACACATGCCTGGGTTTGGACGACAGAGAAGCAATGGTAAAAAAAAACCCCATGGCTTGTTGTGTTGTGCAAACCTGGTCATAGCATCCCTGGCTCAGCCCCTGGTATTTCCAGCTACGTCTGGGAAGGACCCCTTCTGGAAGGTGCAGAGGCCTGGGCCACATCACTGAAGGAAAGACTGAGACAATTTCATGTTGTGAGCCGCCCCGAGGCTTCGGCGAATGGGGCGGCATAGACATGTTTTAATTAATAAATAAGTAAGTAAGTAAGTAAGTAAGTAAGTAAGTTGATCAAGGGACTGACCCAGCGCAAAGCGGCTTTTTATGTCCCAGTTGATTGTTACGTCCTTATCTGGACAGAGAACACCTGATGCCATGACCCAGGCTCCAGCGAGCACTCGTCTGGACAACGGCAGTGTGTTACGCAGGGGGCCGCCCTTGAAAATGGTCCAGAAATGCTGGCCAGTTCAAGGGGGGGCAGTGAGATTGTTACAGGGATGGTCCGTTGCTTCCGCTCCTTCTCCAGCTGCAAGTACTTTTCCATCTGTACTTCCTGCCAGTCCGGGTCCAGGGCCCAGTGCAAAGAGCTGGAGGGAACATTCACAGCCCTAAAGAGCTTGACTGCCTCCACCCAAATGTGCCTGCCTGGACTCCAAGGTAATTTTTAGGGGATCTCTCCAGGTCCTCTTGCCAGATGAATGTGGAACTGGAGCCCCTCAGAAGAGGGTCTTCTGGGCTGTTGTTCCATGCCCTCCCCAAAGAGCCCCACCTGGCACCTCTGGTGCCGTATCGTGAGCAATCTTTCGCTCCCGCTGCTTCAAAATAGCCCACTGAATTTCTAAATCTTTACACTGCTGGGGAGTCTTAAAATGCTTTTCAGCTGTAGCCTTCTGTTTTTGCTTACTGTGCTGCCTATCACGTTTTCACGGTTGAAACCCACCCCAGAACGCCAGCTGTTGGGCAGGACACAAAGGTACCCCAAGAAGCAGCTGCCAGGCTCTCCAGCAGGGGTCTGACCCGAACCCCCCCCCCGCCCCTTGACCCGCCCCTTGACTGCCCGCCTGACGTGCCCGCGCCTGTCGCCCCCTCTCCGCAGGGTACCTCCAGAGCTGCCTGGCGGCGTCCAGCTACAAGAATGAGAAGAAGAAGCCGGGGCTGCGCTCGGACGCGGTCTACGCCCCGATCCACGAGGACTACAGCGACCCCGAGAGCCCGCAGTCCAGCCTGTCCTCGCACTACTTCAACGGCGAGGCCGCCGTCACGGAGAGCTACTCCATGGACGCGTTCTTCATCACCGACGGGCGCTCGCGGCGGCGCGGCGAGGGGCAGCGGCGCGGCAGCCACCGGCACGCGTGCAGCGAGTGCGGCAAGACCTACGCCACCTCCTCCAACCTCAGCCGGCACAAGCAGACGCACCGCAGCCTGGACAGCAAGATGGCGCGCAAGTGCCCCACGTGCGGCAAGGCCTACGTGTCCATGCCGGCGCTGGCCATGCACATCCTGACGCACAACCTCAAGCACAAGTGCGACGTGTGCAGCAAGGCCTTCAGCCGCCCGTGGCTGCTGCAGGGACACATGCGCTCGCACACGGGCGAGAAGCCCTTCGGCTGCGCGCACTGCGGCAAGGCCTTCGCCGACCGCTCCAACCTGCGCGCCCACATGCAGACGCACTCGGCCTTCAAGCACTTCCGCTGCAAGCGCTGCGAGAAGACCTTCGCGCTCAAGTCGTACCTCAACAAGCACCACGAGTCGGCCTGCGTCAAGGGCCCCGAGCACGCCTGCGAGCGCGAGAACTGAGGCGCGCGCGGGCCGGTCCCTGCGCGCCGAGGCCGGAGCGGCCCGGAGCCGGCGCCCCGCTGCCGCGGGTGCGCGCGGCGGGCGGGCGGGCGCCCCTGCTGACCTCGGCGGCGTCTCTTCCTCCTTGGAGCGCAGCCGGCCTTGGAGGGACGCCGCCCCCGTCGACCCCAAGACCCAGCCTCGTTCCCCCTCCTTCCTCCCCAAATCATCAGCTGAAGCAATAACTCCATTCTTGCTAGCAAGGGGTGGTCTTCGAGAGACCCCAGGCTTGTTCCCCAAGTGAGACAAATCCCCCCCCCAGCATTACCTAGAAGAAGGGGCACCACCCTTCCCCCTTTCAGAAAACTTGGGAACCTCCAGGTGTATTTATTATCTAATTTATTACAGTATTTATTCAATGCTGCTCCCTCTCCCCATTTTAGGGAGAATGAAACTTTCAGTGTTGCCCTTTTGGGAAGCGATGATCTCTTTGGGTACAGAACAAACGCGTAAGCTGTGAAACCTGAGAAGCGGGTTGTGGGGGGTCTGTGCAGCTGGCGAGGCCAGGTGTGGGGTGGTTGGGGGAGGGTACTACTTAAAACAATCAGGTTGAAACGCCAGGAAGGCATGAACAGGTTATATCAGGCACAGGAAACGGAACTTGGGGAAAGAAGGGTAGTCTGTTGGCGCAACTCATCACTTCTGGGGACACCCGTAGGAAAGGCGGCCCAATGGGGCAGATGGCTAATACACCGGAAAGGGTCTGCCAAAGGCGCTGGGTGCCCATTCCATCACACAGCCAGAAATAACCAGATGAGCATTCCAGGTATCTGAGGTCATCTTGCCAGGTGTCCTTTCTGTACGCTGGAACCTAGAGCCTTAAGACCAAGGTTACGTTTTTGCTGCAGATGTGGTCCTCCGTTCTCCTCCTCCGAATGTGGAGGAGATGGCTCCAAGGGCCGCGTGCAGAGTGCAGGCTCCAGCAAGGGCTCCAGTGCCCCAGTGGGGCTGCACTGCACACGAGGACACCTTGCATCGTGAGCGCGACATCTTCTGCGAGACTCAGCGCGCCCAAGCACCGCCTACACCTTTCCTGGATTGGAACTGGACTTTCCAGAGACTCTGCAAGTCCACCCCGGCCTCTGACAAGGATCTGCTTTTAACCAGCAAATGGGCCATTCTAGTTGACAAGGGTAACTACCTTTTTTCGTCGTTTCGCACCAGGACCGCACCTTCCTGTGGCAACGCACAAGCACAGAGGAGTCGGGCAGGGCACCTGCCCTCAGATTCAGACTGCCAGGGATCCACCGAAGCAACGAGCCCAAGCTTTGGGGCCATGCTCTCCTGCGCGGGATGCCTGAAAGGTCCCCATGACTGACCCCTGGGGGCTCCAAGCTTCCTACAGGGAAAACTTCCTGTCCCCGCCCACCTCTGAGCACCTGTGGAAGCCCTGCACATACCTTGGCTCAGGTTCACCTTCAGACAGCATGGGCCTAGCACAGATCCTGCACTCCCAGCAATGCTGAGCAGAGATGCATTCCGGAGTGTCCTTAGGAGGCTTGTCCGCAATCGCTTCTCCTGTTGTGGAACTCCTAAGAAACCCCCGAAAAACATGGCTGGATCCCCTCCCTGTGTTCAGGGCACACTTTTCCTGCCCTCGTGGTAGGAGCATCTTTTGGAGAAGGCTCGAAAAGGGCCCGACAGAAAGAGATCTCCTGCTCTTTTCCGCAAGGCTCCATCACCGGCAATAGCAGCTTTAAGGTGCAATGGCAGGCAAGTTTCGACAGAAAAGGGGCCTACAACTCCCAGCATGCCCCATAATTGGCCGGACCATGCCCGGAAATGTAGGTCATTTCTCTCTAAACACGCATGGGATTGCACTTGTGATTGGGCATTTGCTGGTGCTCTGGCCCCACCCCTTTTGCCCTAGGCCCCACCCACCCCGCATGCAGCCCCCAGGGCTTCTCTGAAAATGAAAGGTTCTGCATGGCTGCGACACGCACCCTTATTTTGCAGCTCCATGCTTGTTTTTCCGTGGCTACATTGTCTGTTTTCCTTCTCCATTATGGAACTATTAGAGGAAAGTGTGTGTGTGTGGGGGGGGTGATTTCCCAGTGTTTGCCCATCTGCTCACCTCCCACCTTCTCACCTGCACCAGCCAGGGGCGTGGGGTGGGGGTCAGGCGTTCTCGACACTGCTGTGGGGAGCAGGAAAACGATTTCTTTCTATAGTCCATCTTTTCTTTTTCACGGAAGATTTTTTAAAAGAATGAAGAAACTTCAAGGAGGGCCATTGTTGCCGTAAGTGTAGGAATATCTATTTAAGCATTCTAATTTATCCTATTTATCCTATTTATCGTTTGCCAATTCATGCGGGGGGCGGGGAAGTGTGTGGGTGAAAAATTGTATTTTCTTTGCATGCATTTTAGTGAAGAGTGGGTTGAGGGTGCAAACGGGCAGCTAAAAAGGACGCACGGCAGACTAGACGCAGGTTGTAGTTGCAGGGTGGGGGGTGGGTTTGGCTGCTGTTCTTTCCAAGAGTGGACAGCCGTCGGAAAGGAGGGACACTGATCATTTCTCGTCTATGTTAAACTGGCTTTTCGTATCGTTTGAAAAAACTCAGCTTGGCCAGCAACGTTGTAGGAGGGCTGGGGCTGGCAGCGACGCCATGCCAGGACTTCCATTAGCAGGGACTTCGACGCCATCCACCGACAGACACCTCCTGGTCAAAATCCCCTGTTCTTTCTGGACTTCCAACAAACATCGATTGTTCCTTGTAATGCAAAGAATTGTGGAGTGACTTGGTCTTGAACGGGCAGTGGCTCCTCATTCACCTGACAGAGGACCTGCTCTTGGCAGGTGGAAACTCACACGACACAGCCGCCTGCAATTCTGGACCATCCTGGCCTTGCAGTCCGTCCTGAGGAGTGCCTGCATGGCAGCGTTTACCCCCACCCCACCGCTGGCCAGAATGCAGGAAGTTGTCCTCTAGGGCTTGGCAGATCTTCCAGGCCTTCCACCTGAGATCCTCTGAACTCCGGGCAGCAGGGAGGGAGGATGGGAAGCTCCGTAAGCAAAGCCTGACCCGTCACTCCGGAGTGGTTCCTCAGCTGGCATGGGCCCCACGCTGCAGACGGGTGAGGATGGGAAGGGCCACCTGCCGGACTCTGCACCAAGACTATGTTTAACCCAGAGGCAGTGGAATAATTAACATCTGGACTCCAGGGCCTCACTCTACAAAACAAGCAGCCGCCCAGTGGAACGGGGAGTACAGAAATTCCTCTCACCGCCTAAGGAGCTCCCAGCCCCCCCTGCCCACCAAGTCCAGAAAGTCCAGCGTCCTCCACCTGCACGGCTGTCTCCACCCCGCTTTTGTCTCGGACGGAAGTCAAGAATCAGGAGGGGGCAGACTCTCATCCAGTGATGCTCATACATCTATTTTGCTGATAGGATGACTGGGTAGCTGGGGGTCGGGGAGGATGCAGAACCCGACACACAAGCTGCGTGAGTGAAAGCCATGTTGACTGTTTGGGGAGGTGACCTTTCTGCATTGCCGGTCCCTTCCAAACAGGCGGGGTTTGGACTGTGCAAATCTTGGTCAAGGCCATTTAATTCCTTGTCGTCTTCCTCAGTAGCAAAAGAAGCCGCTCCGTCCAGTCTCTCCCAGGCTTGCCATGCCAGGCAATGGGAGGCAACCGGCCATTTCTATGCAACTCTGCAGAGGGACTTGCGACTCCTGCCTCCACCTGGCTGTTCTGGGCGCGGAGGGCCCAAGACGGTGTCTTCCGGGCAAGCACTGACTCCTCCAGGAAAGACGGGGCCTGATGTGCAGTGCAGCACCGCTGGACACGTCGACTCTGCGACACTTCTAACCTTCTACCTCGGAGCCAGTGGCCAATCTCACCCGGACTCTGCTGGCCAGGCAGTCGCCGCCACGTGGTTGTCCAAGAGACACTTAGAAGCGTTCCCTCAAATGCCACAATTCACAAAGCCCGGGTGTTTCCCCCTTCTGGCCACACACACTCACACAAGGGATGAAGGCGCCTCGCACGAGGCACGGTTCCCATCATCCTCGGCAGTTATTGGAACAGAACGCCAGTTCCCAGGTGGTGTGCAAGATGCACTCTGGCTCCACAGGAACACTGGACTTGTGCCATTAAGAGAGTAGTAAAAACTGGAGGTTCTGCGGAGCCCCAGGAAAGGGGGTGTGGGGGGTTCCATTGCAATGGGATTAATCCAATTTGGAGCGACACTCGGAAAGCACGGCCTGTTCAGAAACACTGGGGAAAGGGGGTCCTGAGTTAAAGTAGCATTTCCGAGTGTGTACCAATACCTCCTGGTTTAACTGGGGGGAAAGTGCTTCTCAGATATCCAAGGTCCCGGGGAAAGCGGCTCCTTCCTGGCCTGACACAGCGCATTGGTGGATGCTCCCCCCGCACTCCATACCTGGGATTCTTCGCAAAGAACAGCATTGGTCCTGCACCGTTTTGGCTGTGGGCACTCTGCTCTCAGATCAGCCGTTCTGAGCGCTTTATTTATTTAAGACACCTGCCTCATCACATTAAGGGAGAAAATGCAGTTTTGCTACAACTTTAACTCGGCGTCTCTGTCTGCAGGATCAGCCATTTGGTCCGTTTCCTCTCTGCACCCCACAGGCCGGTCATCCTTTTCGCTTTCCGAAGTGAAACTCCCCCCTCTCCCCCAGCTTCTGTCTCTACTGCCAACCGCACACTCTCTCTCCCTCTCTGCACCACCGCAAGTCTACATCCCCTCCTCCATTTCCCGTCGCTTTTTCGTTTTGGCACCCACAGGCTTCCCTGCAGATCACGTCCTCTCCCCTTTCCTCCTCGCAGTCAGCTCCCAGCTCTCTGGCTCCGGCTGCATTTACCCAAGTCTCTCTGTGCCTTCCCCCATCAGCTCCTGCTCCTTCTTCTCCACCCCCACATCATTCTGTGCCCCATGGCATTCTCTTTCCACCCCATCTTTTACCCCTTTTCTCTTTGCTCATCACAGCTCTCTCACATTCAGACGCCCTTTCACTCCATACTTTGCCTGTTTCACGCGGGATTCACAAACGGCAAGTGGCTGGTTGACTGCATTCTGCCACCCCGTCCTTTTACGGGGGGAGGGAGGGAGGTGCTGCACCTCTGTTAACTCTGGGTGATCCTTAGTCCTTGCAACAAAAGTGGGGGGCAGCCACAAAAAAAAGTGTTTCTAATCCCACCCCCCCAAGCCAGGGGACACGGACAATACAACTTAAACTTGCTTCCGGTGTAAGGGCTTTTCTTCACAAGGTGTTCGTGGTGCTTCACCAAGGCTGTTGCTTCCGTTTTCTTGGCAGGAGTAAAGCACGACCTTAACACCTGGGTTTTTTTCTGAGCCTTTCCCTTCTCTGCCTTCCCAGGTGTTCCGTAACACAACCACAAGGCAATACAGAGCGTTTGCACAAATATGCAAGCTCGCTTTAGCGCGTAACCTCATTCCAGAAGTCGTGGCAAAATGCCCGCAAAGCACAGGAGAACTGTGCGACGAGATCCCACAGACTACCATGAATCAAGAGGGCGTAATCTACACCGAGCTGTCAAGGCAGCCTGTCGCCATGCTTCTCTTGGCAGAGTCCACTGGGAAAAGGCCGTCAGGCCACCTGCTCAGTGCAGGGCTGCAAGCGAAAGCACCTGCCCAGCTGGACCTGGAAGGGTTAAGGTGAGGGCCAGAGCGTCACGTAAGAGTGGAGCACCACCACGCTCACACGCAACATCCTTCCAAAGCGGTCGAGATGCTGCCAAGCCGCGTCTCCAACGGCGTTTCCCATGCCACTATCACCCTTACAAACCGGATTCACCTCCTTCCTCCCTGGATGGTGGTTCAGCTCAGAGGGAGTCCTCCTCCGAAAGCTGGCCCGGGGCTTCCTGCCTGTGGCATTCATGCTGGGAATGGTCACGATAACCCACCTTTCCTCTTCAGTGTTTATACTGTAAATAAGAAACATGACAGCAATAATTTCCTCTGCATGATAAAGCTTTTCCTTTCCTGCCAGATTTGGGACTGGACGGATCACAGGGAGAGACAAATCTTCCGAAGATGAAACTACCTGCAGTATTGTAACGCAATTCAGGGATAATAAAAGGCCTTTTTTCTGCTATGGAGTTGTGCCACTTGTGTTTGGGTGGGGTGAGGGAGCAGGGGGTGCTCAAAGCCCCCAGGAGGGGGGCTGTGCTGCAGCCGGAGGACCAAGGGCAGCCCAAGAGGACAAGAGTTCTGCTTAAGAAAAGCTGGCCGGAGCCTCCAGCACCTTCTTGGCTGAACAGACCATTGGTGCGTTAAGATGCAGTGTAGACACCACCTCAGGAAGAGGACGGTTCCCTCCGGACGGGGAAAACCTCACCCGGGGCAAAGGGGAAGCTGCTGACCCGGGTCTGCTGACACCCAATTGTTTAACAGCAGCAACAGTGGTTCCATGTTGCCCACAACCAATTTAAATTACTCCACCTTGAAAAGAGGACTGCGCAAAGATATTTGCATTGCAAAACCGTCTCTGTCATAGCCATAAGTTGTTATTCAATCCACAACTGAAATTAAAGCAGAAGTTTTAATCTTCATATACGCTGAAATCATACATTCAGTGTTTGCACTGGGAGAGAAAAAACTCAAGAAATGAGACAAGCTCCCCCCTCCCACACACCCCCAATTAAGAAACAATTCAACTTCTTTCTGAGCTGATCCAGATGTGACCCTTTAATGCCACTCACGTTCCCAGCCCCAGGTAGTGGTTTCGCACAACCACTCCAGAGGTTATCCCCGTAACGAGTATTCAGTTCCATTTAGCAAGTGATGTTACCAATCAGGTTCAGCTGCCACTCCCAATTCACAAATGTGCTATTTTGATAAGGACGTTCATTCTCCCAGCAGGAAGGAATTCTGAAGTGGGTTTAAGCATCTGTAATATTTAGCTGGCCCCTGGCAAACAGGAGAACGGCTGTAATAAGCCGCCACCCTCTGTTTAGCAATAATTCTCTCTCGTGGTCTCTTTTTCTCTCTGGCAAGCGGAAGAATGCTGCTCTTATAAAAGGGGCCAACCCAACTGACGTAACCTCGACCCTCGACCTTCCTTGCAAAAACGAGAAATTTAGTCGTGACATTTGCCTACCTAATGCTTTGGAAATTAAAGGAGGAAGGAAGCAAAGGCTCAAGGGAGAAGTGAACAAACCTCACAGTCCTATGATCAAGGTGAAGGGAAAGACGTATTTTAAAGGCTACCATTTGGAAGACTGCGGTGGAAAGAGCAAAAGAAGCTTTCCAGCAGATTTTTAAGGAGTCACATGAGCAAGTCGAACCCTCTGGGGCTCACACTCCTAACCTGCTTTCTCTTTCAGCATTACTTCACACATTACCTTTATCCCAGAGGATAAAAATAAGTGTCCACTTCACACATTACCTTTTTCCCAGAGGATAAAAATAAGTGTCCACTTCACACATTACCTTTTTCCCAGAGGATAAAAATAAGTGTCCATTTTAGCTTTAGTAAACTTCCTTCAGTTAGCTAGCGGGTTAATGAGAAAGGACCCTAAACCCCAATCAGAAAGGATCCAAGTCACACCAAATCAGTCAAGGAGATCTGAAAAGTCTATTATGATTTTATCCATTTTTAGTCATGTCTAAACAGATTTCACTGGAGACCAAGGCCAAGACCATCCACACGATTGTACTCCTGATCGGTATGGATGGCTGTGAGAACTGGACAGTGAAGGAAGCTGGAAAGAGGAAAATGAGTGCCTTCAGAAGATGGTGCTGGAGGAGAGCTTGTGGATACCCTGGACTGCCAGAAAGACCAAAGGGGCTCCTAGCCAGATTAAAGCAAGCCAGAGCTTTTCCCTAGAGGCACAAAAGGCCAAAACTCCCCAGAGAAGACAAGACTCCCCGGAGAAGACAACCAGGCTAGGCAAAGTCAAAGGCTGAAGAGGAGGAAGTAAAGAGAATGCGAGATGGAGCGATTCCATAAGAAGGCCACAGCCTTGAGTTTACACGAGCTGAGCAGGGCTGGCATGGATGGAAATTTCGGAGGGCTTTCCTTCATAGGGTGGCCCTAAGTCAGAAATGACTTGATGGCATCTAAGAATCACAGTGCATATTTAGGCAGAAAGGGGACTTACACCACTCGGCATTCTCTAGCCAGCCGTTCTTCTGTCTAAACATGCATGGGATTATACTCCTAATAGCAAGTCCTGAAATGTGCAAACTTGGCCAATAGTGTCTAATGAGGCTCATGAGCGGCATAAAGTGGAAAAGTGCCATATGATGAATGCAGAAACGAGAGAAAATTACTCTAAGAGACAAGGTCCTACAGGAGGTATTTCAAGCTAAGCAGGCAGCAGTGCACACGGCCAAACCCTAAATCCGCCCTCCTCAGCTTGGTGCTCTCCAGATGTTTGGGGCTGTGGCTGTATAGCCTATTTTATGAACTGCTACCTACCCAGAGAGCTTTGGCTATTGGGCAGTAAAGAAACGAAAATCTTAACTCCCTGCTGGGGCTGATGGGAGTTGAAGTTCACAACCTCTTCAGAGCACCAGGATGGGAGAGGCCACCCTACACAGCCACCCTCCCACGATGTAGGGCAATTTAAGCTCCCCGGGAATTCTTGCCTGTGACTCTCATGACACTGCAGCGTCCTGGGTGGGAATGATGGGAATCGCAGGCCAAAGCAATGATGGGAATCGCAGGCCAAATCGCTTGCCCCTTCCTAAAATTTCCACTATTCCAAATAAGTGAAGTGCAGTCCTAGCCCTTGAGGACATAAAAAAAGCCCTGCTGGATCCCGCACAGCTCCCCACAGGAAATCCACAAGCAAGGCAAGGCTGGGGTCCGCAGCACAGGCAAAGTGGCTCCGATGCCGGGGGCAACAAACAGCCACCCGCACGCCTGGCCAGGGATCGCCTCCTCCTGCATGACTGCATGACATAACCCTTTGTCGTTGTGGTGAGTCGCGAAGTCGTGTCTGACCCAACGCGACCCCACGGACAGCATCCCTCCAGGCCTTCCTGTCCCCCACCATCGCCCAGAGGCCACCCAGGCCCACAACCACTGCCCCAGGGACCCCATCCAGCTCCTCATCCTCTGCCGGCCCCTCCTCCTTCTGCCACGCATTGCTCCCAGCATTAATGCCCCTCTAAAGCCCCCCCAACAGCCAAGCGGGCGACCGGCACGCCATCCTGCGGCAGGGAATCCCGCCGTGCGCTGGGCGGGGAGCCTCGCCTCGCCTCGCCCTGCTCTGCTCTGTCCCGAATTGCCCCCCGCCCGCTGCCTGGGGCGACCCCGTGGGGTCCTCGCATCCGGGGGCACGGGGACCCTCCCCTCGCCTCGCCTCGCCTAACCCTCTGCCCAGCCCGGGCCGCTTCAGCCTCCAGCGCGCCTCCCTTCGCTCGCCCCCTCCCGAAGCTACCCAGCCCCGGACGCCGCCCCGCTCGCTCCCCGCGCTCCCCGTTCCCGGGCCTGCAAACAGGTTCCGGGGCCGAGCGCGGCTCGACAGCGGCTTTCCCGCTGCCTCCTCGTGACTCAGCAAAGCCGCCGGGGCGGCGCGGGCGGGGCGGGGAGGAGGAGGAGGACGCTGGGCGCCTGCGCACGTGCGCGCGTGGCCGCGCCGGCACGGGCCCTTCCACTGGGGCGGCGGGGGGAGCGGGCGGCGGGGGCCGCCATCCCGCCGGAACAGCCGCGCGCCCGCCGAGCCGGGTCCCGCGTCTCCCGCCGCCCAGCCCGGGGCGCGGCGCTGGGGCTGGGGCTGGGGCGGCGCGGGGCTGCGCGGGGCGGGGCTGCGCGTGGCGTCCCCCCCCCGCCGCAATGGCACGATCCGGGGCCGGCAGTATCGCGCGCGGGGCCATCGCAAGGCGCTTGGCCATGGCCGCGGCGGGCGAGGGCGGCGGGAGCCTCCCCTCGGGGCGCACCGGCGCCGTGCACGACGTGCCCCTGCGGGTGATCGCCCGCCCCATCCCGCCGGCCCTGGAGGAGAGCAAAGTGCAGAGCCTCATGCGGACCCTCCAGGTAGGGCTGGTGGAGGGACGCCCCGCGCCCCCGAGACCCTCCTCCCCACCCCGTCCTGTTCCCGCAACAACAACCCTGCGAGGTAGGCTAGGCTGAGAATCCGTGGTTCGCCCCTCGGATCTCGGGCAGCGGCCCTGCCCGCGCGCCCTCCCGCCTCCATGATTCGGGGACTGAACTGCACTGCGCTGGCCGAGCTGCTCCCCCCATTGCTCCTCTTCTTGCCCGAGCGCATTCCTCTTATTATCGTGTTTGTATCCCGCTTTTTCCCCTCTTGCAAGGAGCCCGGCGAGGCTCTTCGTTCCATTCCCACAACGGCCTTGTGCTGTAGGCTCTGCTCAGGGCCCCAGGGAGCTTCAAGGCCCGTGGGGACTCGAACCTGGGTCTCCCGAGCCGGGGTCCTGCCCACTCACCGCTGCGCCACACCAGCGTGGATGGAGCGCACGGGCACTTGCTCCACAGGTGTGAGCTCGCTTCTTGCTGCCCAGGTGTTTGTCGGCGCTGCTTTGCAAGTGGTCACTTCCAACCAGCCCTGCAGCGGGGAATTTTTACTCCAGGACCTGATGGTGTGAGATGGTGTTATATCCTGCCTTTTTCCTACAAAGGGCTGAAGGCAGCTTGCATCATTCTCCTCCTCCATCTTATCCCCACAACAACAATCCTGTGAGGTAGGTTGGGCTGAGGGTCTGTGACTGGCCCAAAGTCACCCAGTGGGCTCCATGGCCGAGTGGGGACTCGAACCCGGATCGCCTGAGTCCCAGCCCCCTGCTCTTAACCACGTCACCACCCTGGCTCTGCAACTTTCAGTTTTCTGATTTTGAAATTGCTTCAGGATACAATCCTCTGCATATTTAGAAGGGGAAAGGGTCCCATGTTCCCCAGCATGCCCCAACCAGCTGAAGCATGCTGGGGAAATAGGTCTTTTTTCTGCTTAAATGTACGTGGAATTGTACGTAAATGTAAATCATAACACCATTGTGACCACAGGAATAGAATGGCCCTGTTCAGATGTGTTGGGCTACAGTTCCCATCATCCCCAGCCAAGGCAAACCACAGGGGCGTCCACCCACAGGGAGGCATACGGAGGGCAAAATCGACTGGCCCTGATCTATCCAGGCCTAGGGGTGATGTGGAGGAGGCGCCCTGCAGGATTAGGCCAGGACTCCATCTGTCCCAGCTTTCCGCCCACGCAGCGGCCTGCCAACTGCCTGTAGAAAGCCTTTCTGTACCACAGGACTGCTGACACACCCTCCTGCCCATGCTCCCCAGCAGCTGGTGTACCCAGTATACTGCCTCTGATGCTGGAGGTAGCCGTCAGGAGAGTAGCCCTGGGGGCTGTGCCCTTCGGCTCCCGCATCTCTCTCACTCTCGCTCCCGTTTCCAGGAGGAACCTGACCGTGTGCCCCCGATAGACGTCCTGTGGATCAAGGGCAGAGAGGGAGGCGACTACTTCTACTCTTTCGGAGGCTGTCACCGTTATGCGGCGCACGAGCGTTTGAACAGAGAGACCATCCCCGCGAAAATCATCCGCTCCACCGTCAGCGACTTGCGCATTTACTTGGGCTCTTCCCTCCCGGATTTGCGCTAGCCGGTGCGTTGGGAACACCGCCGGCCCACAGGGGCTTTCACAAGATAACTGGGCAGGCGGAAAAGTTGCTCTTATTCCACGCCAGGGTGGATCGCTCTCCCTCCTGGATCTTCTTGGCTGGGTTGAGAGCTGGCCCTTCTCTGCCGGACACATTCGGCTGGTTTGACTAAGAAAGCCATGGGCACAGAGCTGTTCTCCGGATTCCATTACGCCCCTTGGCTCGCTGTCGGGATCTGCCACAGGGGTAGCTTGGGCTAAAACTCCATGGGGTTCTTGTATCCAGCCTACTCTGACTGCAGTCTGTTTCACTCAGATTTGCATGCAGCCGGTTGTATCAGCCAACAGACTGGGCGCAGACAGCACAATGGCCCATACACAAGGGTTGTGCATGGGTTGAGTACAGGTTGCTGTTGTCTGAACCCAGATGAGATAATAAACCATAGTTCAAGATCCAATAGCCAGCCCACACTTTATAACCTAATAGCAAACCATGGGTTCTCTTCGTGGGTTGTCCATGGTGAACAAGCCATTGTTTGTTAGTGCAGCTGGGTTTGGACAACAGGATAATCCGTATTTCAAAACAACCCATGGCTCAACAACTACCCATCCTCAGCCCTTGTGTGGGTTGTCAGAACCCTCATGTTCAGGGCCTGGACATTATAATAGGTGATGGGTGTTACCTGAACGATGGACGTTTGTGCCAAGGAGGTCTTCTGCGAGCTGCAGGAAGGTGGGAACGGTTGCAGACGAGAGACGGCCTGTCCTGGATACTTTTCGCCTGCTCTTGACAGCTTCCACTGTGGGTAATTAGAGACCCTCAGGCTCCTTCCGGGCTGAACCCTCCCTCTCTGCCCCATATCCCAGTTGTCACTGTTGGAAAGCACAAGATGGAGATGCCTGCCACTTCTCTTCAGTACCTGGAGTCCCTTGAAATAACCCCGCCAGTCTCTCTTGACTAGTCATCGAGGCATTCCTTACTCCTTACTCGGGATGTGAGATGTACAGGGCCTCTGCAGTGGTGGCCACAGCACTGGCATTCCCCCCACCCCCCCAACAAGGGACGCCTCAATCAGCAAATTTCGGTGTAGCCCTCTGGCCAATTAGCATTGGTCTAGCTCAGGTCAATTCTCCTTCTGGCCCTTGCAATAATCTGAAATCTGTTCCCTTTAAAAGCTTTTTAAGTTGCAAGGAGTTTACTTTTGTGAGACACTCAGTTTTAAGAAACAAAAAACCAGGGGCTTTAAAATGTTGCTTTTAGAACAACAGTTTTGCTGCAATTTGATGAGAAAAGGCCTTCCGCACCCAGCACAGGCCAGACAGCTGTGTCTAAACAGGAATTGGGTTGTTCCCCTATTATTTTAAAATGACTGCTGCCTCAAGAGTCTTTGAGAATCTGTTAACAAACTAGTAAGTATTTATAAAATGTGTCTCCTTCCTTGTACGCCCTCATACATCCCTCAAGATCTGCGGGAGAAGCCTTGGTCTGGAAACCCTCTCTAGGAGAGGTAAAAAGGTTATCAATTCGGGGTAGGGCCTTCTCTGCGGTGGCACCCAGACTCTGGAATGCACTTTCCAGAGAGGTATGCCTGGCGCCAAGCTTATACTCTTTTCGGCGCCAGGTCAAAACCTTTTTATTTGAACTGTATTTTAAAATCAACAACTTTTAACGTTAAGTCGCTCTCGTTTTGTGATTTACTGTTTTGTCTTATATATTATTCTATTTCAATTTAGTTATTAGAAATTGTTGTAGTTTTAATTGTTCTTTTAAACATTGTAAGCCATCCTGAGATTTTTATATAATAGGACGGCATATAAAAGCTTTTAATAATTAATTAATTAAATAAAATTATAGAATTGGAAGGACTTTGAAGAATGACTAGGCCAGGGGTGTCAAACTGCTTTCAACCAGAGGTCATAATTCAATTTCAGAGAAGCCTGGGGGGGGGGGGGGGGGGTCCAGTGGTGGGTGGGGCTAAATGCAAAAGAGTGGAGCCAATGTATGGAAAGGACTGGCACAGTTTAGCTTGAAGCTCTCCAGTAACTGAGCCTTGGGAGAAGCACTTCAGCTTTTAGCAAAAAGGGAATGCACAAAAGATTGGAAACCACAGAATGACCCATGGTAGTGGGGAGAGGGCGCCGCCATCTGGGGAGATAAGAGGTTCCAGGAGGTACCAGAAACGGGGCAGAGTTGCAGCTGCTTGACCTCCAGGGGGCCACCACCCGGAAGGCTCTTCTCCAGGGGGACACCCGTTGGGCTGTAGATCCACGTGGAACCCCGGGAGAGTGTCCCTCGGTGACCTCAGCGACCAGGCAGGTTGGGAAAGGCGAAGGCGCTCTCCCCGGCATCCTGGTCCCAGGTTGCTCAGGGCTTTGCACACTGGGACTTAATCCTCAGACCTGGCTCAGTAGCCAATTGGTAGGTAGCCCATGCAGTTCCTTCAGCCAGATTCTGTGAAACCGAGTGGGACCAGAGCCTCAGGGAGAAGGAGCAGAGAGATCTTTGCGGGTGGCCAGCAGCCAAAGCAAAGAGACCCCCCTGACCTTTGAGGGTTCTTCCCACGTGGGATGGACTCCGTTCTTTCTGATGTCTGCTTGTAGGCACGGCAAGACCGGTATGGGAGAGCGGATGATGGGAAGGGAGACCGGTGTCGGTGCCCCTCTTCCTGGGCTGCCATTTCGGATCCTCGCCTGCTTTCCCCCGTTGCGTTCCCTCTTTGCAAGCTGGCTTCCTATTGGGGCAGGAGGAGGAGGAAGCCGATTTGGCCACAAAGAAGGGGGAGACCAAGGAGAAGCTGGTGTGGCATAGTTTGGGTGCTGGCTGGAGAATGCTGGGAGTTGTAGTCCAGCATATCTGGGAGGCATGAGGTTGGGAAAAGCTGATCCAGGAGGAGAATTGGCAGCAGCTCGAAATTAACCAAAAAGCACCAGCAGGTGGCCCTCTCACCCGACCAAGATGTGCCAAACAGTCCCAATTCCCCTAGTCCCGTTCTGAAGAATCCAGCTTTGAACCTGGGGCACAGCAAGGCACTTTGACAGTCTGCATTAGCATAATCCCCATAACTCAACACTTTTCTCACTCCCTTTAATGCTATTTGCTGTGTCCTCGTGGGAGCACAAACTGTGCTGCTAGAACTGAATGTTATGGTATAATCACACTACATTTAGAACCTGCCATTTTAACTCTCTTGAGGAGCCCAGGGTGGCTTACACAGTTCCTATCACAGTTTTTAGCCTTGCAACAACAACAGCCCTGTGAGGTAGGTCAGGCCGAGAGTCCAAAGGCCCCCAGTGAGCATCATGGCTGAACAGAGACTCAAAAACCCGCATCTCACCACAACGGCCGTGTTGTGCAACTGATCCCTGATGATCCTGGGCTTTGCGTTCTCTCCGATGCATCCAGAGAGAGAGCTAGAGAAGGGCTTTCTGTGATGCTTCTGGATACCCAGTCAGACCAGGGTCTCCTCTGCCCTGTCCAGCAGCAGAGGGTGCCATTCTTCATCCCAGGGGCATGTCTGGCTGGAGATGCCCTGCCAGCAAAACTCACCCATCCAAGGAGCAGCAGCCCAAACAGATCTCAGTGATGGCAGCCAAACCTTCACCCTTCCCGGAGTTCAGCGGACTCCATCATCACACAGGCGGAGCAGGACCGCAACCACCGGCGGCTCAGAATATTTCACGGTGCAGGGTGTTCCACCGCATGACCCAAGGGAGGCCTTTGCGATGGATCGGTGGCCGGTAACATGCACCTCTCCAAGCACTTGGTCGTGAGGAACTGCTCCAACGATATGGCATAATTAGGAACGGCACAGAAGATCGAGCTTCCAGGATTGCACTCCCCTGCACAAGGCTTTGGTAGGACTGTGCTTAGACTCTAGTGCCCCGTTCTGGTTGCCTGACCCGGAAAAGGAATTATTGAGTTGAAAACGGTACAGGAAAGGGCAACGGAAATCAGCCCGTATGCAAGTCCCAGAGGACTGGCTACAAGAACTGGGGCTCCAGCCTGGAAAACTGGTGAGCGAGGGGAGACACACTGAAGGTGTTGAAAACGCTGCACAGCGGGAGAAAGTGGGAAATTCTCTTTCTAGCCCGTAACACTTGAACCCGGGGTCATCCCATGAAGATGAATGGGGGGAGGTTTAGGACAGGCAAGAGAAAGTCCTTCACACAGAATATTGTTAAACTAGAATTTGCTGCCACGGGGTGAGGAGCCTGTAGGATGCCTGTCTTCTCTATTCCTCCTTTATCATTTGTGTTATAGACTGTGTAAACCACCCAGAGAGCTTTGGCTGTGGGCGGTATAGAAATGAAATAAATAATAAGAGGAGACATTGATAACTTTGATGACAAATCCATTAGCCATACTGGCTTGGGGATCATAGGAGTGGCAGACTGTTACGTATGGGTGATACCAGATTGGCGGTATGGATGAGCACCAGTCTGGATAGATTTAAAGGGGGGTTGGGCACATTTGAGGAGGAGGAGGAGGAGGAGGAGGAGGAGGAGGAGGCGATCTGTGGCTACTAGCCTCACTGGCCATGTGCTCCCTCCTTCCCCAGAGGTGACAGGCACTCATGCATCAGCTGTTTAGGGGCTTGGCAGGAGGGGGCCCTGCACCCATCCTGCTGGAGGGGTCCTGGGGGCAGCTGGTTTGCCACTGTGTGTGCAGAGTGCTGGGCTGGAGGGCCCTTGGCCCTGATCCAGCAGGGCTGCTCTTAGGTTCTTGTGAACATGTTCTTATCCAGAATAGGATAGTCCCCCCTGCCCCCCGCCACCCCCTGGGAGCACCATACCACTGCAAACCAGGCAGGACCCAACTCCTCCAGATTGGCCGTTGTTGTTATGAGAAGTGATAGAAAGAACCGAGCCATGTTTGGCCTGGAGAAGTGCAGGACACAGAGTAACGGGCTCGAGTTAAAGGAAGCCACAAGCTGCAGGACTTCAGGAAGAACCTGGGAAAGAGCAGTGCAGGAATGGAACCCGTGACCGGTGGATGTGGAGGGCTCTCCCACGCCGGACACATTGAGCAGGCCGCCGGACAGCCATCTGAGAGGGATGGTTCAACGGGGGCCCTGCACTGAGCAGGGGGTTGGGCTTGATGGCCTTCTGGGCCCCTCCCAGCTTTACTGTTCTGTGATTCTGTGTGCTGTCAGGTCATCTGTAATTCGCCCCCTCCAAATCGTCCTACGGCCCTGCTCAGCTCCGGTAATCCAAGGCTGCAGCTTCCTTGCTGGAATCCATCCATCTCTCACTTGGCTTTCCTTTTCTTCTTCTGCCTTCAACCTGCCCTAGCAGGATTGTTTTCTCCAGGGAGTCTGGCCTTCTCGTTACGTGCAGAAAATATGTCAGTGATTTCCTAAACTGAAGGAAGCATGACTTCTTCCAACAAGCATCTGCAGAAAGGGAACCTTCTTCACTAAGCATCCATGCTGTGCAGTATTCTATTGTGAAGTTATACACTATTGTTTTGTATATTGCTTTGTTGAGCGACTCATCTGTACCCTAAAATTCACCCATTGTGGCTCCTTTGGCTTTCTTTAAGGAACGAACGCCACTCCAAGCAACCAGGTAGAAAGCTGACATCAACTGGCTAGTTGGTGGATTGTAAGCAATCGCTCAACTATTTTTTCTGAAGCGGTGGCGAAAACGAGGGACGAATCCTTCTCCCAGTGCAGGGATTGTCCTTGCACCAAATGCCTGTTGCCTGAAATCAGAAGTATTGAAAGACGCCACGTCCCCAGGCCTTGCGCCATTCTCGTCCGTCCGCCCGCGCTCTGTTTTATGGCCGTCGCCTGGCTGGCTTCAGCTGGAGCTTCCGGGCTTGTCCCGGTGGAAAGGCCCAGGCCTGGAGGCTCCGGACTTCCAGTGATGGAGTTACCTCAAGAAGCCAGCAGGTGGCAATTCTCCACTTCTGACAAAGCCAGAAGAGGAACTGAGGCCGCGCATGAGGTAAAACAGTGCGCCAAAGCATGGTGGGGCTACATGGATGAAGTTAGTGTGGAATAATGAGCTGCCAAATGCATCTTCTGCAGCCTTAGACTTGGAAGGCCAAGCTAAAATTCCCCAACCTGTTTCGCAACCCTCATCAAGGGCTGCAGGAAATCTAACTTGGCCTTGAAATGAGCCTGGGAATGAACAAGGCTATTTTCCAAGTCTGGGGAAAACAGCTCCGCACCTACCCGGAAGATTTCTCTCCCCCAGCACAGCCCATCATGCTTGGATGCCTCATGGACTGGCATCATTTCCCCAGAAGTTCTTCTTTGGCTCGGATTGTGAAGGGCGAAATGTACACACAGCGCCCCGAGACGGCCGAGAGTTCGGTGTTTTGTCAGGGGTAAAGGCAAATTCTATCATGAGCCCTCCTTGACAAAGTTGTCCCTGGGGTTCTCCATAATCGCTGAGAAGCTATGGACACTTGAAGAGGCGCAGAGGGTCGGCCCCTTACTCTCGAGGAAACTCTGGCTCCGCTTTCTTCGGGCTGGTCCAGCCAAGATGAGCTGGCCTGCAACTCCCCATCATTCCCAGTAAGTACAGAACGGAGCTGAAACATCCTGGCTTCACTCCATGGGAAGGTCCAGACTTGGAGGCTAAGGACTAGGCATGCTGGCTGGGAACGATGGGAATTGCAGTCCAGCGCGTCTCAATGGCACCAGCCTAGACCTGTGTCAAGTGACTGCCACCAACCGCAGGGCCCCGATCGCTGAACCAAGCCAGCTTTTCTTTGGTGTCTCTTCTCCCTTTGAGTCGAGTCTGTTCAGAATGTTTCGTGCGGCCATTGCCCGCATCCAGGCCGAAAGCTCGCTCTCCTCCTGGAAAGCGTTTCTTTTGGTGGGAAGCAAACAGGGGCAGTTGAATTTCCAAGGCATTCTGCACCATGGCCGGTTCCCAGGAGTGCTGTTCCCATCCAGAGTTGGTTTTCTGGGCAGCAGGGACTGAACGGCCACCCAGGGAGTGGCGAGTCGTGATCGGGGCAGCAAGCGCCTTTCAGTTCTTGTGCTGGTGGTGGTGGTGCTGCTGCGACTTGAATGAGCTTCTGATGCACAAGGACATGCACTCCAAGTTGAGCAATACCAGAGCAGTGGCCGCACATAGAACGGCAGCTGAAAGCAAACAGGAAGGCTAATCAAACGTTTCACGGACTGCGTCGTGTGCATTGGCACGGGGCCATTTGAAGCCCCCACCCAAACCATTCAGGCCCTGCTCAAAATGCAGCTTTTCATCCATTCCACCCCAGATGCGAGCCACACTCCGGAAGCAGGAGCCCAGGGAGAATGCTCAGGAACACCCCGCCTTCCCTCTGCACCATCATCCCCGTTTTTCCTAAATGCCTTTTGGCCAACATTTGAAGCAGACTTCGTAAATCAGCAGCCTCCAAGTCAGCCCCTTCCTTTTTTTTTTAATTAAGATTTTAATTTTTTTTAATTAAGAATTTAAAATAAAACTACACATATCAATCATCACACACATCAGATTTACTGGGTCAACCCCCTACAACATGTCTTTTAACATTCTATGATCATTTGAATTGTTCAGAAAGGTTTAGATGAAAATTTATCACTGAAGAAGAAAGAAGATGTTGCAATTTCACCCAACCTGGAGAAGCTTCCCTTAAATAATGGTCAAGAGAAGCAGGGCCTTGCAAGAAAAGATGGGATTGATTTTAATAAACAAGATGGAAGAAGGAAGATAGTGACTTCTATCAAATTTGGAATTACATTTTTATTTGGCAGGAGAAACGGGACTTGGTGTTGATCTAAAGATGTTTTCATGTTTTTATAGAAGGAAGTCAGCCCCTTCCATATGCACTGGACTTCCGCTTCTATCATCTGCATTCCGTGGCTGAAAGGGTTGGGAGCTGTGGAAAGCAGAGCTGCAAGGAACCCCATATCCTGCAGGGCTCTCCTTCACCTCTGGATGGGTGGACGACCCATTAAACAAAGGACCACAAGACGTGATGGATGGACCTTGCCTGTGCAACGTTCTCCCAGAGCCTATGAGAACCGCCTGCTGCCTGTGCAGCAGACCCCCAAGCTAACTGAGAAAAACCCGCTTCCCTCCAGCAGCTGCCAGGGCGGAAAAGGAGGAAGGGGGACGGCTGGCTCCTTCCCTTGAGGAGCAGAGGCTGCCCGCCCGTTGCCCGGGCGGCATCAAAGCGATCCCCACCGCGACCCGGCCCGGAGGAAGCATCGCGGGCGCTTGTGAAGGGAAAGACCCTGGACCGCAGCTCCCGAAGGATGATGGATTTGTCTGAGGAATGGTGGCGTGCTAGAAGGCTTCCTCTCGTGAAAGATCAAGGGAGGGGAAGGGCTTACAGGGAGGCTGCAAACAGCACGGCTCGCAAAAGAATGCTTGCGGCGGATCGCCCCCTCCTCCCCCCAGGACAGGCCGGCCCTGCCGTCCGTCCGCACGGGAAACAGCCGCTTCCAGCATCTGAGGTACGGGGCTTTGTGATCTTGCGCCAGGACTCTGGACTTTGTCTGAAACAGAAGACAGGAGGATGGGATGCACCACAGGTGCGTGCAGGTAATTAATCGTCTGCTCTCTGCATCCCAAAGCATCAGGCCTTCCTCTGCAGCCCAAGATACTCAGACGCCTGGCTGAAAAGTCTGCTGACACATATTTGGAAATCCTTTTTTTTTTTTTAAAGGAGCTGGAAAATGAGTAGCTTTCCACCCTAAATTATCCTTGATAGCACCACCAAACATCTCATGAGCAAAACGCATGCTGCTGGATCAGGCTGGCGGTGGTCTGTCTAGGCAAGCATCCCAAGGAGAGCCACACGTGCTGGAAGATGGCTGGCGGCTTCTCTCCCAGGGCTTCCCAGGTGTCCAGAGCGTGCCCGGGCACGGGAGTTCCCCCAGCTCCCCCTCTGGGGCCCGGCCGGCCTGAGGAGGGCTCCTAGGCTGGATGAGGGACCTGCCGGAAAGGCCTTGGCATCCCTGTCACGCACAGGCGGTGGCACAGCCTGAGACCGGCCACCGCTCTGGCTCTCTGGAAGGGCCGGAGGGCTGTGGAACCTCATTCCGAAGGGCCGCGTTCGGGGCTGAAGTGGCTGCCAGGTGCACCTCCCTGTGGGGAGAGCAGGGGGCAAAAGCTGTGGGGTCAAAATAGCAGGCCAGAGCAAAGCCTTTGGAGAGACCATGCGAAACTTGTGGGGGGGGGGGAGATCTTGCAGAGCCCCCCCACAACTCTACTGTTCCATCATCTGTGCAAAGCCAAGGCACTACCAAACAATTGGCACTTGGGGAAAAGGAGGTGGGGTCTCGGGAGGAGAGTGTGGCCAGACTGGGACCCCAGCGGGGCTCAGCACCAGCGAGAGGACGGCTTCCTAGGCTGCCACGAAAGAGCTCTTCTCCTGGTGGACCTCCCCTCCTCCTCCTCCTCCTCCTCCTCCTCCACGGAGCTCTGCAGCGCTCCTCTGCCACCTCGGTGAGCAGCTGTCTGTCGGCACGCCACGCCCCGCGCTGGCCAACCCCGGCGAGGCACCGTGGCATTGTGCGGTGGTCTCCCCTTCTCCCGGTGCAGCAGGATGTTCCAGTCAGGCGGGCCGACTGGATGCCCTGGGGACACGAGGGACGGAGGGGCGTTATTTATCTCTGTTTGCGCTGCCAGCCCCCTCCCCACCTGTCTCCTTCCCCGCAGCCTGACCCGCGAGGACTCTCGGAGCACAGACTGACAAACGACCTCAGCTGCCTCCAATCCATTTGTTCCAGGGGTGGAACAAAGGCCCTTTGTGGGGTTCCCTCTCCTCCTTCATCTCGCTCGGCTCGCCAGCAGCCCCGGGTCCGGAACTCGGAGAGACTTCCTCAAAGGACAGGCGTGTAATGCTTTCCAGCTTGCTCCGTCCACAGGCCGAGGTGGCCAGGAGTGGCTGAAGGGGGAGCTCGCGGGGGCACTGCCCCAGGGGGGTGTGAATGGCTGGTCCGCTGTAAGGACGGGGAGGAGGGGGCTCTCTCCGTCGCCCCCTGGGAGGGTACAGGTAGCAGCTCTGGCGCTGCATGGCGCTCGGTGCTCTTCCCCCCCGCCTCTTATGTCAGCTTCTTCTGTGGCGAGTCTGGTGCAGACAGCCAAAACAGCGCCACCCACACAAGAGCGAGGGCCCGGCGAGCGTGCGTGAGCGCCCCCACCCCATCTTTGCCGAAACACAGAAGACCCTTAGAGGGAATAGGCCTGCATACAGCCCAAAGCAGCCCAACGAGGAGCGAGGGTGTGCAGTGGCTGACTGTTCATTGGTGGGGACATGCGTAATGGAGTATCCTGGAAGGGCTTGGCTGGCTGGAACCCTACAAGAAACTCCCCATGGCAACATTTTGCACCTGCTCCCACTGGTCCCATTCTAATAGTCAACATGGACACAGCCAGCAGACTATCCCTGGACCGTCATGCCAGGCTTCACATTTGGATGTTCTCCCCACCCCAGAGAGTAATCCAACTCTGGAATGAGTCCACTGCTTCCTTTTCCCAGGTTTTCCAGCTGGGATCCAGTTTCTCCTAGCTGAGCACATGTTTCGTTCCACTGGGTGTGTTTTTACAGCAACATCCTTTGCTGCAACGGGGATCCCTCAGTCCGCTCCCCTCCCAAGAGGAGATGGAAGCAGGCACGCAGCGCCCCCGATCTTCTGTTGCATCCAGACGTTCATCCATCCACTGGGGCCAGAAACAAGATGTGTCCATCACAAGTCTGTTTCTCTCCCACCAATACGCACTCAAGCACACATGTCTTCCCTCATTCCCCTTGGGGCCCAAACACAAAGAATCGGGGTTCGGTTCATTTGCGCATGCTCTGTTTCCTCTTTTCTGTTCCCGTCCTGAGCAAGCGGCCTTGCTGCTCGAGGCACCCAGGAAGGATCCAAACCAGTAGGGCCAGCGGAGCCAGAGGCAAACTGGGGGCTGCCTGCTTCTTTTGGCCATGGCGGTTGCCGTAAGACTGTGCCCAGACACCTTCAGGACGGGCCGGACAGCCACAGTTCGGTCTCCTCCAGTATCTCCTGCTTGAGAGCCACTCCAGGGTGTCACGCAGAGAACTCTTGCCCGGCCATCCGGGTGAGCAGCCAGGCCCAGCTCTGTCGGGCAGCTGCCAAGGGCCCGCCTCCAGGAAGGGTCCCCTGGCAGCAGCCTCCCAGTGTGACTCCTCCTCTTCCTCGCTGGAACTGGCTCGTTCCCGCGCCACTCACCCTGATCCAGGGGTTGCTGAGAAGGAGGGACAGGAGGAGCCCTGCCTGCCCACCCACCCGCCCGCCCCCTGCCTGGGCTTGCTGCCCACCCAGCGAGTGAGCCAGCAGGAGCCCTGGTAGCAAGGAGGGTTCCTTGCCCGGGGCCCTCCAGAGCCTGGGTGGGAGGGTGCTGGATGCGATGGGCCCCTGGAAAGATGAACGCGCAGGGTCTGCTGAAGTTCTCCCAGATTGGCTCAGCGATGGACCTCTTGTGGCCGGCCAGGTGTCCTTGGACTGCAACTTCCATCAGCCTCAGCCAGAATTGCCCATGGTGAGGATGAGGGCAGTTGCAGTTCAGCAACACCCGGAGGTCCATGAGCTGCCCACACCTGGGCGAGAGGGACCGCTGCCCTGCTGCAAGGTGGCCTTGAGTCGCAACCAGGCCTTCCCTCCCCAGCTCCCCCTGGTGACGTTGCCATCTCTTTTCCTCCATGCCAGCGTCTTCTCTGCTCTTTCTGCGCACATGATGCTCTTGATGGCCCCCCCAGCCCCTGCTACCTGTTACCGCTGATGCGCTGACAGGGTAATTCTGGTACAGGAGAAGTGGGGGGAAGATTGACCTTTGCGTGACAACCATATTAGACAGAGCGTCTCTTTTGTTTGTGTTACAAATCTCAACTTTTCTGCCAGTGGTGTCCCAGAGAGAATAATTTATCTGCTCACTTGTAAATAAATTTGTTTGTTGTTAAACTGAAGTATGATTTCTGTGACCTGTTCTGCAAATCAAGCATGTTTGCATAATTTACCCTGAATATTTTATGTTGTACAGTATTGTTTTTCTGGTTTTTTCTGTAATAGAAAAGCCACAGGCGTTTGTAGAGAGTGGAGATAGTTTCATTCCCTTTGGTCAGTGACAACTCTCTCTCTCTCTCTCTCTCTCTCTCTCTCTCTCTCTCTCTCTCACACACACACACACACACACACACACACTCCATAGATGATGATTTCTCTGACTCTGGAATCACTCAGGACACATGGCTATCAAAACACAATTCCTCACATTCCTAGGGACTAGAAACTTGTGGTGGCGGGAATTCAAGCTGAACATAAAGAATAGCTGCCTTCTGTGTGGTGTGATCATGGAACCGCAGTAAACGCAGCAACAGACCCCGTGATAAATGGCATCATGCATCTTATAAACCAAAGCCCTGGAAGGGCCCTTCTTTTGGCAATGATGGCCTGGGACACCCCTTCCCCCTGCTCTGGGGGATCATCGCATGACAAGTTGCAGGCCCTGGTGGCGAGAGGTCTTGCCCCCACGGCGGTGTTAATATCTGACATCGGCCATCAAAGGCGCTGGGGAGAGAGACCCAAAGGGCAGAGGCAGCCTCGTAAAGGAGCCCCCCATGTCGGGGGGCAGGAGGGTGTGCCGAGCTGCCCGGCCAGCGATGCGCCTTCGACGAGGTTCAGGGAGGTCAGGCCAGCAGCATCCCGGTGGCCCACATGTGGCGTCGGTTTAACAGGGCCGGGTCTGGAATCCATTTTCCTCGCCTGCCAGAGGTATCGCAATGCCCCAGGGAGACCCGAGGAGCTGCCTGGCCTGGCCGTGCATCTGCTGCCTGTTTGTTTAGTTACACTTAAGGATCACCTCCTGGATGAAAGGCCCCCATGCGGGGGTGCAAAGTGCACAAGGGGGCGCGCCTTGTGTTGACTCTGCGGCGCCCACTCCGCTGTTTCCAGCTACTGTTTGTGCATCTGCTCCCTCCCCCTGCCCAAAATGTGGCGAGGGGAGGGGCAGAGGGAATGGATGCGAGTCCCATTTGGAGATGCACAAGAGGAGGGCGGAAAGGGGAAGGCAAGCAGAGGGGCGTAGGGCTGGGCCCAGCAAAAGGCTTTCAAACATTTCTGTAAAAGCGAGGCTCTGCATTGCCCCGGCCCCATAGAATGGCCCTGCTGACCGGCCCCATTCTCCCTCCTTTGGTACAGAGCACCCATAAATTGTCGTCCCTGCTTTGTCCTTTGGCGAAGATTTGGGATGTGCATTCTTTTTTTTTAATGGTGTGTATACACGGAAATACTGCTTCCTGTGCCTTCCTTGGTGTGTCCCCTGATAACAGCCTGGTCATGCAAGACCAGAGGGGGACCGGGGACCCTCCAAAAGTTCTGAGCTAGACAGAGAGACGAGGGCTGTGGAGTGGACTTCTTAGCTGATCTCCTGTGCCTTGATACCTACCTTTTGGATTTGTAATTCCATGGCATGTTTTAATCTTTGCAAGTGACTGCCTGGAGCATGCAAACGTTAGAAAGCAGGCAAGTAAATGAGAATCTCCCCCTGGGGTCTGGTTTGGGTACTGGAGGAGACCTTAGCCAAGATCCCTTCTTTGGACCCAGCAGGGACCTGGCCGGGCATGAGTGGGATTGTAACCCACTTCCTGGAGAAGCTGCTGTGCACGGTCAGCCCTTTCGGCTGCTTGTCGTTCGTTTGCAGATCCTTTCCAAGAGCAATGCCTTCTATTATTTGCTGCTACTAGTTTTGATCTTGTTGTCCTGTGTAATTGTCACTTAGGAACTGATGACCGAGTGTTATGCCAAATCAGAATCAGAGGATATATATGGACTTTTGCCGTTGACTCAGTCCAACACATGCATAACAAGCCGTTCTGGATTGTTTTCAAACGCAGGGCTGCGCTTCAATCTTTCGATGGCTTCTATGATTTCAAGGTGTCCCGGAGCTCCTTTGGGTAGGCTGCATCAAGAAAAGGAGCACATAACAAATCCAAGCAAATTATCCCATGGGAGCCCCTCACCGACCAGTCCTCTTGCTTTTAAAACAAGCAAACATGAAGAGAGAGGCAGAAGCCCATTTTTGGCATGAATGGGGCCATTCCGGGTTTAAAAAGACAGAGCTGTGGCTGCCACATCTCCCTGGGCTCTAGAAAGAGGCTGGCTGGGAGAGATTCCATGGTTAATAGCCAGGAAAGGGACTCTGTTGCCTGAGTTCTCCGCAGGCCCCTTTGCCTTCAGATGGTACCCACATGCTTTGCAGAAGCTGCACCTGAATACACAGCGCTAGCTTATCCGTCACGCTGGCTGTCATGAACCTCAGGGTCCTTCCTTGCTTAGCCAAGCCTCAGCCCAGTGGGGTGCCTGCATTTAAGAGCCACCTTAGCAAACATGTAGGGAGATAGAGGGGGAACTAGCAGTCTGAAGGGAAGGGACTCCATTTGGACGAAACAAAGAAGGGTTAAGTAGCAATAACTCTCAAGTCACATGAAGCGTCAGAGGCGGTCCGTGACTAGAATGCCTGGGAAACTTGGCTTTCAGGTGAAAAAGAATAAGAGTCTAGCCCTCGTGACCCCAAGGATGAAAACTCAAGCTAGAACTTCCATACTTGAAGTAGGAAAGGGAGGGTGAGGGATCGTCAAGCTCAATGAAATTATCAAAATTGATAATTTTGTCAACAAATTGATTTGTTTTCTGTTCATGTAAACAGGAAAGCGGGTGTTCTGGGCACCGTTTTCAAAAGTGTGCACTTTCCCCCATTAGCTGAAGCATGAAAATCCATGTGCTTGTTTTTGAACAATTTGCATTTCAAATCACCTTTTTAAAGAAATGTGTGTCTCAAAAACATGCAATGAAAATGTAAAAAGAATTGCAAGCTGGAGAAGTGCTAACTTTTATTTTTTTAAGGAGACTCATAGAATACTGGACTAGTAGAGTTGGAAGGGGCCAAGAAGGCCACTGGGTCCACCCCCCTGCTGTTGCGGGATGCCAAGTTGCACCCTCCCACTCAGGTGGCTGCCCAGTTTCTTTCTGAAGGTCTTGTGTCGGAGAGCCCCCCACCTCTCTAGGCAGCTGGTTCCACTGTCCTGTTGCTCTGACAGTGGGAAGCTTTTCCTGATATCCAGCCTGAATTTGGGTTGTCACAGTTTGAATTTATCATTCTATGTCCTACACTTTGGCACCAGCAAGAAGAGATCTTGACCTTCCTCTTTCTGACAGCTTTTGAGGTACTTATAGAGGGATACCATGTCCCCCCTCAGTCTCCTCTCCTCAAGGCTGAACATGCCCAGTTCTCGCAGTCTCTCCTCACAGGACAGTGTTTCCAAGCCCTGGATCATTTTTGTTGCCCTCCGCTGGACCCTTTCTAATTTCCCTGCATCTTTCTTAAACCTTGGTGCCCAGAACTGGACACAGCATTCCAGGTGAGGTCTGACTAGTGAGGAGTATAGAGGAACTACTACTTCTTGTGATTTGGAAGCAATACTTCTGTTAATGCATCCCAAAATAGCATCTGCCCTTTTGGTGGCTGCATCACATTGTTGGCTCATGTTTAGCCTATTGTCCACAATAATCCCAAGGACTTTTTTCCGTTCCAGTTCTGTTGAGCCACGTATTCCCCATCTTGTGTAGATGCATTTGGTTTCTTTTCCTAGGTGGAGGACTTGGCACTTGTTCCTGTTGAATCTCATTTTGCTTTTAGCCCAGTGTTCAAGCTTATCAAATACTCCCATTCAAATCCAAGTTCCAGGCAGGGCAAGTTCTAATGTTTTGCAAACTGAATGAAAATGCTAGCACCTCTCTGACCAGGGGTTAGCTTGAAATCGTATCAAAAAGAATCCATATAAACATTCACACCAGGCCTACTCAGCTCTCAAAGCTATATTTAAAAAAGGCATTGCTTGTTTGGCACCTGTTTAGTACCAGTCTGATGTGGGTTCCAGAATCAGGCCCTTGGTCAGGGTGAGGACAATTATATAGCAACATATTTTATAATTTGCTTTATTAATGTACTGTTGATCTTATTGTAAACTGTCCAGAGAGCCCTCTGGGGTATGGTGCAGTAAATAAATATTATACATAAACAAATATATTAGAAACAACTGGGTGTTTCTTTATGGCAAAAGACATCTCCACAACACCGTGCACACTATACTAAGGCAAATTTGGCATGCTTTAAAAGTTCTTTTTTATGTTAAAAGAGCTTTTAAAAGTTCCCCCAGAATTAAAGGACATTAAGCTACCTTGATTTTTCATTGAAAGATGAAGGTAAGGAAAGAAAAGAATGTAAGGAAAAAGAGAAATGCTTTCAGAGTTTGAGAATCAACGGCATGCATTGTAATTCTGTCACCAGAAAAAGCAGGTCGTGACCGGATCTGTACGTGAATAAAGACCTCAGGGGCAGACTATACATTTTCCTGGTTCTGGAAACGGCGGAAAAGAGGAAGGGCGAGAGGGAGAATGTCTGGGCCTTTCTCTGCGTCCCCCCAAGGACTGGCATTTACTGCGGATGGGAGAAAAGTGGCCAAGAGCGGAGACTGCCGGGGACGGGCGGCATTTGATGGAGGGGCTTCTTACCCCCAGCCCCCGTTCCCCGCTGCCAGGCGCGCCGTCCCTCCACCAAAGCGGGAGAATGCCTAGGCCGGTGGTCCCCCCGGGAACGGGCAACCTGGCCCACCGCCCTGCAGGTGAGTCGGCACGCGCGCCCGCAGCCCCACGCGGGCAGGGGAGGCGCGCCAGGCCGGCCCACGCACCGTGCCCGGAGGCTCCCCCGGAAAGCGCCCTCGGGCGACCGGCACCCCGAGCAGCGCGACCCGCGTGCGCCTGGGGGTCGTCCTGAGCTCAGCCTTGCTCGGCCGGGCGCCTCGGGGCCCCGATCCCGCGCGCGCTCGGGCGTGCCGGGGGCTTTCCCTGGCCCGGATCGGCGCTGCGCTGCGCTGCGCTGGAAAGGCGGAGGGTGTAAACCCGGGTCGCGGCGCCCCCCCCCCCCACAGCAGCCCCCCTCTCCGCTGCTGGACCAACGCGCTCCGGGCGCCCCGTGAGGAGGCCACAGGGAGCTCCGTAGCCTCGCCTCGCCGGGACTGAGCGCGGCGCCCCGCGGCTTGCCCTCCCCGGCGGTGGGGGGGGGGCACTTTGCAGCCACGGGAAGGCCGGTGTGTGGCGGGGGGGGCGCGGTCACGGCCTTGGATCGCGCGCAGCGAAGGGGCCGGCAGCCCAGCGGGGCGCAGCAAGGCGGCGCGTATCTTTCCGGCCAGACGGGGTGCGCTCCCGCAACGCTTCGGCTACGCGGGAGTACAGACCGGCGTAGCCGCTAGCAAAGCGATGGGTTGTTTCCTTAAACTGAGGTCGCTTTTTGCGCGGGGCTTTTCCTCCTCTTCTCCACCGGGTCCTCGCAACGGTCCGGCAAGGTAGGCTAGGCTGAGAGTCAGGGACGAGCCAGAGTCACCCAGGGAGCTTTGTGAGGACTAAACTCAGATCTCTCCCCTCCCAGTCTGGCCCTCTAACCACTACACCACACTCCTTCTCACTCTGATTAAGGCTTGGAAGCGGCCTCAGAATCAGCACAGACTATTGCCCCAATGAACTGAGTATCCTTTCCTCTAACTAGCAGCTGCCCGTCATCTCAGTAAAGCAGGCGAGAGTAATTGGCCTGGTTGACGGACCAAGGCATGAACTACCCAAAGCAATTCACATGTTTCCAGATTTTATGACAGTCCTTCACCTTAAAAAAAAAAAAAAAAAAGGCACACAGAATTAGACATCATGGTGAAAGTTCCTTCCAAAAACACTTTAAAGAGAAATAGTTTGCAAAAACCCTCAGCACTAGGCAATTTTGTATACAAAATATGAATCTGAGGCACAATAGCAACGCAATGCAGAAACAGAACAGAAAAAAGTTTGCAAATGGAAAAAAAAACCGAAACAGAGAAACCAAAGTGACCAGTTTGTTCATTTGCTCTGGACTTTTGTTCCCCACTGAGGATGGTTCAGAGGCTGAGGGCAAAGCCCCGTGTGATGAGATTGAGAGAACCGGGCATCTTCAGCCTCAGGAAGAGAAGACTGAGGGGGAATGACAGCCCTCCTCAAGCACCTGGAAGGCTGTCACGAAGGGGAAGGACGAGGTCGCTTCTTGTTCATTCCAGAATGCAGGACATGGAATAGCAGACTTAAATGAAAAGAAACTGGAGTCAGCCTGGACACCAGGGAAAAAATTCATCACTGTCAGCGCACTATGACAATGGAACGGATTACCTGGTGGACTCTCCCTTGCTGGAGACATTCAGTAAGCATCTGGACAGTCATCTGAGTGGGATGGTGTAATTTAGTGTCCGGCCACAACAGGGGGTGGACTCCTCTATGATTCTATGACTGGCAATGTTAGAGCTCGAATCGGAGCCTTCTTCAGGCAAAGCCACAATCTGCTCTGAGCCACAAGCCCTTTCCTATAGATGCTCGCTGCCGCACGCATGTAGGGCATTACATTGGAGTGGGGTACTGTGGGGGGCCCAGAATGCCCTCGTGTGCAGCCTCAGGTCTAAATGAGGTGCCCTGGCTGGACCAGCTCTCACTTTCCAGAATGCCAGGCCGCCATTCTGGCACGGCCCACCAGTCTTCCAGTGGAAGAAGATGCACCGTGGTGGCTGGTGGAGGGACAGGCTGGACTCTCCCTAGCCATGAAATTCCCCCTGCTGAAAACTGCTCTCTAGAACTCCGCTCAAAAAGAGGGACTCTCACTTTGCTTCCATCAGCTGCATGACAGTGTGTTTCCTCAGGAGGAAGGTGTGTGTTTTTCTTGTTTTTCCACCAGCCCTGGAAAAAAATGAACTCTCTTCTTGCAAGCAGGGAAGAGAAGAGGCCTCCAAATCCACGTGGGTTTCACCGGATCCATTCCAGCCTGAGTGCAGCAGAAACCCACCGGCTGGGGTTTACCTACGGTTTTAAGAGGTCAAGACATCTCCTCCAGCGTGCACACAGAAGGCGGGCTTGCCCATTCCTGGCTTCCTGAGACAATGAATTATCGCCGAGAGATTTCCTTTCCTGTCTGCTCCTCTTTGCTGGAGAGATGCACTCCCCTCTCTCTTGCTTTCTCACCTCAGCCTCAGCTCCTCTCCCTCGGGCTCCAAGCGGAGTGCCCTGGAAGAGGGCAGCCAGCCAAGGAAAGCAGGCAAACCCCCTTGCTGCTTCCTTCATCAGTGGTCGGCCACACCGGGGCATGTGACACCACGACCCGGACGAGTCCGGTGCCAGAAAATGCCAGGTTCTTTCTGAGCTTTGCAGCCTGAGAAGTGTTAGGCGTAAACTACATGCCAGAGGAGAAAAACGCAAGAAGACAAATCAAGGAATCTGCTAACCTTTTTAAGGTGGGCAGGGAGGCTAGGTTAAATCCCACCTGGAATTAAACCTCTCTTGGTGAAACAGGGGCCCCTGTAGGTATGGTGCCAGATGCAGGCTGGGGAGTCCCAGCTTTGACTCCCCACTTAGCCAAGAACTCAGCAACTGCCCCCACCAAGTAACTTAGATCACCAGAATTAAATTGGTACCACCTTGGGGGAAGACTGGAATAAAAATGTAATGAGTAACTTGGGTAGCCCCTTCCCACCTCAAATAACACGTAATGCTAAAACCAGTATTTATAAAATGCATATGCCTTTCATTATTTTTAGAGCATGTCCCTTTCTGAAAGCTTGCATACAAGTGCACGTATACTTGCTTGCGTACTTGCTTTTACGTAATGACAGCCCACAGTATGGGCTGAATAAGAGTTGTCATTGAATCGTGGTTTGTTGGTGGTGAACTATAGGTTGTCGTTATGTGCAAACCATGCGTTAAGGTTTAATTTGGTGAACAGCCCAACAACAAACCATAAAGTCTTTTCCTGAGCTGTTCATAATTAACACATTTTTATAACATTGTGAGGATATGCATGGAATGACAACCCATATTCTGGGTTGTTCTTGGCCGGGTTCACACATCATGGAAAACAACCCTCTACAGTTTCCTTGCTGTACAGACGTTTGCCCGGCTTTCCAGTCTGATTGTTGCCATTTTCATGCTCCCCACTCTGCCCTCCCACTCACACACCTCCCAGGAGCCCCTGTAAGCAACTCCTTCCTCACTCTGTTGCCCCCTCTTTTCCTGATTGGCCCACTGAAGTTTTAAGGCGGGTCTCTCCCCCGCACCTTCACCCAGTGTATTTGCATCTCCACAATGCCTCCTAGCCTCTCCAGCCCCCAAATAAAATATTTATCACATCATAATAAACACTTTTGCCACAAAACCTGCCTTCTCCCTCTGAATTTACCCACTTTCTCCCTGATTCTAAAGGAAACAGGGAGATGGGTGGATTACCTACCTGGCCAATAGGAATAAAGCAGGTGATAACACATATGATGCTGGGGCTCCGAGGGTAGTAGAGAATGAATGACCGAGTGGACACTTCAGCAGCCGCTCTTTCCACAGGACTCTCTGGTGTTTCCATACCAGCAATGGTGAAATAGAGATTGTGGATCTAGATGACCAGAGAAGCCATGGTGAAAGATGGAAAGCTTGGAACAGGCCAGTTATGGCTGCTCTGGGAAAATAAAGGCTCTGTGCAGGAATGCCACAGCTGGGTCCGGATGACTCGACAGCCCAGCATGGCATCGTAGGACGTATGAACCTAGCCGTGCTGTGCCCATCAAAGAGGCTTTGGGGGCTGGCCAGTGACTCCGCTGGAAACCATGCAAGAGGAGGCGGTCGGGAGCACGCGCTTGGCCAGAGTAGGGAAACAGACCTCCCTTCAGAAGGGGGCACGTCGTCGCGCAGGCGCCATCCACCGCCACGGGACTTGTGCCAAGGACTTCCTGGCGAACTGCGCTCGGTGCTGGCTGGCTGGCTGGCTGGCTTCCACTGCACCTCCGAATGCTTCCTCTATCTGGCCGCCTTCCTGCTCTGCCCCACAGGTCCTGGGTCCTCTATGTTCTCCAGCCTGCAAGCTATGCCAGCTCCAAGTTTTCAGGGGGTGAGGCACTCTGCCCACCCCCTGGGGGCTTCCCATTTCTTGGCCCCCATCCCCACAACTACCCGGAGTGAAGGCTGGCTGCCACTCCTTGCGCTCGCCCTCGGGACGCCACAATGCAGGCAGCGAGCAGGTAACAGAGGCGAGCGTTGCACTGTGGACCTGGGCAACCGTTTTGAATGCCAGCAGCTGCTGCAGCCCGCCCTGCCCGTGACACCATCTCCCATGTGCCAGCCTTCTCAACGCCCCACTAAGTGGAGCACATGCAGGCCAACACGGCGATGCTCCAGTCCTCTTGCCCTCTGCCACTCCAACCACGGGGCTTTCCTTCCCAACTCTGCAAGGATTTTGTTTCTCGATCAGAGGATGTGGCAGACCGCAAGCCCCGGGTGCCACCTTTTCGAGAAAATCCCTTCTTCCCAAGGCCAGCTCCAGGCAACGTTATCTGCACGCAGCCTGTAGCTGATCCTCAACAGCTCTTCTGTGTAAATCTGTGGGAGTTCAGTCCAGCTTGGGACCACATGGGGGGAGTGGGGATTAAACCTTCCCCCCTGCCGTGACTTCCCTCTCTTCTTAACTGGCACCCAACTCCATTCTTGTACTAAAGTTCAAATGAAAACCAGGATCAGCTACGCTTACCAGAGAGTAAGTCGTTTATCCCTCAGTCTCAGATTTTGAAACCTGACTATTTTCCTCTCCAAACTGGGGGGATGTGCATCAAAATGGCAAATGCACTTCTGTGAAGGCAAGCGCAGGTAATGCCAGTTGGGGCAAAGAATCCAGCCCCTCAGATCAGATCAGATCAGATCAAATCAGATCAAATCAAATCAAATCAAATCAAATGCAGCGGTTCCTAGAACTTCAAATGTTGAATGTTTCAGAGTTTGAATGCTAAAATCTAGATTTATTTATTCATTTAAAGCTTTTATAGACTGTCCCATAACTAGTGTCTCAGGATGGTTTACAACAAGCACAGATAAAATATGAATGTTCCAAAGGTTGAATGATGTTTCTAAGTTCAAACTGCAGGCAGTGAAAAAAACTGTTTCAGTGCTTTTTTGATTCATTTTCAGTGCCTTTCCAATCTTTCCTGGTGCCTTTTCAGTCATTTTCAGTGCTTTTGATCTGTTCTCAGTGCCTTTTTGATCTTTCTCAATGCTGAAATGTGTCTTGTTTAGGGTCTGGGAACAGATTAATCACTTTCCATTATTTCTACTGAGGAACATTTCTTCGGGTTTGAACAATTCAGAATTAAGTTCAATTACGAGGCACCACTGTATACGTTGATTGAATCTGAGCTAGCAGTGAGCAAGCGGGGAAAGGATCATGGTTTGTGGGGCCAGTCCAGTGGGAATAGTGACCCCCTGTGCGGGGTCTCAGACAAAGGCCAGTTCCACATTAGGAAAGGGTTAGGGAAAGAACTTGCCAACGCCAACCACCCTGATACACATCTATGGTGCAGCCACACTCGTGAACCACACTGCTCGTGCCCAGTGGCTGGTTTGCACTAGAGGAGAACCCTTCGTACATGGCAAACAAGCTACAGTGCGTTGCTGTGTCATGCAAAGTGGCTCCCATAACCCGTGGGTTGTAGTATGGGTGTTGGCACCTGTGATGGGTTGTCGTGTGACCTGAACCCAGGCCTATGACCCCATCACAGGCATAGGGAAGCAATCTTTGCTCACAAAAGACGACATAAAACTGGGGTGTGTTTTTTTTAATGGTGGCAAACCAGTGACAGCCCCTCCAAGGTGCAAGATGGAAACTCTGAAGAGGCTGCCAGGATCGGCCAGCTCAGAGTCTGCAAAAGCCAAACTCTCCCC
>NW_025336481.1:2359137-2532485 GCF_004798865.1 Varanus komodoensis
GCCGCGAGCGCCTTCGCGCGCGGGCGCGGGTGCGGGGCGGCCGCCCAAGGCCCGGCCGCGGGCCGCCCGGAGAGCCGCTAGCCGGGCCCGGCTCGCCGGAGCGCCGCGCCATGGCCTTCGCCATGCTGCGGCCCGTGGCCGCCCACGTGCTGTACCCGGACCTCCACATGCTGTCGGAGGAGGACGAGGAGACGCGCAGCGAGAGCGACGCCTCCGACCAGTCCTTCGGCTGCTGCGACGGGCGGCGCAAGGTGGCCCGCAAGGCCGGGCAGGTGGTGGTGGTGAAGCAGCGGCAGGCGGCCAACGCGCGCGAGCGCGACCGGACCCAGAGCGTCAACACGGCCTTCACGGCGCTGCGCACGCTCATCCCCACGGAGCCCGTGGACCGGAAGCTCTCCAAGATCGAGACGCTGCGCCTGGCCTCCAGCTACATCTCGCACCTGGCCAACGTGCTGCTGCTGGGGGACGGCTGCGAGGACGGGCAGCCCTGCTTCAGCGCGCTCTGCGGCGCCAAGGGCGAGGCGGAGGCCGGCCAGCCGCGCAGCATCTGCACCTTCTGCCTCAGCAACCAGCGCAGGGGGGTAAGTCGCTCGGCCGGCCTCGGCAAGGGAACGCGAGCCGGAGGGCCGGCTTCCTCGGAGCCG
Source organism: Varanus komodoensis (assembly GCF_004798865.1). NCBI lineage: Eukaryota > Metazoa > Chordata > Lepidosauria > Squamata > Varanidae > Varanus > Varanus komodoensis. Next base: position 2,359,782 of record NW_025336481.1, read on the forward strand.
GGTCCCCCGGGCAGGTGGGCCTCCTCCCTCCTCCCCCATGCGCGGGAGCTGGAAGCGCCTGCCCGCTGGCAGAGGGAGGGCGTGCATGCTCTGTGCATGCTCGGAGGTGCGCTTTGCGATCGCTTCCTGTGTTGCAGAGCTGAGGCCTGGTGTTCGGAACGAGTACAGGTTAGTTCAAGCTCGAGCCTGAGGGAGCTGTCAGCTCTCTGGGAGCTGATCGCTTCCTGATAAGGAGGCCCTGAGTGGCCTCTTGTGGAGGACCGTGCTTGGTTTGAAGGGCCGTCACCCAGATCTGCTCCAGAGATGAAGAACCGCAGGAGCAGTTTCCCATCCACCCAGGAAGAGATGGCATAATCAGGCACAGAAATCGGGGACTGGCCGCTGCCTTCTCCAGGAGGGTGCCGTGGAGCATATTTCTACTTAAATTATCATAATTATTCCTAAACAGGCAGCTCCACAGATGCATCAGCATAGGTGCATGTTACATAAATGACTGCCCTCTTTTCTTCTATTTTGGTGGTGCATTTCCTCCTCTTTGGCTGTTCCTCGGTGGCCACCTCAGGGATGGGAACTCGGCAAAGGCTGGGCAAGAGGTTGCCCAGAGGGTGATGGGCTTCCAGCTCGCATGCAGAGCAAAGCCTTTGCCAGGCAAGGGTCAAAGAACAGGCCAGTAAGGCTGTGCATTTGTGCACTCTAGTCAAATGCAAGGTCCGGGGCTTAGTCCTGAAATTGGCAGGAATAAAAGAGGGGGCTGCCTTTGGACGGGGGCAGGACGCCCTGCTCCTCCTCCCTCCTTTAAGCAGGAATTCTTCAGGGAAGGAGAATGCGTTCCCTTCAGACGCATGGCTTCCACCAAGGCGTTCTCCTCCAGTCCCTCTCACTGGAGAAATCAAGTGCTCCAGGCTTAGCGATGGTCTGACTTGTACACGTGAGGCCACGAGAGAGTGGCTTGCCTGTGGCTTAACGGCTGAGTCCACATTCTGCATCTTGCGTGGAGCCCACAGCCCACCCCTCTGTGGCCAAGCAACTGGTGGCTGGCAGAAACACCTGCATGTCCCAGTCCGTTTCCCCACCTCTGTCTGTGTCCAGCAATGTTCTCATCCCCTGCTGGCCATTCTGAGCTCAATGGGAGTCCCTGGTTCTCCATTTTGCATCAGGAGGTTGGCTAGTGGTCTGTCAGAGCCATAAGCCACCATGGCTCTTTGGACTGGCCGTGCTCAGAAGCGCAGTATCATTTGCTAGGATGGAGGGAATTGGAGGCAAGCCTTCTGCATGCCTTCCCCTTCCAGAGACTTCTGCTCTACCAGATGGGGGATCTGGCCCAATCTGTTTGGCCTTTGCCTTCTCCCTTCCTTCCTTCCTTCCTTGGTGGCGAATGCAACTCTTCACATACTTTAGCCTAGCCTTCCCAGCCCAACAATCCTCTAGCGATGGTGGACTACAAGTCCCATCTGGCTGCAAATGGTGGGGCTTGTAGTCCCACACTTCTTGACAGGCAGTGAGTTGGAGAAGGCTGGTTTAGCTTAGTTTGTTTTTACATGGGTACCGATTCAAATTCTGTTCCTGTTCCTGATTTGGTTCTTAATGTCTGTGCCATCCGGAGGAAGAGCTGAAGTGTGGATTAGACGGGGCATCAAAAGGGATCCAAGTCATATTACATGCCGCTTCCTTCCCAGGCTGTGCAGCTTGTGCATCTTCCGCAGTGCTTGAAGGGGAGAGACAGTCGAGAACTTGTTTTTGTAGAAGTCTCAGCCAGTTGTGACTTGTGGGCACCGTCCCCCTGCTCGCTTCCATGCACACATGCATTTGCACAGAAACATGCAGATACACACATGTACATTCATATTTCATTAAAGAGGCGCTGTAGTCCTGAGAAAAACCAGGGATCTAATAGATGGTGCGGATGTAACACCAAATGATGGCTTGCCATAGTGTCTGGTTTGTAAGCCACGGTGTGTTTTTACCCTTGAAGGCCAGTGTGTGTGTGTGTGTGTGTGTGTGTGTGTGTGTGTGTGTGTTTCGAGGCAAACACCCAGGGAGTCTTTGGGAAAGAGAGCATAGGAAAATCCTTCAAGCAAGGTTTGGTCTGTAAGTGCCAAAAACAAAGTTGGATCTGAGTACAAACTACAGTTAGCAGCACAAACCCTGGTTTGCCGTTTGCTCGGAAGCGACCTATTCATTCAGGAATGTAAAAACAGATTTTCCAAGATGCCAGGCCCCTCGTGTGCCATAAATTCGTCCCCTCTGACCTGTGCGCCCTTAGCCCGAATCCGAGGAATGTGAGCGCCGGTCATGGATGCCCCGAGATCATGCGAAGGCAAGCTGTCCAAATCCAGAGAAAACCTTCTCTCCCTCATCCTGCTATTTCACACGGCGCTGAGCCCACGAAGGGCCTTCATTTCAAAATAAGCCAGGAATGGGGGCAGGGGAGAAGAAAACGACTGTCAGAAGAGGCAACTGTGGGCAGGCCCAGCTCTCCTGCCTGCTTTAATAAACAGCTGTCCATTTACCTGAAAAAAGACCATTTGACCTGATGATGATAAGAGAGTGAACAAAGAGGCTTTTTGCTCCCTTTCTCAGTATGCTAAGGGCCATGCTAGATGAGACCAGAAGGGCCAAACAGCTGCCGGTGGGGAGGCCATAAGCAACCCAGGAAAGCAATAGCCGTGACTTGTTCTGGTCCCTAGAAAATGGTATGCACAGGCACACTGCTTCTGCTAAGGGAGGGAGTATATGTTCATGAGGACTAGTAGCCATGAATAGTCTTGTGGTCCATGAATTTGTCCAGTCTCCTTTTAAAGCTGTCCAAATTGGTGCCCATCATTACCAAGGTCACCCGACTGACTGACTGTCGGTTGGCCCGAGGCAAAGAGAGCAGTTTTGTACCTGTGATGGGTTGTCATGTGGTCTGAGCCCAGACCAGTGACACTGACACAGGTATAGGGAAGCAGTCCTTGAAAAGGACATAAAATTGGGGTGTTGGTTTTTGTTTTGTTTTTTATGGCAGCACCATCAAGGTGTAACTTGGGAACTTCGAAGAGGCTGACCGTATCGGTCAGCTCGGAGTCTTTAAAAGCCAAACTCTCCCACTCCAAAAAAGCAGGGACGCAGTGGCCAAGAAGCAGAGAGGAGACAAGATGGGTCCTGCTGTTGAGACTGTGGGATATCCATGAGGGGAACCAGGGCTACGGGTTCTGCATAGATAACGCATGGAACTCACTGCCACAAGGTGTTGTGACGGACACTCCTCATGCCTTTTTGGATGGGTTGGACCCATCCGTGGTGGAGCAGGGGCACATCGGCCGTGAGCTAAGCAGTACCTTCCATGTTGAAAGATGCGTGATATGGAACTCCAAAGGGCGGGGGCACAGAAAGGGCAGTTCGTGAGCTTCCCAAAAGTCATTTGGCTGGACCCCATAGAAAACCGGAGGCTGGACCTGATAGACATTACTTGTTTCCTTTCTATCCCACCCTGTACAGCTGAAGCTTTCTGGACAGTTTACAGCAAATACTTAGCCTGATCCCACAGGGTTCCTGGGCCGGGCTTCCCCAAGTCTGGCTTCCTCTGGAGGCAGCACAGTAGAACTACAACTCCCATCATGCCTGGCCAGCTTGCAAATGTACCTACTGGGAGGTTTTTTCTTTTGTACCCTAGGGAAAACATGGTGCCCTGGAGCAAAACTCCGCTCATTGCATACAACGGTCCGCATGGGAGATCCGAGTGAATTCATAAACAGAAGGGTCTTCCCCGGAGGGATTTTGTAATGTGTAAAAAATGTGTAAGATAAAATTATGGAGGAGGAGGAGGCTACCAGTGGCTACCAGCCTTGTTGTCTGTGGGCCGCCTCCGTTACTAAGGGCCGCTTGCCTGCACAGCACCGGTTGCTGAGGGGCTTGGGCAGGAGGAGGTCTTGCCCCCGTCCTGCTGGGGGGATCCTGGGGCAGCTGGTTTGCCACCGTGTGTACAGAGTGCTGGGCCGGATGGGCCTTGGTCTGATCCCGCAGGGCTGCTCTTCTGTTTGTATGTTCTTAAATCATAGAATAAGCCGTGCTGATCTTATTTCCCACACTGTTCTCTGCCAATGTGGTCAGCCGTTTGCGTTATACAGAACGCTTCTTCTAGAAGAAAACAAAATGCAGCCCGTTCTGAGCCCTGCAAACACAGCACTCCTCGGTCCTCGGTGCACCGACAAACGCCACACCAGGGCAGGCGGCTTTGATCAACTTCCAGGAAGGTGCTGTGCATCCAGTCATACCCTCTGCCCTAGAAGACCCAGCCACTTCAGAGGGACGGGAACAGGTTCGGCCTTTGATCGAGGCAGATCAAGGGTGCCCATGATGGAGTGTGCCTTCGCACCCTTCATTCATTCATTCATTCATTCATTCATTCATTCATTCATTCATTCATTTCAGGTGTTCCGTGCGGCACTGGGAAGACGTTCCCGGTAGTGGGGCTGCCGAGCTGCAGCCGTCGCTGCACTCCTGCATTTAGTTTAGTGCATATGAATGCTGCTTTTCAGCTGGTCTTGGCCCCTAAACCAGCAGGCGATGAAGATCACTGCCAAGGGCAGAAGACGACGACGGACACGGGCAGGGTCTTCCAAACGGCCGCGCTCTTTCAGTATGAGGTGCCTCTTTCGCAGCGCAGGGAAAATGCCCCTTCCGGCACCGACATCGGCTGGTGCAGCCTGCGCCAGCTTCCTTGATGCACAAGAACCCGGGATGGCTCACGGGGGCACGGAGGGGGCCTTTTCTTTCCCGGGTGGCCTCCCTGCGCACGGTGGGACTGGGTCATCCTGCCGGGGCTTCTCTGGGGCAAGCGCCCCCCTGCTGCAGTGTTCTAGGCTCCGCAAGGCAGCCCCCGGCACTGATTAAGTAGACAGCTTCTCGCAAGATGCAGGGCGAAAGGAAAGAGACGGTGCGGGAGGAGGAAAGAAGCGGAGCACATGGTCCTGCGTGATGCACCTGCCCAAGTGGGTGCAAACATGCAGCTGGACTCCGGCCTGCACTGTATTCTTTGTCCTCCTGCTCTGGCGTGTTCTCTTCTGGGAGCCTGTGCCTTCCTTCCTTCCCTTCCTTTTCCTCTTTGGAGGTCCAACTTGGACCGATTCTTCCCCCATGCCCCAAAGACTTCTGGGAGCACCTGGGGCTGTAGGGGCCATTATTCTGGTGGGTGGGGGGGCAGCCCCATATGCAAGCTAAAGTCTGCCCCCCTCATCTTGGCTCTGGCAGTAACACGGGTGCGTTGCACCCAGTCCTTTGCAGCTGGCCTATCCTTAGGAAAACCGAGGCAGCTGCCTCCGGAGGCAGATGCTGGGGTGGCACCGGCTTCTCCACCCTTTCCCGCTGACCTCCGCTCCCGTGAACATGTGTGCACACACAACATGGGGTAGAAGTTTATCTCAAGGGTCAACACAGTGGAAAGTCTCCGATTTATGCGAATACTCTCTGAATTACGCCTGCCCCCCACAGCCATTCTCAGTTCGAGGCTGTGGCCCCCTTCACGGATCCCATCCATCTCGTATTTGGACTTCGTTCCCTCTCCTGCCCCTTTTCGCCTCCTTTTCCTATAGATGTGCCGGAATATGTTGTGCTCGGGCCACTCATCTCCTGAAAAGACGTAAAATATTTGCACCAGCCAACGAGCGGCTTCAGTCTACTGGTGCTTTTTATGCGTGAGAATTTGCTGCATTTCCTTTCTGACCCCCGTGATCCCTGTAAATTGAAACCTTGCAGTATCTCTTAGCAAGCCGGAGAAGTGCTTTGACGCGACGTAGATCAACTTTGCCCAGGCTTGTGTCTTCCAGATGTTTCTGACTGTAACTTCCAGTGTTGCTGGCCGTGCCTCTTGGCCGGCTGGCCGGCTGTTGCGGTTGGGAAGTGAATTCTGGGGAGCACCAGAATAGGAAGGGCTCGCGCAAAAGCTTTCTCCTCTCCTCTCCAATGCAAGAGCTGCATCCAGCTCCTCTTGCAACCTGCTTGGAGTAGAACTGGAATAAGAGGGAACAAATGTTAAAATGCCACAGGGTTTGCTTTAAATTGAAATTGCATCAGCCAAGGGGCAGGGGATCAGGGGGAATTTTAACCATTTCACCCCTTGCTGGGGTTTTGCAGAAAACCCACTTGCCACCAGCACAATCAGCTCTACATTCAGAAGTAAGAGGGTTCTTCTGTCCAGAAGTAAGTTCCGTTTATTTCAAGAGAACGTGCTCCAGGGTTCAAGCTGCCGTCTGCCACCGGTGGGGGGAGGGCAGTTCCCCATGGGAACTGATGGGAGCTCCCTTCCCAATGCAACCACAAGCTTCAGAGGAGAAACTTCATTCAAAACCTCAACGGAGAAGAAAAGCCTTACATTTCCCTTCCAAGGCTGCCCGCTTCCCATTAATTTTGCTCTTGGCAATTAAAAAAACCCCTTACATAAGAAACAGTTACCTTCAAATACAGCTTGGCCCAAGCAACGGTGTCACTCTGGATTCACATTGGTTTATGGTGGAATTTCATACTGGATTTTTTACACATGAAGATAAATCCATTTTTAAGACCTGGAGCTTAGAAGGTCTTTGATGGGTCAGAGCCAGCATGATCTGATCCAGCACCCCATTCCCTCTCTCAGCTGCTTCAGAAAGCTCCCGGAAGGAGCATGAGGAGATTGGTGACTGATCTGTCCTCTGCATCTGGTATGCAGGGGTAGACTGCCTCTGCATCTGGAGGTTTCACTGAGTTGATACAGCCACTCCCTTTGTGCCATCCCCAGGTCAGCAGTCCGGGTGCAGAACCTCAAAAGGTGTCACTCTGGTTCCATTTTAAAACTGGCCCCTCTAGAAATGGAATGGACTTTGTGTAAAATCTCAAATTCGGATTTGACGGAGAAAGCTTGAAAGTTCTCTCGCTTCTGCAACCTGGCCTTCAGGGACTCTTTTGAGATGCGAGCCCCCAAAGCAGCTGTGTCGAGCTTCAGCTAGTTCAAGGGCCTGGCTTAACCCCTGAATGCCACTTGGATCCTGGTAACATGCGGGTGGAGGGGCATTGCCAAGGGTAGGCACGGGTAGGCATTTGCCATGGGCCCACCCCATGGCTGGGACCCACAGAAAGTGCCCCCTGGAGCTGCTTCAGCTCTTCCCCAGTGCATCCTCTTGGGCTGCTCCCAGATGGCCTGCCTGCCTGCCTGCCGAACTCTTGGTGGCGAATCCAGAGACAATCACAGAAGAGTAGGGCCAGAGCGGGGCAGGAAGGCCACTGAGTCCAACCCCCGTTCTCTTCTTGAAAGCATCTGGTGTGGAGGAGCACGCAACTCTCTTGGCAACTGGTTCCACTGTCGCTCAGGAAATTCGTCCGTGTGTCCAGCCTGCACCTGGTATGTGGGCTCATTGTTCCATGTCCGACAGTTCGGGGTGAGCGAGAAGAGGCCTCCTCCTTCCTCTTTGCGACGGCCTTGGAGGTACCTGCAGAGTCGCCTCGGAGTCGCCTCTTCTCAAGGCTGAACGGGCCCAGTTCGTTCAGCCTCCCACCGTAAGACTTGCTTTCCAGGCTGTGTGTCATCTTTGTTGCCCTCCTCTGAACCTTTCCCAGATTTTCAGCATCCTTTCTAAACCTGGGAGGCAACTGCAGCTGGCGACTGCACGGGTACAGAATGGGAATTGGAGCGAGGCTTCCCACACCCACCGTTGCCCAGTAGTCGTTTCCATCTTCCCCAAAACTTACCTTTTGCCAGAGAGAGAGAGAGAGAGAGAGATCAGCACAGAGGGATTTAAAAAGAGAAACATTCATGGAGGAGGGGAAGGCTATCCGTGGCTACTAGTCCTCATGGTGTGATGCTCCCTCTGCATCAGAGCAGTCTGCCTGTGCACTCCAGTTGCTGGGGATCATGGGCACGGGAGTGCTATTGCCTGCTCGCCTTGCTTGTGGGACGCGGAGGCTGGGCACTGTGTGCTGGGATGGCTTGAATTAATTAGGATCTTAATTCGATGCAGGGCTTTCCCTTGCCTTTTTTTTAACCATCCATGATGCTGACAGGGAAGGAGAACAACTCTGGGAGAGGGGGAAGTGGCTGGACAGAAAGGTTTGAGTCTCTTCTCCTGGAGCTTGTGGCTTCTCATCCAGAGGTTTGTCCATAGAAGAAGGCAAACAAGCGCGAGGCTCAGCTACGTGGCCTGGATTTATCACTGGACCAGGTCTGGTCTCATTCGCAGGATTTTATGGAGGGGGGTGGTCCAGGTGTCAGGGTCTTCCATTCGTGTCTTTTTCACATTTACCACTGCTGCCTTGGTCCTCTTCCTTCCACAAAATAGCCGTTAAGGAGAAAATAGCTGCACCTATGACTTTGAAATACTAGCACTAGAAACTCTCAGAAGTGAGGTACGGCTTTTAACGAGCAGCACGGCAGATCGGCATGCACCGTGCTTGTTCAAGAAGATAATGAGGCTCTTCGGAGTCCCTAGATCTATTTCTGTACAAAGCGTTTTCAGGTGCAGTCTCATGTGCATTTAGACAGAAAAAAGTCCTACAGCTCCCAGGATTGGGAATTGCAGGACTATTTTCTGCAATTGCGTGGGACTGCCCCCTTCACTTGTTACTATAAATTGTTGGGCCAGCTGCTGGATGCCTGGCCACATTTCCTCAACCTCCATCGTTTCAGCCACTTCCAAAAACGGGACGAGGGCGGCAGGAAAGCTTTCCTCGTTTTTTGTGGTTTTGTTTCAATCTGGAGAGGCTGGAACTTCTGCCGGTGCACGTGTGTGCCTTTGTAGCTTTTGTTTTACTGCTGAGAGGGAACGTGAAAGGTGACTTTCAAAGGAGGCTTTTCTGAAAGTGATCGGAGGAGAAACTTAATCCGGGCCTCCGCAGGGAGCGAGCGGGCTGCGATTCCGGACTGCTCTGGTGGCTTCCGATTGTTCCCCAGCTGGTGATGACAGAATTCCCTTCGCTATGGCAACCTTCCGCAAGGACATAACCGAGGCAGCAGCCTGGGGAAAGGGGCAGAAGGGCCAGGCTCAAGCTCTCATTCCCCCACCGCTGAAGTGACTGTCGCATCTTTGTCCTCCACATCTGCTTTCTGCAACGTTGTTATGATTATTAATCAACATTTCATTTTTGTAATAGCTGCAGCTTTCTGGGCAGCTTATAAAAACACGGATCCCACAGATAGAATTCTAAAAAGCACCCTGTTGATTCTGGCACATGACCTTTTAAAAGCCATTTTACAGATAGAACAACTTGGGTGCAAACGAGGCCAGTTGAAAGCAGGCACTGCAAACGGCCCATCGGGGCATCAAGTATCTTCCTATGCCATGCAGTGCTTGGGAGGAGAGAGCAGCTGAAACCTGGTGCTGAGAAGATGACCGATTTGGCCCCAGGGGGACCTCAGCAGGGAGATTGTTCCATAACTGGGGGCCACCCCTGAAAAGGCCCCCTCCTTCACGGCTGGCTCCTGAGCTTCCAGTGAACGAGACCTCCGAGGAAGGCCTCCGGTGTCGATCTTGCCAGCTAGGTCGGTCAGGTTGGATGAGGAATACTGGAAGGGCCGGTCCTTGAAAGGCCCTTCTCGTGCCAAACACATGCATACCATCGCACACGGTTGGAGTATGGAGAACACAGCAGGGCCCTGGACCACGTGCTTTAAATACCGAATGTCCAGATTCGATTCCAGTCTCTCCAGCTCTGTTTGGGAAAGGGCCCTGCCTGGAACTCGCAGGAGCCGTTGCTGCCAGTCAAAAGAGATGATCTGACTTGGAAAAGAAATTTTCGACTTGGTAGCAAGTAGCTTGCTGGGTCTCTGTTTAAATCAGGCCTCCTCCTGGCACACTAGGGACTGGAATCTTTAGTGAAAGTTGGAGCATAGCATTTTGCAGGTCGCATGCATGTTCTCCCGGGTGTCCAGATGGGGCTGGAAAAGACTCAGGTCTGAAAGCCTCAGGTTGCTCCCTGCAGCCCTGGATAGAAGACACCGAGCCTCGGGTCTTCCGGGCGGTGCCCAAATGCGCCCTGGACACAGAAGCCGCTCTCGGGGCCCACAAGGCCCCCTAATGTCCATTTCATTGCTTGGGGTTTCTAAAAACATGCTCTGCAGACGGGTGCCGCAAGCTGATGCGCAGCTCTCCCTCTCTCCCTCTCCCTCTCCCTCTCCCTCTCTCTGCCTCTCTCTCTCTGCCTCTCTGCCTCTCTCTCTCTCTCTCTCTGCCTCTCTGCCACTGTTGGGTGCCGGAACCAGACTCGTGTTGTGATATTCGGAGCCCAGCTCAGCCGTGCAATGCGCTTCTTGGACAAGTTGCTTTTGGTTTCACCTTCCATTTTTCCTCTGGGAAAGGAAGGGGATGCTTTGTGACTGGTCCTGAAGAGATGAGCCCAGGCCTCGTCCGTCTACGCAAGCTGGCCAGAGAGGCGGCACAAAGCCGAGTGTTTGCACGTTTGGGTTGCGTGTGCAAGAGAGAAAAGCACCCACACCACAACTGGCATTTCGCTTCTCGGGGTGCTGGCAGGTCCGTCAGGCACCCACTGGCAGTCGCTCCTAGAGGGGTCCCCCTCTTCCCAACCTTCCCGCAGGTTCGCCCTGGCCGGGAGAACGGTGTTCACACGACACGAAAAGGCCTCCTTGCTCCCCTGCTCTCTGCCTGCCTGCCTGCCTGCCTGCTGAGCAAGCAGTAGCAGTGCTGGGAAAGAGAGCAAGGAGGCAAGGCAGCTCCTGGGAGAGAAGCCCCGTCGGAAGGGCCTTGCCCCCAAGCATCCTGCCGGGAGCTGGCACCGGTGGGAGCAGCGGGACCTGGAGCCCAAGGAGTGGCCCTCCAGCCGCCCTGAGCAAGGCCTCCGAGGCACCCGCGGGACAGGGAGGCGTGTGCCTTACCGAGCAGCAGAGGAAAGAGGGCCGCAGATGCTAGAGTGCCTGCGATGACAGGCGAACGGCTTGAGAGAAGGAGGTATTTCGCTGCAGCTGCTGCAACAGGATGCTGGATTCACTACGAGTCACGTGCGGTCCGGTCCCATCTAAACTGGGAAAAGTCCTACAACCCCCGGTGTGCTGCAAGCAGGTTTTCCTGTCCAACTTGGGCAGGATTGCACCCTTAGTCCAATCACTGGTTGGGTGGCTTTAAATGCTGGTGGAACAGACCAGGCTGTCCTTGTTTCTTTGGACACTGAAAAGGCTAGGGGCAAAATTTATCTTTGCTATATTGAGAAGATTAGACTTTCCTGAAGAATTTCTGAAGAATGGCTCAAAATGTTACACTTCCCACAAGAGCAACAGGGATAACTGATGGTCTTCAGGGAGATTTTTTAAATTCTTGGAAGGGGTACTAGACAGGGCTGTCCGCTTTCCTCACCGATATTTGGCTTGTGCTTGGGACCCCTGGTGCGTGTGCTTAGACCAATTAATCCTATTCACAGATTTGTGTATGATTGTATGTAATCCCAAATAAGTTTTATGCTGATGCTCATTTACTGTTTATCTCAAAACTCCAGGCATCTCTTCCAGCTTTGATGTAGGTGATTAATGCTTTGGGTGATTTCTCTGGCTATTCCATTAACTGGTCCAAGTCTGAATTGATGCCAGTTGGAGGTAACACAAAGTGTATTAAGCTACCTGGCCATTTCAGTGGTACCCAGATCTTAGGACTCATCTGGGAATACTCATTCTCAGAGATGTATCTCAGTCAAGTGTATTTGAGTATCTTGATTCAGGAGATAGTAGTGGCACTGGAGAGGGTACACCTTTCCACCATCCCAAGCTTTGGAAGCGGGAAAGTGCCCCTCCTTTTCATGAGTGAAGATCAGTCCTGGTGTTGCTTGGATGTGACGGTTTGCCTTTTGACAGCTTTTTGTCAAAAAAGCTGCTTGGACGTGGCGGTTTGCCTTTTGACGGTTTGCCTTTTGACAGCTGTCACATCTAAGCAAACAGCTTCTGAACAGCCCCTATCCTGGGGTCACTTCCCAGGGTTGGTACCTGCTACGCCTCAACAGACCAAGTACGTAGCTCAGGTTGGGCTTCCCACTTCAGACCCATGGGGGGTGCATCTCGGCGTTGGCACAAGCCCCGTGAGAAGGATAAGATTAAAAGAATTACGAAAAAGCGTGCGCTGCATTCGGAGGGCTCTCTTTGCCCAAGAGAGGGGCTGGTGCTCCTAGTGTCGAATGGGAGTTGCACTCATTTTTGGTTCACCTTCCTTTCAGGGCAGCCGCCGGGAGCTTGGTGGGGGAAGCTACTTGAAGGCGCGAGGAGTGAACCACCTCAAGGTCCTGCGGAGATGAGCTGAAGTGGAGAGGAGCGTCTGCCGAAGAAGCCGGGCCTAGCAAGGATCCACACCTCAGAAAACTGAGTTTCACGTGCCCGCCCGGGCGGGGAGGGGGTGGACTTGATGGACACCAGGGGTCCCTGGTGCTTCCAGACAGGAAGCCCCCCTTGGACGGGAAGCCCCCCTCTGTGGACTCTGAGGGGCCGGGGCAGGATGGGAGCTGCTCCCGCATCGGACTGCTGCGCAATGAGGATTTGTGACTGCGAAGAAACGACCCTGCAGCCAGAGCTTGGACGGCCGCCCAGAGAACGGCGCCTCTGCCAGGAGGGAGGCTCGGTCACGGGAACATGGCGGTCCCGGGACGGCGGGGTGCTGGCGCTGGTGGCGGCATGGATCACCGGCCTGCTTCCTAAAGGACGATGCCAAGCAGCGCCTCCTCGTGAGGAAGCTTACGGCTGGCCTGTGCAATCACTGTGTAATTATTTCCTCATTCAGCAGGCTTGAAAATAAAGATATTTTCTCATCCCTGCGTGACTGGCTCCTTATTGCTTCCCCTGAGCTGGGGTGGCGACGCTCAGGCCTGTCCCCCACCTGGGACCCCAGTGGGGCTTCCCAGCAGCCCCCAGACGGCCACATCAGCACTGCCTCGGCCGTGTCCCCTTCCATGGCCCCCCGTCGTTGGCAGTTTAGTTTCCTGCCTTTTGCACAGCTCCTTCCCTGCCCCTTTCCAGAGTGCCTTTGCTAAGGTCCCGATCCTGTCAGCTGAGGGATGTGCTGAAAGGGCTGTGCTTTGCCCCTGAGCCATGGGGATTCTCGAGCCCTGCCCAGCAACCTGGACGGGACGGGATAGCGCTCCAGGGGGAGGACAGCCCAGGAGCAAGTCCTCATGGAATGGTGTTCATTGGCAACCTGCAATACAACGAATGTGTTCATCAACGGCTGTTCGCTGTTATTACTGTATTACCAATGATCATACTCCCTGCAGGAGGCAAGTCACTGGGGGAACCAGCCAGTACAGACCGTTGCCTCCAGGACCGGCTTGTCGGCTTCCCGTGGCCTCTGGGTCCATGAGCCAGAAGATCTGGGTGCTCCAACCCTGGCGCCCTCCAGATGAGTTGGACTACAACTCCCATTGTAGTCCCAGCCAGCGCTGCGGGTCATTGCTTACCCGATCTGTAAGGCACCAGGCTGGGCTGGACTGCGATGGCATTTCGTCCGGTCCAGCAGGGCCCCACCTCATTTCTGCTGCCTGCAACCCACAGAGGGGAACCCGCGGCCTGATTCTGAGCTTTTCTTTTTTAACATTCCAACAGGATCCATAATTTGTGAGGAGTTCCCCCCCCCCCACTTCCCCCTGTCCTATGATGCTTGGATTTTTCTCCCTATCATAACAATGGATTTTCCCCCAACTGTGGAGCATCACTACCCCCTCAAGATTTGGACTGCAACTCCCATCATCCCCAGCCAGAGCATGGCCATAACCCCCACTCTCTGGCAGCAGCTTCAGGACAGTCCGAGATGGCTCTTGGCTCTGTGTACAACGGATGGACAGAAATCCCATAAGATTTAGCAAAGGCCACCTTCACTGAGGATGATGTTTTGGGTTCTAACTCCCATCATCCCTAGCCATTGGCCATGCTCGCTGGGTATGATGGAGCTTGTAGTCTAAAGCAACTGGAGCACACCCATGGGGCTAATCCTCACTTAGACAAAGTCATGGAGGACTGATCTATCCTTGGCTACGGACCGGAACAGCTAAGCCATGCTCCTGCGGGTGCAGAAGCAGTCTACCTGTGAACATGAGGTGCTGGGGAAGGCCATCCATGAGGCAGGCCTCGTGTCCCCACGTCCTGTTTGTGGGCTTCCCAGGGACATCTTGTTGACCGCATTCAGAAACGGGACACTATTCAGCAGATCTTTTGTCTTAATTCACCAGGGCAGCCACGATGTTCGGTGAATTTGAACCCGCTTAGCAATGTGAATGGACGGGGCTTGCAAGCCAGAAGGATGGGCTCGAGAACACCCCTGCCTCACGGCCACCCTGACCCTCTCCTACTCCATCTGACTGAAGCTAATCGATCATGGAGCTGCTGCCCCATGGCATCAGTGGGGCCCATTGTCTCCCTGGCAGCTGGAGAGCTAGCCCCCTGTATTACACCAAACATGCCTTCTTGGCTGATGAAGCTTACGGAACCCATCCAGGTGACCTGCTGAATTCCACCTGGCCTTCAGCAGCCTTTGCCTCTTGCTGTGCGAGATTGTCCGTCTGAGAAAGGTGCGGGGAGGTGAGTGTTGCTCGCTGGCCCTGGATGACTCAGAGGCTGCTGGGCCCAGCTGTGGTTCCAGGAAACTTGGGATTCATTTCCTTGCAAACAGGCAGAATTCCCTTTTATAGACTGGAGGCTTCCAGAGCCCAGCTTGAGATCTTCCCTTCCCACCCTCCAAATCCATCTTCCTCAAAGCAGCCCAGGAGCGGGGGGGGGGGGGGGGGCGGGGCTGGCTCCAGAGGGGGGCAAAGTCGGACACTGAAAAGGGGGATGCTGCTGCTGCTGCTGCCATTCTGCACGGGGCACCCACCCAAGGCAGGGAACACACGCGAGGATTCCCCGTTCTCATGTCCTGATTTTCCTACCTGAATCTGCCTATCCTGCCAAGGATGTCTTGCTCATGAGCCGCCCAGAAAGTGCAGCTGCACCGCAAGCGTTAACTGCTTGGCATGCTTGCTTCCCACCTTCATAACGCTTCCCCCGTGTGGATTTCTGCGGTCCTTGCACTGACCTGTTCGACAGCCGTCCACCAATGCAAGGATGCTTCACTGACAGATCGGGTGCCTTTTGACGTATTGAGCGGTTCAGTTTAAGCGAACGTGTGTATGTGCAAAAGTTTGGTATTGGGGAGCCTTTTAAGACCCAAAAGAAGCGCTCAGTGACCTCTGCCCCCAAAGCTGCAACTGCATTTATGGGAACAGCCATCTGACTCACCCTGAGCCGAAACTGAAGCCTGTGTTGCAGAAAAGAGTGCAGGGCAGGCTCTGTTTCAAGGATTATTTGGGCAGGGGTGGAATCTGAACCGGGAGAAAATGGCCATGCATGAAAAGCGTAGAAGAGACTAGAAGAGCCCAGCCAGGTCAGGCCAAAGGCCCACGCAGCCCAGAGTCCACACGACGGACAACTAGCGGCCCACAGGAAACCCGCAAGCAGGCCAGAGTGCACGGCACCCTCCCACCATGCTCCCCGGCCACGGGTGCAGAGTCACACTGCCTCTGATTCCAGAAGCAGCACGTGGCCAGCAGGGAAGGAGCCTCTGGCAAGCTTCTCCTCGTGGAACGAGTCCACACGCCTCTTCGACCCCCCCCCCCACGTGGACGGCTCTCATTCCATCATGCCGCGTTGTCCTGAACCCCCCACCCTTCGGCCTCGTGGGGCGACCCAGTTGTGGGCCAGCGTGATGAACGAGAGAGAAAACGGTCTCCCGCTCCACTCTATCCAGAGAAGCAAAGAAAAACCCAGCAGCGGCCTGGCGGAGTGAAAGGCTTGCTTCAGCCCACAGAAACCGAGTTGGGGCGTCCCCGGCTTCCCCCTCTGCTGATGTCTGGGGGGCCAGGCTGCCCAGTGTCCCCCAAGCTAGCTGGATCTGGTGGAGGACCCTGTCCCATCGCCAGAGTGGAAGAACCCGCTTGGCTTTTGCAACGCGGGAGGGGTGCACCCTCCCGCGCTTTGCCTGAGGGGGCCGGATCCCCTGGGCCAGTCCACCGGCGGTGCTGGCATGAAGCCCAGGGCCTTATCAGGTTGGAGGGACTTGTGCTGACTTCTCTTCAGGCCCCAGCTGCTGCTCCCACGGGCCCGTCCGTGCCGACAGCTTGGGAACCTGAGCGGAGACGATGTACGGCTCTGCGGACATGATAGGCAGAGCAGAAACAAGGCTGAGCCCCAGAGCCCAGTGCCTGGGAGAAAGATCTCCCTGGCTTTGAACCAGGCCAAAGCCGGGCTCAGATGCACCAAACCCTGCTCGGGAGACGCAGTTCTGGAAGCATAGGCGGTGTTAGAAGCCAGCTTCCTAAGGCTGGTGCCCCAGATCTTTCCTTTGGGGCCCCAAATGGCTGGGGTGGGGGAGCCATCTGCCTACCACCTTGTCAAAGGAAAACTCCCGGCCATGTCTGAACCCCTCCTGGGGAAGGGCATTTTGTCATCTGCTGCCACCCCCTCCCCGAATCTCTCTGCCTGAGGCTTCTTTTGGAAGGCAAATGCCCTTCCCCTCTTGCCAGACATCTCGCTTTGCAAAGAGGGGTGTCCTTAAGGAGAGAGGCTCCGGCCCATTTATTTAGTTATTTCCAGTTTTTATGTGCCGTCCCCTTGCTACATAGCCTCGGGATGGCTCACAGCAATAAATAAATAAAACAACAACAATGACAATTAAAACCTGGAAACACACTGGCTGCACAATTAAAATATGTAAATATTAAACATTATTAAAATACTGTTTGAATGAAAAGGTCTTGGCCTGGTGCCGAAAAACAAGTAACAACGGCGCCAGGCGGGCCTCTCTGGGGAGCACATTCCACAGATGGGGTGCCACCGCAGAGAAGGCCCTCCTCCGGGTACTTTGCCTCCTGATGTCTCTCCCGGAGGGCTCCCGGAGGAGGGCCTCTGCTGGGGCGGGAGGGCAAATATGGCCGCAGGCGTTCCTTCAGGTATCCGGGTCCCAAGCCGTTAAGGGCTTTGTAAGATCTTGGGTTCTGCCACGGTCCTCGAGCGGATCTGCGTGCAGCCAGTTCGAACCAGCCCAGTCCTGTCTCTCTACTCCACCCGGTCGCAGGGTGGTGTAATGCAGCTGCCCACGAGGGCTGGAGCCCCGAGCTCCGGGAGGCCGTCGGTCCCCTGCCCTGCGGTCCCCCGGCACTTGCTGAAAGAAAGGTCCGGGGGCCTGAGGACGTTAAATGCATCTGCCCCCGCACCCGGCTACCCTCCCTTCCCACCTTGAATCACTTTACCTGAGTTATTCCCTGAAATCCAATGCTTTTCACAACTGGGATGCTCTTAGCAGACAGGTTCCTTCGGAGACACACACATGCAGAGACTTTAGAGCATGTGCAAAGGGCACGTGCCAATTTGTGCAGGGGGTTTTGTGCCATGGCCTTGAGTCCCAGATCTGTTCAGGACCGACCCAGCCCTCAACACTAACCTGGAGCAGAAGAGAAAAGAAATTTGGAATATGTGCTGGAATTCCTCTTGAGGTGACGTTCTGGGTGTGGCGGCCAATGCAAAAGGAATCTCTCCAATATGAGCTTCACTGCAAGATGCAGGGGTTTCTTGCGGGTGCAACTCTGGCTCTGAATAGGCACGATCTGGCAATGGGAAAAGGGCCTCTCTTTCAGTGGGAGACTGAATCACATGCAGAGTTTTCCTGTCAAAATGGGCAGGGCTGCAGTGTGTTTTGGACAGATTGTTCCCCGAGTATCTTTGTGACAAGGGAGTGATTTTCCTTGGAACAATTCTGGTCGTGTCCAGACACAGGACTGACCAAACA
Source organism: Varanus komodoensis (assembly GCF_004798865.1). Classification (NCBI taxonomy): domain Eukaryota; kingdom Metazoa; phylum Chordata; class Lepidosauria; order Squamata; family Varanidae; genus Varanus; species Varanus komodoensis. The sequence continues at coordinate 2,377,529 of NW_025336481.1, forward strand.
GCTCCACCACACAGACACACAACCACATGCTACACCTGCAGGCAATCTTGGGAGGGATCCTTCTCCCAAAATTGGTATTCACAGGCACACTGCATCTGAACATGGAGGTTCTGTTAACCATCATGTCTGATAGACTTCACCTCCTCTCTGAGTTGAACTCCCCTTTCAAATCTTTTTAGGCTAGCGGCCATCTCCCAATCCTGTGGCGGTGAGTTCCCCAAGATACTTGGGAAAGGACTGTCTTTCATCTGTGCTGAACCTCACACAAAGATCAGTTTCAAGGGGGGACCCCGAAACAGTGCTGTGAGAAATCAAACAGATGGTGAAGATCAGCTGTGGCCACCTTGATGTCCCACAGATGTCTCAGACTGCAATTCTCATCTTCCACGGAGTGGCCAGTATCAAGGGTAGGCATAACTGGGCACTGGCTAAGGGCCCACACCCTGGCAGGGGCCTGCTGCCAGGACCGCCGGGTGCTCCTGCTCTTCCTCGTTGCGGCCTGATCCTGCACCTGCGGCGGCTGCCCGGGGCTTCCTTGCTGGTGCGCCACCTTTCTAGCAGAAAGGAGGGGAGGGCTGCCGTTCCTTGTAGAAGCAGGAAGCCCTGGTTCCTCCCCAGGTGTGGGGGACAGAGCCCCACCTGGGGGCCGGAGAGCCCGGGGGCCGGACGGACCAAGCCTGTGCCCAGCAGGAGGCTGCTTCCGATGGAGAGGGGAAGAGGGCGAGCTCAAAGCACCCGGAGGCCGTGTGGGCAAGACGAGGCTCGCCGAGGGGGCGGCCCGCAGGGGGAGATTGCTCAAGGGCCCCTAACCCGGAGCCAGGCCACGGGGGCCGCCGTGCAGCCCACGCCAGCACCCCCAGGGGAGGGCGGCTCATGCGAAAGTCAGCCCGGGAACCCCAGCCGCTGAATCCAGCTGCCTTTGGCTGCCGGGCGAAACCTGCCACAAGCCGTGTTGACTCACGGCTGTGTGGGAGCACAGCCGAGCCGCGGCATCCTCCCCACGCCCCATGGACAGCCGGAGCAGCCTCCCCTGCCCCACGGCTCCCGCTCGTCCGCCGAGCACCCTGGCCTTGGAGGATCCGTCCCAGCGCCCTGCCCCCCAGCCCCCCCCCCCCCGGGTCGTGATTTATGGAGCTGACAACTCCGTGCAGCTGCGACCAGCAGTCCCAGGTGGGCCTGGGTGGGAGGGGAGCAGTTTGTTCTCAGTGTGTCTAATCTGTCCCAGACCCCAATAAACACAGCCGTGAGAGTCTTTGAAAACAGCGGATTCCAACCACTGGGCTTTACTGGGGAGACTGGGAGGGACTGCTGTGTTCTGGAAATAAATAGCACAGGATTTTTAAAGAGCGAGGCTTGTTTTCTTTGCAAGAACCGGGGCCTTGCAGTGGAACTGCGAGCTCGTCTTTCGGGAGGTTTGTGTTTGCAAGGCCCTGTTCTCTCAAAGGCTCTGCAACCATCCAGGAGCAGGGGAACCAACTTTAAAACAGGCATTGGAATAATTCTATTTAGGCATTCAGAACTGCAGCGACCGATACTCCGAATTCACAGGACGAGCTCTCCAGCACTTGCTTCTCTTGGATGATGCTCAGGTTCACTCCCTTTGCAGCAGCGTCTGGACAAATTTGCTTTGGCAGCTCCGACTCCTTTCATTCCTCTGGACAGAGTTTTGACCAAAAGTGGAGCTGACACAACTGGGCAATTGAGAGACCGCCTGAGGGAGAGGCAGAGCCGGCTTCCAGGTGATGAGAAAGACCCTTTTCTCTCCAGGACCCTGGAGAATGGCCACCCGCAACAGCAGGCCATCCTTCCCCAACCTGGTGTCCCTGAGACCTGTTGGACTCCAACCTCCATCATCCCCAGCCAGCATGGACCTTAAACGATTCACGATCCAGCAGTCGGGGTGCTGGTTGGAGTGAGCAGACAAATCCGCGCATCCCATCCTGATTGACTTGTTGTCTGTTGTTCCAGGCTTGATTCAACACGGCCTGCTTAATGGCGGGGGGGGGGGGGGGTAGTCCTCTGCTTGTCCACAGTCTGTCCTCAGCTTTGCAGGTGTCCCCAAGTCCAGCTTAAAGATGAAGACCCTCCAGAAGGGGGATTTCAGTGGTCTTGAACTTGCCCGTCAGCAGTTAGAACCTGGACGGGCACCGGGATGCCTGGTGGGCCTCTTTCGTCCAAAGCTTTCCACGTGGTCCAAAGGTTCGAACACTGTCCTGAGAAGTGGGAGAACCAGGATCTCGACCCCACTCGGCCATGAAGCCCCTTGGGTGACTTTAGCCCAGTCCCTGCCCCCACTTTTTTGAGGGGGTGATACATAACCTCCTTCCTAGCACTGCGGAAGTGGCCACCTAATTCAAAGGCACAGCAGCCAAGCGCCCAGGGCCTGGGCTGCCTACGAAACATCTCACCAGATACACCCCAGCCACCCCCCCCCCGCCGAAACTGGGCCCCAATCCATGTCCTGAAGTGTGGCAGGTGGGAGCACAAGAAATGGGGTTTTTGGGAGTGCTGACATGACACCGAAACAGCCCTGCTGAAGGAGGCCTGCCTGGGCCCATCCCTGCTTGTCTGTCCAGAACCAGTGAAAGGACGCCTGCTTCCATGGGGGTTTGAGGGTGGCCGTGGCCTCTTTCCCGCAGCAGAGCCCCCATTTCAAGGCCTTCCAAAGGACAGTCTTCTGCCTGAAGGGCACATCTGTTCAATTTTTGTTTCGGGATGAAGCACCCCTGGAACAGATGCCCATGCAAAGGTAGCACCCAGGCAGCAACAAAGAACAGCACGGGGAGAGCGCTGGACTGGGACTCAAGAGATCCGGGTTCAAGTCCCCCTATGGCCATGGAGCCCTCTGGGTGGCTTTGGGCCAGTGCCTGACTCTCAGCCAAACCTGCCTCGCAGGGTTGTTGTTCTGAGGAGAAAATGAGTATCCATCAAAACAGGCGCCCCCTGCCCCCCTGGGGACAGTCTGCCCCATTAGAATGAGATGTAGCGCATTTCTCTTTAGTAATTACTTCTACCTTTGCAACTGTACTTACAAATTAGCATATGCAAATTGATGTCCTCTTTGGAGATTAGGCATTCCCATTTTTTGTCATTCCATAAATGGCCACCCTATTTTTTTTATTGCTTTTTTAAAAGTCTTGTTCTTTGACCACTGTTGTTTTTGCACTGACTTGTATTATTTTATGTTATTTTTTTTACCACTGCTCTGGCTTCATTTTATGCATCACTGCAATGTTTATTCTCTTCTTTTTTTGTGGATTGTGTTTGTGATTTTTTCTTTGTAGACAGACAAGACTCTGTTGAAAACAGACAGACGCAAACCTGGGCAGACTCCTGAATGAATCCTGCTTCTCTCTAGGCAACAGCTCATGTGGGTCCTTCCTTGATGATTTTTAGAGCTTTTTGGTCCCAGACCTAAACAGACTTTTCCAGGAAAGCTTTCTGAGAAGAAGAGATCAATTGCAGTGACTAGAAATGAAGTACTTAGGCCTTCTGAAGAAATGAAAAATGAAGGTGTCCTTGGACTTCAGCAGTATCCACCTACAATTTATTACTGAACTCAAATGGAAATTGGTTGTACTTCTAACAAAAATATGGATGTTATTCCTAAGAGCAGCCACTGTACCGGAGGACAGATGAGTGCCAATCCTAACATCAGTTCTATACAAGGGGGAAGGTAAGAAATTACAGCACAGTTAGCTTAATGCCTATTCCAGATAAATCTGTGGAAAGCATTAGTTATTATTATATCAGTCATACAGAAGAAGAAGCGCTGTTAAAGAAGGTTAGAAGAAGGAGAAGCCCTGCTGAAGAAGGTTAGAAGAAGGAGAAGCCCTGCTGAAGAAGGTGTCTCTTTTAGGGGGTTTGCAGTGTATCAACAAACACATGGCTAGGAATGATCTAATAGATGGGGTTTGCTTGGACTTCCAAAAGACTTTTGACAAAACCTCTTATCAAAGATCCCCAAGCAAACCAAGCAGTCAAGGGGTAAAAGGGGAGACCTTCTTCTGGATCATTAACTGGTTAACGAACAGGGAGCCGGAACAAGGAATAAACAGTAACTTTTTCCACTGGAGGAACATGAACAGTGCAGTTCCATCAGCCTCTGTGCAGAGACCTGTGCTTTTTTAACATGTTCGTAAATGATCTGGAGTGAGTGGTGGGCAGGAAGTGACGGTGTTTGCTGGTGACACCAAATGATCTGGGGTCCAAAAGGTTCTCTCCAAACTGGGTGAATGGACCACAAGCAGCAAACGTAGCTCAGAAGGAGCAAATGAAAGACGGGGTGTGATGGGGGTGGAATAAGGAATCCTGCCTTCACACGGCCACTGAAGGGGTCTGGGATGGTTAGACGTGACTCACCAGGACATGAATCTCGGGGCTGTGATGGACCGCCGGACAAGAATGTTGACCCAGCACAGGGCAGCAGTGAGGAAGTTAACACTGTGCTATGAATCATTATGAATCACTGAAAATAAAACTGCCAATAATCAGAGTGCACACTTCTGAAGCGCTCACACTGGGGATGCTGCACGCTGTTCTAGTCGCCACGTTGACAAAAGGTTTTTGTAGAGATGGAAAAGGCCCACAAGGACAACCCAAATGCATTCCCTGGGCGGAAATGTTTCCATATTTGGGGCTCTGGAGTTTATGAAAAAGTTCACTTAAGGTGGTGGAGGAGACATAGAGATGTTCTAAAATGACATGGTATGGATATGAAAACTAGAACGTGGGTCATCCCATGGAATGGGAGGTTCAGGGAAGGCAACGGGAAGTATTTCTTTGCACGGGGGTCTCTTAGGTTATGGAATTCAGCACGACATACAGCATTGAAGGGTACCGGCGTAGACCAGGGAGCTTCACGGTGGATCAGGATGCAATCTGTTGCGTCTTGGGACCACACTGCCTCCTACAAGCTGGCTGAGGAATGCTGAGAGTTGTAGAACTTAGTGCTGTCCAAGTTGCCACACCAAGGCTCTCAAAAGGGACTAGTCCGTAGGATTATGTGGCTGCTTGCTGGGGAGCGAAATCAGAGGAGGGTCGTTTCTCTGCCGCAATAGTGAGAAAGGGCCAGCGCCCCCCGCGCCACTTCTTTTTGGGCATCTCATGGGCTGCTGTGACTCTCAGCCAGCTGGCCAAAATGCTAATTCCCCGGAGGCATGCTGGTGAGGCTGAAGGAAAAGCCCCTCTCCAGAGGATCTGGGGCCAAGGCAGCAGTGGGCCTGTGCCCCAAACGCAGAATTATTCTTCTGTACCCAAATCACCCACGATGCTGCAGGAGGGTCTTTGGCTCTGCAGCACGTCAGTCTCCTTGCCGATCCCTTTAACCGCACAAAGAGGCTGAAGAATACCGAGAGGCTGAAGAAATGCCAAAATAACCCGGGGAGGGGGGCAGGGGCCTTGAGGGAGCGATCCCCTGCACTTGCAGGCGCTCCCTGGAGGCCTGGGGGGGTGGTTCGTTGCCCCTTTCCTTGCCCCCAGGATGGGGGCATCGCCTGTTTTGAAAAGAAGGGAAGGCGCAGCCTCAGGTGGGCCCTTGGGGTCCGTAGGCCTTGGAGAAAGCGCCACCTGTGCTTCACCTGCACGGAAGCAGGGAGCTGGGAGAGGGCTACCCAGGCCGCCGCGTCGCCTGCGCTGAAGGGTGAACGGCGCCACCACTGTCCCTCCCAGCCGAGGTCTGAACTGTATTTTGGAGAAGCTCCGTGGGGTCCTTTCCCAGTGGGGGGCGGAGCCTAAGGCAAAGGGGTGGGGCCAAACTCCCAAAAGCTCAGCCTCTTTTTCGAAAGCCCTTCTGGCTCATCGCTAAGCCCTAGAAGAGGCCAGTCTTAGAATGCGTCACACAAAGGCAGCAACACCGCCAGGCCAAGGAGAACCTGCACCACCCCGCTAGCTTAGAGGATGCCGGGGAGGCTGCAAGCACCGCAGACAGCTTTGCCCTGGCACTGTGCCACCAACCACCCCTGCCGCCTGAAGCAGCCGCCTCGCTCCGCCCCACAGCAGGGCTGACCCTGCCTGTGACTCGCTCGGGGAACCTTCCGTGCAAAGAAAGAACAGCGGTGCAGTGTTTACCTACAGTATTTATATCCTACGTTCCGCATGATATTCCCAAGGTGCTTAGAATAGTAACACATGGGGGAGGTGGTTCTTTGCGGCTCTTGGGACCCTACCCAGTGCCCTGCCTGGCCTCGATGCGCTCTGCCCCTGGCAATGCCCAGCACGGTTCTTCCTCCATTACCCCCATCCCTTTACCTGGGTACCTCTTAAGGAGCAGCACCAACAACCGTGCTGGAAAATCACAGAATAATAGAGCTGGAAGGGGCCATGAAGGCCATCGAGTCCAACCCCCTGCTGTTACAGGACACCCATTTACACCATCCCACTCAGGTGGGTGTCCAGTGTGATTTTGGATGCCTCCAGTGTGGGAGAGCCCACCGCCTCTCTAGGTCTCTGGTTCCACTGTTGTATTGCTCTGTAAGTGAAGATGCTTTTCCTGATGTCCAGCCTGAATCTGGGTTGTCGCGACTTGAACTGATTATTCTGCATACTACACTCTTCTGGCATCAGCAGGAAGAGATCTTGACCTTCCTCTTTGTGACAGCCTTTGAGGTACTTATAGAGGGATACCATGTCCCCCCTCAGTCTTCTCTTCTCAGGGCTGAACATGCCCAGTTCTCCCAGTCTCTCCTCACAGGGCAGTGTTTCCAACCCTGGATCATTTTTGTCACCCTCCGCTGGACCCTTTCTAACTTACCTGCCTCTTTCTTAAATCTTGGTGCCCAGAACTGGACACAGCATTCCAGGTGAGGTCTGACTAGTGAGGAGTATAGAGGAACTACTACTTCTCGTGATTTGGAAGCAATACTTCTGTTAATGCATCCCAAAATAGCATCTGCCCTTTTGGCGGCTGCATCACATTGTTGGCTCATATTTAGCCTATTGTCCACAATTGCTCCAAGATCTTATTCTTGTTCAGTCCTGTTGAGCCACGTATTCCCCATCTTGAATCAATGCATTCGGTTTCTTTTTCCTAGGTGGAGAACTTGGCACTTATCCTTGTTGAACCTCATTCAAAATTGTGTCCATGTTCCTCTTGTTTCCTGTGCATGATGCTACCATTGCTATTGCTACTACTATTAGTAGTAAGAGGCCCTTCTCAAAGAAACACCCCCTGCAAAGAGGTGAGGGGAAGGGTACATGAAAGGAGGGCCTTCTCGGTGGTAGCACCTCACCTCCAGAAAGGGATTCCCAAAGAAGTCCACCTGGCACCTCCATTACTAGGGTTTCATTGCCAAGCAAAGACTGTGTTATTTTCCAGGTATGTTATCAATTGATTTTTATTGTTAACTATCTATTGTGAAATTTTTAATTGATTTTGTAAGCTGCTATACTCTGTCCATATTGTTGCCTTGCTGTATGAAGCTATTTATTTTATTGTTGGTTTTAATGAAATGCACACAGCCCAGGGCTACAGGAGCAATCTATAAATTCAGTAAATAAATGAATAAACATTACCTTGCGCTGCTCTTGCATTGCATTCGCATCTCGCCCCTTTCCTCTTGCAAAGGACCCAGGTCCTCACACGGTCCTCCTCCGCGCCACGATTATCCTCACAACAACAACCCTGTGGGGTAGGTTAGGCTGAGAGGGGGTGCCTGGTCCAGAGCCACCCCACCGGCTCCATGGCTGAGCGGGGATCAGCAGCCGGGTCTCCTGGGGTTCAGGGCTATGGGACTGAAGCAGCGGCTCTGGCAGAAGATGCTCGTTCCGCACTGATCTTCTCTCCGCCCAGACACTCACCAAGCTCCGGGGCTGATGGGCTCAGTGTCCTCTGGTCCCCGCCCCCCCCCCGCCGTCCCTTAGTGCGTTCACCCGGCTGCATCGGCAGCTGGCGGGATCAGTGGCGCCGGCTGGCTGGGGCCACCCGTTTAATTCCCCATCGCGCTGCAAGGCGAAGCCACATCGGGGGTCATGGGGAATTCAAGTGGCGGCTGACTCAGCCACATGGCAATGCTTTGCGCTCCAAGCCAGAAAGAAACAATCAAATAATAGCTACGACGGGGTGGTCAGGTGTCCTACTTTACTCTGGGCAGTCCTCTGTTTGATGGGTTGCCCAGCCAAAGTCTGGTGGAGCCTGAACCAGGGAGACCTGCGAGGTCTTGGCTTGACCACGGGGAAGGCAGGTGAACAAGCGCCCAGGAACGAGCACCTGAGCCTCACTTGCCGTGGGGACATGGGCTGCGTCTCCACTTACAGGGCGCGTGTGTTTTCCCATTTTCCAACTCTACCTAGAAATCAATCTGCAAATGTTCTGCAGAGCAGTGTCCTCCTTTGCCCTCTGTTTGGTGACGCGTTCCTCTGTGTTTCACCGCGTGTGAGCAACCACCCAAAAGGGGATACACCGGGGCTGGTAAGCCAGGGGGCCAGGGCTGTGGCCGCTGCCCCAAGACACGCCGGCCCGGCCTCCGCCGTCTCCTTCCCGCTTTCTCGCTCTCCCTCCCTCCCTCCCTCCCTCCCTCCCTCCCTCCCTCTTCCTGCTCTCAGAAAGGCTTGGAACAGCTCTTGGCTGCATTCTCTGAGACAGGAAGGTGTCCCCAAGTCTCAGGAAGGAAAAACATTCCGTGCTGAACCCACAAAGACAGTCTCCGTGGGGCTGGGGCTGGCCGAGCGCCAATTCTGACATCACCTGGGAACTGGAACCCAAAACGCAGCTGTGCTCTCTCCCCTTCTGCGTTGCCATCGTCTTCTGCGTCTTTTTTTACGTTCCAGTGGTGTTTTGCTGCATTCTTTTTATAGCCCTTTCTCCTCCCAAATAGTTCAGGCTCTTGAAATGTTTAACTGGAAGGATCGAGGACTCTGAGTGGAAAGGGAGCGCCATCGAGGGAAGATTCCCTTGCTCCCAGGTTCACCGCATGGCGAACAGCGTCCGAGTCACACAAAGGTCCAGTGTTGGGCCAGGAACTGCAGTCCCCGGGGATTTAGGGACTGGTTGCAGCTCTGTATTTAGCCTGTCCTGATCTGATCTGCTGTCATGTCCTAAGCCTGCACGTGGCTTTTAGGACTTCTGAGCCTCAGGAGCCGCTTATATGGGGTATGTCTTGGCTTTGCCTGGACCCAGGCCGTCCCTGGACCGTTGCCCCAGAAGCAACTTCAGGAGGGCAGAAAGAAGCTCCACGCCCAGCCTGGTTCCTTCTGGAGGCCAGAGAGCACGGGGGCACCACTCTGAACCGGCTTGCCGAGCAGGGTACGGGGCAGCGCTGCCCTCAGGAGGCACCCATGGCTCATTCTGGGGTCCTCAGAGCAGCACCCCGAGGTGCCTCTGCACCAGTCGCGCTCCGTCGGCACCCACACAGCTCTCTCCTCCCTGCCCGCTTCCGCGCGAGCTCTAGTCCCTGCTCGGCCAGGAAGTGCCTTGCAGACTCCGGGCCAGTCCCTCCCTCTCAGTCAAGCCGACCTCGCAGGGGTGCTGTGGTTGGGATAACATGGAGTGAGGTAAGCCCGCTGGGGTTCTTCCCAAAAGGGAAAAGGCTGGGGTGGACAGGCGATAAGAAGGTGCTGATGTCATAAGGTCTGTCATGGCATTTGAATTAGGAACCAACGTTAAGTCGGCCAAGGAGAGAAGAGAGAAATGGTGTAGCTGAGAGACTGGAAGGAGAAAGACAGCAAGGAGGTCGCAGCTGTGGCTGAGCTCGACCCCTGCTTTGGGGTCTACGTATGGGCAGTGCGATCTTCAAAGCGTGATGGTGTGAGATCCGAATCGGGCCAGAATGCATTCTACTTCCCTCTCTCTCGCTCTCGCTCTCTCTCTCACACACACACGGAGTGTCACAGGCAATTCTGGATGTGTGCCCCCTCCCCTCCACATGCCACAAAAGCAGCATGAAAGAACTATAAATTCTTCTGCTTCAGGATTTATAGCAGGCAGGGAAATTTAGTTCTACACAGCAGTAGGTGCCTTCAGTGGTCCAACAATATTTTGCCTTTCCGCACTCACTTGCTAGGCACCCCAAAAGATTTATCATCTTTATTTAAGCTCCCTTTGACCCTCCCAAAGGTGGCTCTGCTGCTGCAGGTTGGCCCCTTTGCAGTCGGGGTTGTGGTTTTACTTAAAGCGGTGTATGCCCAGAATCGCACACTCAGGGTGCCACAGACCGGGGTTACTCTGCACTGGTAGGGGAGGATTCAGCCTCCCTCATTCCCGTCTGAGCAGGGATTTTAAAAAGAGGGGACAGTCTCTGTTGAGGGGAGGGGTGAGGAAAGTCCGGGAGAAGTTGGTGGGGTGGGAAGGGTCAGCCACTGCAGCACGACGCCCCCAGCCTGAATCGAGCCGGCACGCATTCGAGAAAACCGAGAGCGGCACCTCAGCGCCAGCCACACAATTTGCGCAGCGTCTCCTTTGCTCCTTGGCCAGCATCTGTCACTAGCCACCAGCTTGCCACGTGATTTAACGCCAGCCAAGGCGCAACCTTATGGCCACCAGATGCCATCTGGCCGGCCATAAGAACAGGAAGGCTCCCACTGTGAATTCAACGAAGCCCCTCAAGGCCAGAGTGGGGGCGCTCCCTTTGGAGCCCCCCCTCCGGGCACTCTCAGCCAGGGTGGTTCTTTCCGGCCGGCCGAGGCCCCGCAGGAGGGAGCTCACCTTCAAGACAGGTGCTGGGGCCGCATGCCAGGAGGGGCAGGGGGAAGGGGGTGAGGGGCCGCCGTCTTGCACCGAATCCCAGCGGCTGTTCCCCCCAGCCTCCCCAGAACACCTGCCAGCAGGTGGGATGGTGCAACGTGGTGCCCTGCAACAGCAGGGGGTTGGACCCGATGGCCTTCATGGCCCCTTCCAACTCTGCCCTTCTAGGATTCTATCAGCCCTTCCTCAGTTGGCTGTTTTTGCAGGGGTCCAAACGTTTTGAAGCTCACTGAAGACCCCACTCCAATGCCTACCTCATACCATACGAAAATCAGAAAAAATAATAAATTATTTGAAACAACACTGCAAAACAGTGATGAAACTGGAACATTGGCATACAGTTCCCTAAACTAAATCATGTTTGGACATACTCGGAATATATAATTTAAATGAACAGTAGAACGAATTACAGCTTAATATACATGATTAATTTGCATGCATTTTACAGTATTTCATGCCATGTGTTGGGTTTGTCAGAGGTTTAAACTAGGTCTTGTTTTATTGAAATTATTGTAGATGGTTAAAGTGTTTTACATCTTTGTACACTGGAATTGTAAGCTGTTTTTATCTATCTCCATATTTTTATTGTATCGCATTTTGCTATTTTTGTCAGTTTGTTGTGAACTGCCCTGAGAGCTTTGGCTCTAGAAATGAAATAGGTGAGATTAAATTAAATTAAAATTACCCAGCCATGTTGATTGCAGCGGGCCAAGACACAATGTGCTAAGAGAGCAAATTTCCATGCTTTTTATACCTTTGGCTTCCTGATTTCTCTTAGGGATGACTGACTAAACCCTTCTCCCTGCCTTCCCTGAACCTGTATTGTCCTATTACATGTTACTTCACTAATTAAGCATTTTAATCTGCATTGGAATCGGCTAATATCTTTATCTTATCTCTTAACCTTTCTTGTGTATCTTGCTTAGTTGTTGCAGGAAAGAAATGTTTGTTGAGTTTTAATTAAACCTTGTCTTCACCAGACTGGCGGTTCTGTCCCTTTTCACTCTGATTCGGCCTTGACCATATTCCCGACATGCCCTGAAGCTTCTCCAACTTTGGCTTAAATGCTTGTTTGCCTTTCTAAGATGATTTTATATAATATTGAAAGCATCTGTCATTCCAGGAGGGCTCCAAGGAGCATTTCCTTTCCCGTTTTTCCATTACCATAACCTCTAGGTGGCACTGTGGCACAGCAGAATAGCAGAAATAGGGAAGAGAAGTTGTGTTTTGTTCGCTTTCACACTTAAATACCAGAAGTGCTGGTTAGACAGAGAAGCAAAACCAGAGAGTCCTGATGTAGATGTTTAAAGAACTTGTAAACAATTGTAAGGAATGATGCCTCATGTACAAAAGCCCTCAGTCCCTCACAGGTCAGAGGGAACCTGTATAAAGAGTTTTCCTAAGAGGTGTTTGAAACTTGCCATATAATTCCTGCCTCTCGAACCACAGCTAGGAGAGGGTTGCGGGTTGCAGAGATGGGATGCCACTGCTTGACTGAGAGGGTCTGCTTGTGTGTTAAAACCTGGCAACATTGTACTGGCCATGGGATGACCCATAAGGCCTCCCTGGAAGCTCCTGGGGAATGATCCAGGAGAGAACGAGGGTGCACTTCCATAGCATTCCAGTAATAAAGGTGGGCTGGGTGGAACTCGCTGACTACCTCTTCTTCTAACTCTCCCTGCTAAGGAAGGAAGCCCTTTCACATGCTCCCAACCCACAAAGAGACCAGATAGAGAGGCGGACAAGGGATTAAAGCACCGGCCGCCTTTGCTGCGGTGTTCCAGTCCAACCCTCCTTTCCAGCATCGGCTGTTTTCCTCTCTCTCTCTCTCTCTCTCTCTCTCTCTCTCTCTCTCTCTCTTCTTGCGTTCTTCGTGTCCTCCTCCTTCCCCCTCCTCTCTCAATCCCCAACAGAGACAGGGTGTGAAATCTACTGCAAGGGGTGAAAGGCAGGTTAATTTCCAGCCATAGCTTCCCTCCGAAAACAATAGGACAATAGCCTGCTGGGGTCTGCCTGCGTAAACCAGCCCCAAGGAGGGGAAGTTGTAATATTTGTATTTAGCACTCAGTAAATTAGAAACGGAGAAAAGAAAAGCAGAGAGGCCATTAGTGCGCTCCTTGGCCCGGTTCCTCGCAGAGCTGTCCAGGGAGGTCTCTGGGGCCTAGTCAGCCTGGGCTTGAAGGTCACCTGGACCGCGCTTATTAAAAACAGCCCGCTACCTCCCGAGAAAACAAGGGGAAGCTACATCCAGGCCTACACCCAAGAGTTCCGGGTGTCGACCCTCACGTGCCTTTTCCCCCTTCCCCTGGCTTGCCAGCCCTGGAAAGATCATGGAGGGCTGAGGCCGCGGATCAGCTTCGGGGTGCCTTGCACACAGAAAGCGGCCGCACTGCCTGGGAGCGCAGTTCTGCAGAAGGTGGCGTTGCTCAATCCGTCCTCCACCATGTTTTGGCGCCTTGGTGCATGGACCGCTGGTACGGGCGGGAACAGCTCCCGCCCTGGGCTCATTTTCTTTCATTCCACTTAGCCTCCTCCCTTGGAAGAGGCTTCTAGAGTGGATTACAGGCCATCGATAAAATCAGGCAGTCCCAGCACGCAGGTTTACCAACTAAAAGTTACGACACAAAAGGAAAGGGGGTGGGGAGGGATGAGGGGGAAGGTAAACTTATTTATTTAAGCGGTATTTTAACTGTTAGTATTAACTGATTTTATCTGGCCAGGGCGGCTTATTTTATATTGTATTTTTTGGATTTTTAATGTTTATATTAATTTATTGTTGTAAGCCGCCCCGAGGCTTCGGCGAATGGGGCGGCATAAAAATGTTTTAATAAAATAAATAAAAAATAAATAAAAAACTGGAATGGAACGCTGTCTTTGAGCTGAGCGTAGAAATGCCCTAAATCCACTGGGCCACCTCCACGTTAAGACTCTGTAGTTCCACACTGTTTACCTTTCTCCTGCACTCCCTACCCACTGCGTCTATTGCTCTTTGTACATGCTCAGTCAGAAAAGGGGCATGTGGGTGCAGGCTCGACCCCGCCTCAGCCACAGCCAGTCTTCTGCTGCGACCGGTGCCTTCCAAACGGACAAGGGCTGTTTTGCATAAACTTTGCATGTGTCACTGCATATGTGCAGGTGCAAACTTAGGAAGCCTTAAAGAGAAATACAGCACCTGCGCGGAAGATGCCTGTGCCCACCTGTTCGCTCTGCAATTTAAGAGCCAACAACAGTTCTGGAGCATCTTTCTGTCTAAATCAGAAATGAACCAAACAGCTCTTCAAACAGAGGACTTTCCTCTGCAGAAGAGGCCACCATTCAGGGCGTGGTGAAATTCTTTTGTGGGGAAGAGAATCAAAGCAGCTGCTCAGAACCGAGCCCTGCACGGCTCAGGGCTGTGGCTTGTTTGATGGAATCTCCCTGGCTCACATCTTCTTCGGCCACAGACATTGCCGAGCCTGAATGTCTTCTGCACGGAGTCTCACCTTCCCTTCATGTGCCCAAAGTGCGGCAGCCTCAGTTCTGCCATGCTTGCTTCTAGGGAGAGTTCTGGCTTGATCCGATCCAGGGCCCACCTGCTGCTCTTTCAGTTGGTCCGCGGTATTTGCAAAGTTTGACGCATGTTTCAAATGCATCAGTTTTTTTCCTGCTTGCTCTCTTCACTGTCCAGCTTTCACACCCAGGCGCTGTGATCAGGAATACAGCCTTGTGGATGATTTTGGCCTTGCTCTCCAACAAAATGTCCTTAGACCTGAGGTCTTTTCTACTTCCCTCATTCTTGCCTTTCGGAGTCTCAGCCCTCTTTGAAGGTCTTGGCTCCAGTTTCCCTTTGAATGGATGACTGAGCAAGCCATGCAATCCCCCCCCCCCCCATTTCAGTTTCTTCACTGCTGACCTTAACACGGTGCAGTTCTTCTGTAGTCCTGCTCCGGCACTTTCTTCTTTTGCTTTCATCAGAAGCCGTTTCACTTTGTAGCTGCTTTCTGCCACTGTTATGGTAGCATCTGCATATTTTAAATCAGTGATGTTTCCTCCGCAGGTTGCACAGCAGGATGGTCAATTGCTGAGGCAAACCCCTCTCTTGCAGGACCATCCGTAGCTTCTCCGAATCCACACAATCGGAGGTTTTGCTGTAGTCTATAAACTGCAGACCGATCTTCTCCTGAAATTCTTGGGTGTGCTCCAGTCACCAGTCACATTTGCAATACGATCTCAAGTGCCTCTTCCTTTCTGGAATCCAGCTGGGACACCCGGCATTTCTCACTCCGTTTAGCGTGCTGTTCTTTGTTGCCACGTCTTGAGCATCACTTTGCTTGTGTGAAGAATAAGTGCAACGGTGCACCACTCTTTCGCGCCTCCTTTCTTGGGGACTGGCATGCGCAGGCACTGCGTGTTTTGGGTCTGTACACCATTGCTCTGTTTTCTGCACAAGTTGTTCGATTCTCAGGATTGCGCTCGGCTTATCGGACACTCCACTCCCTCACCCGTTCAGGTATGCATCCGAGGTTCTCGATCCATTTCACACTCATATCCTGACCCAAGGCAGCGTCTATGATCCCTCTTCTCACAATTTTATCCTCACAACAACCCTTTGAGGTAGACTAGGTGAAGCGTGAGTGACTAGACCATAAGTCATCCGGGAAGCTTCAGGGCTGAGCGGGGACCAGAATGAACACTCTAACCCCATGAGAGTCAGACCAGCTCTCATGTAGCAGCCTTTTTTGGCCTGAAGGTCAGTACAGAAATTATTTTAGAAATAAATAAGACAGGAAGATTCCAGGAAGGAGGCAAGAAGCAAGAAACCTTTTGTCCTTTCCCAATTTCCAGAAACTTCCCCTTTCCTCTACCAATATGAAGGGAAAAATCTGATGTCTGTTTAGACAGAAGAATGTGCTACTGCTCCCGGCAGTTTTCCAGGGGGGAAATAATTTATGATCCAACTGCCATTTTCCAAAACTTTACTGCTTTCATTCAGTGCACACTTTCCTCATGACTCTCCATGCCAGTGATGAAGCAAATCGGAGAAGACTGCCTAGGAATTCAAGTGGCAATGTGAAAAACTTAAAATAACGGCCAAATAGATCACCAATAATTAAAAAACAGAAAATTACAGAGCAGATTAAGTCCATAGATCCACACATCATTGCTACCAATTTATAACAGGAGCACAAAGGCTGTTTTCCAGGGAGCAGAAATTACAAAGAACGTATGGGAAGAGATATTCCTCCAGGGCTCAGACATTGGCATCCTAGCAAACAGGTAAGATTTCCCCACAAATCGGGTCATGTCCAGTGTTCACCTAACTTGAGTCACGTTTGTCTCAGCGGGTCCGCTCTGAGAAGCTTGAGCACTGACTCTGGCTGCGCATCTCCTTGGCTAGTGACGCAACGGCCACAAGGGTCTCCGGCCAATTCCACCAGTGCTGAAATGTGGCAGAGCACCCAGTCCTCTGTGCGATTTACGCCTGGCCCGAGTCCCCAGGACACCTTATCACACAGACAGCTGAGAAGCTTCTCTGTCGTGATGGGCCATCAAATCCGCCTCAGGGATGGTGGCCGTCCACAGGCAGCCCTGCCCGTCCCTCGCCAATTTTTATTTATTATTTATTTATTAAAACATTTCTATGCCGCCCCATTCGCCGAAGCCTCGGGGTGGCTCACAATTCACCGTTGCTGCTTCCTTGATGGAGTCGCTCCATCTCGTCTTTGGAAGAACTTTCTCGAGCTCCCTCTCTTCTCAAGAAAAGTCTCTGTGTTGCCAAGACTTCTGAACTTGTCCACGAACAAAGGAAGCTGCTAAGGATCCTTGGAAACTAACTTCCAAATTTCAATTTCCTCTCCCCCTTGCGCACATAACCTTACATTTGTTTACTATAAAATGGAATACTTTCCCGTGTGCTCTACAAGCCAGGCTTCCTTCATACTTTCATTTTCAAAACAAGGAAAGCTGCCAGGTCCCATTTCTTCAGAAGTGTCTCTCTTGCTCTCTCTCTCCCTCTCTCTTTCACCCCTTAAAACCGGAGTCTATCAGACAATTGAAGGGCTCAGTAGCCCCAGCTTAAGAAAACTTGAAAGAACTTTATTTAGCTATTTAGGGATCCTTTCCTAACTTTCTGAGATGTTATTCTGACTTGACCCCGCAGGGACCACCATTGCTGAACTCAGCCGACGGATCCAGTTCCAGGCCATGTTGCAGCACCTGCCTGGTCTTTCCTGCGGAACTTCCCACCACTTGAAGAAGTGGAGAAATGAAGTGTCTACAAAAGCTAGAAGGAGCAACTCACGCTTGTAGCGTTGTCCATTTGCTCAAGGGGTAGGAAGTTCTTCCAGGAAAGCGGTTTCTGCTGGATGACGAGAGCGTGGAGAGCAGGGTGGCCTTCGTAATTTATGACCTGTTTACAACTCTACAAGCAGAGTGGGGCGGAAACCCATCCATTCCTTCAGCAGACAGGAAAACCACTTGTCCTGCGTCGGATTCCTTTGATTTCTGCAGTGAGAAGGGTTGTCATCGCATGCCAGTTAAAGGACCGGTCCTCTCTTTGCAGCCACTCGTCTCCATGCAAGCTGGGGAACGATGCACCAAGGCCACCCCACCAACTGTGCAATGTGGGTGCCTTCCATGAGGCGCGGGGCACCCCACACACTGCCCCCAGGCAGAGGTTTATCCATCGGAGGAGGAGTCAGGCCCAGGGGACGGCAGCGGGGAAGCGGCCTAGCCAGTTGTACTCACGCCCTGTTATTGGCGGCTCCAAGGCGAGGGACGGAGGCTCGCGAGGGCCGGGCCCCCGAAATGGGAACAGAGCCGACTGCCTCATGCAGAGTCGGGCCGCTGGTCCAGCTGGGCCGGCACTGTAAACACTGGCTGGCGGCAACAGCTTGCCAAGGTTTCTGGTGGGCCATTTTCCTTTAGCCTTTCTGCAAGACACCAGAAATGGAACCCAGACCCCCCCCGCCCCCCATGGCACGGCGGCCCTCCAGAGCAGGGAGGGGGCCTGGGAAATCAGAAGCCTTTTGGGGTCTGCGCTGCTCCCGTCCTAGACAGGCTTCCCCTGCCCAGTGCCACCCAGGTAGGTTGGATTTCAGCTCCCACCTTCCCCAGCAACCACCAGGATGGTGGGAGTTGTAGTGCCACACCTCTGGAGGATGCCTGGTGAACGAGGGTGCTGGGAGCCACAGTGCCACGCCCCTGGAGGTGCCTGGTGTCTGGGGATGATGGGAGTTGTAGTGCCACAGCTCTGGGGGGTGCCTGAAGGGATGGTGGGAGTCGTAGTGCCACACCCCTGGAGGGCGCCTGGGGACGGGAAGGCTGCCTCCGGGCATTAACGAGGCTGGCGGATTCTCAGGACGGACGGACGGACGGACCGGCGCTGCGGATCAGGCCGCTCCCGGCGGGCTCGGCCCCACCTGCTTCTCCGGCCGCGGCCCGTCCAGCGCTTCAGCTGAGGAGGTGTCAGAACAATCCCCTGATAGCCAGGCCTATTTTTAGCGTGAGGATACAGCCCGGGCCGTGACAATGGCGGGAAGGGGGGTGGGCTTCCCCCAGCGACCGCGCGGCTGCAGCAAAGGCCCGAAAGGTTTCCTCGATGACCCGGAGCCACACAATGCAGGGAAAATGGAGCGGCGAGAGGCGCAGACAGTGCGCGCCAAGGATTATCTGCTCCTTTACCCAATGCCGCGACCCAGGGAGGGCAGGAAGCCAGTGGGCGCGGCTCGTGCCGCAGCTGGAAAACAAGGGGACATGCGGCGCGGCACTCAGCTTTTCCACTGGGCCGGTCCAAGAGCTGCTGGGATGGTGGATCGCTCTCCTTGTGCTCGGCCTGGCCGGCGGCTGTTCTATTTTGGCCATTCTTCCAAAGACACCGTGGCCCATCCCAAGCGGAGCCAGGAAGCGCGCCGCGGCTCCGCACCACGTCCACGCGCTGCCCTTCCTCGCCACGCCGTCCCGCGAGCGCCACTCGGCCACTCCCCGGCTCCACGGACCCAGCGGGGCGCCCAGTGCTTGCCCTCTGAGGTGCTCGACCCCGTGCAAAATGCATCTGGCTGCGTGGGCGCGGCGCTGCCTTCCCCATTTCTCCCGGGCAGCGTGTTTAGCTTGTGGTTGCCGCACACTGCGCAGGGACAATAATTTTCTTTGAATACTGCCTTGCTAGAAAAAGCCCTTTAGTGCGAAGAGGCATTTCAATGGGCGATTAAAAATGGCGCACGTGGCAAAGGTTATGCCAAATAGATGCTGAACGACAGTAGGTTCATCAAGGAGGGAAGAACACTGCCACGGATATCCACCCCTGCGGAGCCTCCTACCCCTCTGTCCCTCTCAGACAAATGAGCCAGACTTAGTACCTTAAAAAAAGGAGGAGGAAAAGACCCTGGAAGAATCAGCTACCATGTTACTCAGAGTTAAGTGACTTGAATGGAACCAGTCTAATTCTGCATGGCTACGGCCAACCCACAATCCCCCAGAGAACTGCCTGATTGGCGGTAACACTAAGCTATACTGTTTAAAATCTGGCTTGCCGTGTTCCATCGCTACAAACAAGCTATGGGTTGTTAACCAGCTACAAGCTGCAAATGGTTTCTTGACGACTTGCAAAGTCCACTGTGCTTCTTTTTCCTTATTTTATTTTATTTCCTATACCACCCAGCAGCCAGAGCTCTCTGGGCAGTTCACAACAGCACGGTGTTTAAAAAATAGATAAAACACACCGTTAAACAGCATCAAAAAGGCTGACAGTACAAAATTTACACC
The DNA here is from genome assembly GCF_004798865.1 of Varanus komodoensis. NCBI lineage: Eukaryota > Metazoa > Chordata > Lepidosauria > Squamata > Varanidae > Varanus > Varanus komodoensis. The sequence continues at coordinate 2,396,949 of NW_025336481.1, forward strand.
AAGGTTTGCCAGGATGTCGGAAGCTAAGCACCACGGCTTCTTGTCTTGCACTGCTGTCTGCCCTGAGGCAGGCACCCAGCAAGAGAAACCCGGAAATGAGACTGCTCTGAAGGGTGGCAAACAGGCAGGAGAAAAGCAAAGCAAAACTGGGGGAGGCCATGGTTTATTGGCCTGGTGCAAGACCTGCTGGGATGGTGGATCGCTTTTCTTACTGTAATTCACAGTAAAGCAACATATAATGCTTAACCGAAACCATGGCTTAGCATTACCTACAAGCACAGCCAACATCCAGTGAGAGGAGGACATCAGAAGCTGAAGCACCCACTTGTCTGGTGCCTGAAGGCTGAAATTGTTTGCATTTAAGGGGCTCCTGGAATACTTGTTTTCAGCGCCACGGACTGTCTGCCATGCCTACTCTTATTCCAGAAAGGACATTGTTCAAGTACCATGTGAGCAAACAAATCATCAGTTTATGCCGTCATTCCTCGAATACGCCAGATTCTCACAGCACCTCCGGAGCATCATGTGCTATAACGTTGTGCCAGAAAAAATGGAGTCTTTGCTAAACCGGTCCTTGCGTGCTGTTGCAAGGCAACTCAAACACAACACTGCTGCACACTTGCACCACAGAGAAGTTGAAAAGGAGCCTGCTTGTTTCGTTGCAAGAACACGGCTTGCTCTTAGCGACATCAATCCACCCACAGGCCAGACAGCTACCAATCGCTGCTGAGGTTCAGTGCCCGCTTCTGGCTTGCCCCCTTGGAAAACTGGTTTCCCGCCTCCTTTTTCCTCAGCTCTGCTTCCCTCCTGCAGCTTGCCTTTCTAGCTTGTAAAACTGAAGGCAGATGGTCTTATGCGGTAAATTATTATTATTATTATTATTATTATTATTATTATTATAACATTTCTATGCCGCCCCTTGCCGAAACCTCGGGGCGGCTTACAACACGATAAAATACAATGAAATACAATAGCACATAATAAATTACCATTAAATACAAAATACAAAAAATACATTGGTTTACAAATATAAGATTAAAATTATCAGTATAACTTAAGTAAATAAAAATATAGGAGGAGAAAGAGAAGGAAGAAGAAGTTGCCCTGGCCAGATCATATGTTTTAACAATTCAGATGATGTTTAAATAAAAAGGTCTTTACCTGGCGCCGAAGAACCAGTAACGACGGTGCCAGGCGGACCTCTTTGGGGAGTGAATTCCATAGGTTGGGCGCCACCGCAGAGAAAGCCCTCCTCTGAGTACTTACTCTCCTAATTTCTTTCATGGAGGGTTCCCGGAGAAGGGACTCTCCTGCAGATCTCAAAGGGCGGTCGGGCATATACGGACGTAAGCGCTCGTTCAGGTAGCCAGGACCCAAGCCGTTTAGGGCTTTATAGGTCATAATCAACACCTTGAATTGGGCCCGGGCTTCAATGGGAGATATACTGAGATATACTGAGATACGGAGATAAATACAAGAGATATACTGAAACGCTGCTCTTTTCTTCCTGAGAAGCAGATTGATGTAAAGGGTTAGCACAAACCTTTGCAATGAAACCCGGTTTTTAACACAAATGTCTGAAATGGAACTCATGCACGAACAGGGCCTTTTCTTCTTCTTTTGGTGGGGTGGGAACACTGGCTGAGATGAATGGACAGTTTGCATTCCTGAACAGCACGTAAAGCTAACATGCCCTCTAGTGTTGAGCTACCATGCGGGATGTTTGTGCGACCAATTATCGCTGTTGTGCATGATCCCTGCGTGGTATTTTGCCAATATTAACTTGTTGCATTAGCTTACTTGTTGCATTTTATTTCATTTCCATCTGACCTCACTGTTTAGATTTTCTCCACCGGTCACCTGTGTTTAAATTCCTGCCAGGTGAGCCTAACAGGGAGGGTCAGCATCGTGCGGTGGTCTGGGACTGGGAGATCGGTTCTAGGCCCCACTCGGCCACGAAGCGCCCTGGGAGACTTTGGGCCGGTCACCCACTCTCGGCCTAACCTGCCTCACAGGGCTGAGAGGGTCGAATGGAGGTTTAGGTTCCTCACAAAGGAAAACAGGTGGGATGAAGGAAGCCACAGCCCCGAATGGACAAGAGCTGAGCGGGGCTGTGGTGGGTAGAACACTTTGAAGGGCTTCCATTATGTTTGTAACTCAGTGTATTTTTTGTATTTTTGTATTTAATGGTAATTTATTATGTTCTATTGTATTTCAATGTATTTTATTGTGTTGAAAGCCGCCCCGAGGCTTCGGCAAGGGGCAGCATAGAAATGTTATAATAATAATAATAACAATAATAATAATAAAGTCAGAGGCGCCTTGATGGCACGTCACAACAAGGTTGCTTCGTGTGTCTTACCGAGTCGTGGACCAAGGCGTATGCCACCCGCAGCCCTGATGCACTGTCTTTGATTTGGTCATCTTTTACCTTCCTGGGGAGGGAAAATGTCTTGTGTATATCTAGGGTGCGAAATGTGTGTTTTGGGGGGAAAAGTCTCATAACTCCCAGCCATCAGGACTACTCAGAAGTAAGTGCAGTGGGGCTGACTTCTAACTCGTGTGTCCAGGGCTGCCCCCTAGACTCTCACCTGGAGTAAATGCCATGGGAAAGGCGGGGCTCCCTTCGCAAAAGCGATGCAAAGGCGGGCGAGGTGCAGGCCGCCCTGGCTGGGCCACGTCGGGGTTGAAGGACTTTTCCGTCTAGGAGGGCAGGATTGCACCTTGAGGGATCGCTGCATTTTCCTACCCCCCGCCTGAGAGCTGGCGAACAGCGGAGAGAAGTACGTGTTCACGCCAGAGCCGAAAGAGTGGGACAGCATTCCCCGCCCTTCCCGATAGCTTCCATCACGCCAGCCAGCGCATGTATCACCATGTGTCGGACTACAAGTCCCATCAGCCCCAGCCGGCTCGGGCATTTCCGGCACCCATGAGGAGCGCTGGATTGCAACACTCGGCATCCGCAACCTGCGTGCCCATGCTGACGCACCGAGTGGGTGATGGACTACCACTCCCATCAGTCAGAGGAACGGTAGGTGGCCACCGCTCCCATGATCCAGCGCGCCCCGATGTGTTGGAAGGCCGCTCCCACCGCTCGCCACCCGCCCGCGAGAGGCTGCCCGGCCGGTCTCCGCCGCGATCGCACGAGGGCGCCGCCGACCCGCCACGAACTCCGTCTCCCAGAAGGCCCCGCCGGCCACGCGAGCTGCGCCTGCGCGCGGCCTACAATGCCGGAAGCGCCGGGCGCCCTCTGGAGGGGTGGGGCGGAGAAGGCCGCTTCCGCTTCCGGCGAGCCTCGCTCTGGGCCCTGCGGCTGGCGGCGGAGCCTTGTGCCTCCGCCATATTGTCTGTGTGAGGCCGGTGAGGAAGGCGGGCGGGCAGGCGCCGAACGAGTGAGCGGGCGGGACGTGGGGGTTGCCGGCGCCGCCGCCACTACCTCAGGTAACCGCCAGGAGCGGGGGGTGGGCGGCGGGGGCCGAGCGGGGCGCCCTCCGCTTTCAAATTGGTGGGGGAAGGGCGCAGAGAACGCGGGGGGTGGGGCTTCCTCGCCCCTTCCATCCATCCATCCATCCAGCGGCAGCCCCACGGGAGCGGGGGGTCCGGGAGCGGGCCCGGGCCGTGGACGGGGGCCTCCCCCTGGAGTCGTCCTGCCGGGGCAGCGGGAGGCGGAGGGCGGCTCTCTCGGCGGCTGGGTGGGGCTCGTGTGGGGCGGTGGCGACCCGCCGATGTGCTGAAAGGGAGCCTCCCTCCCTCGAGCAGCTGCTCTTGCGCTCCCGCTTTCCATGGGGAATGTCAGAATGGAGTAGGGCGCTCCCATGAAAGGTGCCCCATCATCACCGCTGAGGCTTCATCCCTCCGAGGCGGGTATGTGCTCCTCTGTCCCCCAACCAATTCCGAAGAAAGTGCTCTAGTGTCTTCTTTTGCAGGTGACCGGCGGGACTTGTGGGGTGGGGAGCATTTTGCCGTGGTCCTAGTGGAGGGCGGAAGGAGAGGCGTGACTGCCGGTAGGGTCTGCTTTTCTCTTTCCCCCAGTGTGTTGGGGGCTTTGTGTGGTCCCCACGAAATGCAGAGTTCCTGACACATGCCGTGGAATGGGGCAGCGACCTGTGTCTGCTTCCTCTGCCATTCATTTTTGCCCCACAGGATGGATTTAGGACATCTTTCTGCATTAGGCAGTGAACCCTCTCATTCCTGAGGTTTGTGGGCCCTTGTGCCTGAGCCTCTTCCAGATGGGTTGTAATACTTGTGTGCTTCTGTAAATTATTTACAAAAAGAGGAAAATCAAGGGTAGCTTTAATAATGTATGTTAATTGGCAAATTTAAAGAATTTGAGTGCAATAGTTTTCCGTATGGTTTTCTGCTTCTGTTTTTGTAAAAGGAGCACTTTGGAAGTGGGCAATAAATAGATTTCGTTCTCTCTTACTGCAGGTCAAATTTGCCGTCTGTTTCCGCATGTCCTCCTAAAGACGATAAGACTTAGCTTGTTGGATGAAACCAAGGTTTGTCTAATCTCAGTTTCCAACAGTGGACACTTACAAGCCACTGGTGTTCATTTGGAGGGCCAAGCCCTCTTGGGTGTTCCTCAATCAGCTGGTCTAACTGTGTTTGGAAAAGTGCTCATTTCCCAAAGAAACTGCTTTGAGAGCCCTCTCTGTACTTGGGGGCTTTATGTCTTTCACACGGAGTAAAGTTCTTGCCTAGGCAACTCTTACCACACATAGGAGCATTTCCTTTGTTGTTGAGGAGTGGTCTGTAGCCCACCAGTCTCCCAGCCTGCTGCCCTTTAGATATATTGGACTGCAGCTCCCATAATTCCAAACAAGGTATCTGGCAGCTGACTGGGATGTATAATAGGATAGGTATGATGTGGTACAATGAGTTGCACCTGCGGTGCTCGTAATTCTCCAAACCTGGAGGCTTATGAGCACCCACTGCAGAGCAAGGGAAGTGGTGGAGGTGATTGTCTCTGCTCCTCCTGTCCAGCTGCAGCACTTTGGGGAGGGAGGAAGAGGGCTAGTTTATTCTGTTGGTTACAATCTGCTTCCCCCCACCCTAGAACACTTTTTACCCCTTCTCTAAAGTCACTTTCCCATTCTTGGAGAGGCTGCAGGCATGGTTCTTTCTGTGAGGGGGAATCGCAATGTGGACCCCGAACTTCAAGGTTGGAGTTTTGTTTCTAGGCCTAGATTTGGGACTCGAGAATCCTATGGTTTCCTAGAGCAGAGATTCTCAACTTTTTTTGCTCGTGGGTCCTTGCATGGCCTCATTTACCTCTGTGAGCCTCCTCATAGTCACTGTTAGTTGGAAAATGGTGCTTAATGACCTGCACGGTGGCACTCTAGAAATACAACATGGCCCTGGGCAGGCCATATGGCCCACATTCTATCTATCTATCTATCTATCTATCTATTAGATTTGTTTAAGAGCCACCCATTAACTTCCTGCTCTCCGAGCAGCCATTTCAATACAAAATCAACAAATAACACTAATAAAATAATAGTTAAAATTGAGAACCGCTGCCCTAAACACTCAATGGGCCATAGATCATTTTCTCAAAAATTGATGGGTCATCTCACATACTAGGTTCATTCCTGCCTACTTCTGAAATGTTTTCCACTTTTGCTTCTACTGACTAGTTTTATTTTAAAGAGCTGCATCACAGCTTTCTCTGAATCATGAGCAACGAAGCTGTTCCTTACTCTGTACGTGAAGTGAGAACACAGAGATTATTATTATAATTACATGGGATGATAGCATCATAGAATAGTGGCATTGGAAGGGGCTAGAAGGCCATTGGGTCCAGCCCTCTGTTTGTTTGTTTGTTTGATTTATATCCTGCCTTTTTCCTACAAAGGGCTCAAGGCAGCTTGCATCTCCTCCTCCATCTTATCCCCACAACAACAACCCTGTGAGGTAGGTTGGGCTGAAAGACTGTGACTGGCCCAAAGTCGCCCAGTTGGCTCCATGGCTGAGCGGGGACTAGAACCCAGATCGTCTGAGTCCCAGTCCCACGCTCTGAACCACTACACCACACTGGCTCTCCAGTGTGAGTCTCTGCTCAGTGCAGGACTCCCAGTTAAACCATCCCTCTCAGACTGTGTTTTTATCCTACCTTCGTTCATCTTAGGAAGCACCCAAGGCAGCTTACATGGCTCCATTGTAACTCCTGTGAGGCGGGTTAGCGTGAGACTGAGTGACTGGTCCAAAGTCACGCAGTGAGCCGCACGACTGAGTGGGGACCAGAACCTGGATCTCCCGAGTCCCCAGTCCAGCACTCTCACCAGCACATGTACTCATACTCTTAACACCAGCAACTTAGAGCTCCTTCATCTGCTTATGTGGGGGGGGGTTCTCCTCACTTTTATATTGGGGAGCAAGAACAACATGTCTAGCTTGTAAACACCATGCCTAAAATTGTAGAGCCACAACCACTTTTTTTAGAATCCAGCCCTTTGTGATGAGGGGGAAATGCTATTCCCTAAACTTTAAGCATCTTGAGGTTATTTTCCTGTTAGATATTTGTATGTAGCTGGTGGCTGTTACCTTTAGCTGTTTGGTGTCTGCCTTATCCTTGCAGGAAAGCAGTGTTGCTAGGTAAGAGGCACCTTTTGCCCATCACACGATGTTGCCTCTGTTTGGCAACATACTGGAACACCTTTGACATGACTCCCTAGGAAAATTCTGGAGCGGATTATAAAGCAGTCAGTCTGCAAACACCATGAAAGCAATGCAGTGATTACTAGAAGTCAAAATGACCAAGGAGTCAAGAACAAATCCTGCCAGACTAATCTGATTTCGTTTTTTGATTGGGCAACCTCCCGGATGGATGGTAGGCATGCTTGTGAACGTGATCTTTCTTGACTTCAGCAAAGCTTTTGACGAACTTACCCCCATGCCGTTCTGATCAGCAGACTGACTAAAAGTGGGTTAGATGGAAAAGTGGACCCACACTAGGCTGCAGCATTGGACTCCGAGTGCTCATCCATGGCACCTTCCCAAACTGGGGAGAGGTAACAGGGTGTGGTCCTGGTTCCAGTGCTCTTTAAACTCCTTTAGTAGTGATTTGGATGAGGAAGTGCAGGGAACAATTATCACATTTGCAGATGACACAAAACAAAACTGGGTGGGGTAACTAATACCCTGGAAGACCCTGGAAGACAGAAAGAAGATCCAGGATGAACTTGATAGGTTGGAGTGCTGGACTGAAAGCAACAGAATAGAATAGGGGGAAATGCCAAGTTCTGCACCTTGGAAAAAGAAAAATGCATCATTACAAGGTGGGAGATACTTGGCTCAACAACACTGCGAGTGAGAAGGATCCTGGGGTTGTTGAGGATTTCAAGCTGAATATGAGTCAGCAGTGTGATGTGGCTGCAAAGAGGGCAAATGCTATTTTAGGCTGCATTAATGGGAAGTGCCAGTTCCCCTTTACTTAGTACTACTTCTCAGGAGGATGATCCAGGGACTGGAAAGCCATCTGAGGAGAAAGTGAAAGAACTGGCCATGTTTAGGCGCGAGAAGAAAAGACTGAGGGGAGACAGGATACGCTTTACAAGTCCTTGAAAGGCTGTCACAAAGAGGAAGGCCAGGGTCTCTTCTCGGATATTTGTTTAACGTCACATGAGCGTTCTGAATGGTTTAGAACATAAAAACACAGATAAAATGCAATGCAATTTAAAACAAGTGCACCAGCAGGAGCCATGCACAGGGGCCCTTCCTCCATAATCTGTCATCCTAGTGCCTGATAAATCTGAGGTGTTAACTCACCACAATAATAACAAAAGTAATAATAAATTAATACAAATACATATTAAAATAACTAATATAAAATAATACAAAATGAAATAATAGTAACAGTGATGGTCATGGCCACAATTAAAACTACGATAATTGCTAACTGTGACTGCTGCTTAGGACGCATTAAAAAAATAAATATCCAAATAAAAATGGATGAATCAAGGAATTATTAACAGTTAAAATGTAGGGCAAATAAAAATGTCTTGGCCTGGTGCTCAAAAGTACACCGCAGTGGCGCCAGGTGCACCTCTCTAAGGAACTGAATCCTGGGTTGGGGCGCCACAGCAGAAAAGGCCCTCCCTCTTGTAGCCCCCCTCCTAATTGCCAGTAGAGGCAGCTCCCAAAGGAAGACCTCCATAGCTGACCTTAATGGCTGGGCAGGCACATGTGGGTAGAGAGAGAATCCCGAACGTGGACTAATGAACTCAAGTTACAGGAAGCCAGATTCCAGCTAGATAGCAGCTAAAATTTTCTGACGGGTGGAGCGGTCCAACAATGTCCTAGGGATTTTGTGGGCTCTCCCACCCTGGAGGCATTCAAGAGGCAGCTGGACTGCCATCTGAGAGGGATGGTTTAAATTGGAGTCCCACCCTGAGCAGGGGGTTGGACCTGATGGCCTTCTGGGCCCTTCCAACTCTACTCTTCTCGGATTTTATGCTAATTTAGCTTGTGGAAGCAAGAAGAGATCATCTCTCTTATTTGCTAGGGAGGAATGTAATTTGCCACATTGGAGGTTGTATTTCTGTTATTAAGAAAGTTTTTCCCTTTCCTCACTATTACTGTTACCGGACATACAGAGCACACATTTTATGTTTGGTTGTATATGTGTCCATGGTTGGTTTTCAGTCCCTCTGGAAGCATGATCCCACTGCTTAGAGGGCCCGGCCCTGCCTAACTGCCCGTGATATTTCTTGGCCACTGCCTGCTTAATATGCACATGTCTGTGGCTTGGTGGAGACGGTAGTTGTCTTACCCATTGCCAGGGTGGGGGGCAGGAATCTCCTGGCATATATGGGCACCAGCTGCTGGCTGAAGACAACACTCTCCCCCCGCCCCGCCTCGCCCCACCCCTTAGTTGACCTGCTCCGTTGTGGGTTTATTGCTGCTTTAGTTAAGAATCTAGTTGGCTGCTCATGAGCAGCATTTGAAGTGGTGAGGGCAAATTTTAGATTGAGGTTGAAAATTTAGGGCATGTTAATGTAGGTTTTGGGCTGTTTCTGCTTTTTTTACATGGCTATAATAGGAAATGCGGTTTGATAAAAGTCTCGTGCTTCTGTGAGCCAGACTGAAGTCGTGGGTGTGCTTAGTGTGGTGGGCTCCAACTTCTTTCCCTTGGAGCCAGAGTTGCTGAGCTGGAGAAGCCATGAGAGGCAGGGGAGTTGGCTGAGTAAGAAGGCCCTTGTGGACCATGTAGCCAGGTCCCAGTTCCTGGGTGACGGCTCTTCCGTGCTCATGGAGAAAGGGGGTCTTTGGAAGGAGGGCATCATTCTGAGGAAGAGGCAAATGATTCCTTAGAAGGGCCCCTTTCTTGGAAGAAAAGCAAATGTCTTCTTGCACCAAAGATATGTTTGCGGGGGGGGGGGGGGGGGGATTCTGGCAGTGGGAGATGCAGTCATTACACAGCTGTAGTTGTGATGGGTGCGTGGGCCCCACGCTAACTTGACCGTCTGGTTCTAAGTTTGCAGATACCAGGCACCATCTAGATAGCACTGTAGATAGTGCTGAGGTCCATGTGGTTCCCAGTGATACTGCTTATGTCGTCTTGAGGTTCTTGAGGCCACATTTATCTTGCTAGGTAGCAAGCCAAAAGCCAGGGCACCAAGGTAGCTTTCTTTGACGTGCCACCTGCTCCACATGCAGGGCCAGCTAGATAGCTGCACTGAGGAGTCTAACTGCTGGAATGAGATGGTTGTATAGGGGCAATTCTGATGGGTGGGTGACCCTTGAAAAAACATTTTTCGAAACATATTGCAAATAACATCCTGGTCAACGACGAATAATTCTTTGCAGCAGAAGCAGGAGCCACCCAGAAAGGTAGTTGACCCATTGGATGATAATGGAATGAAAGGAACACCGAAGGGGGATAAGGATAATGCTGAGCAGCTGAATGCATTCTTTTCATTTTGGAGCTGAGATACTGTGTGTAGAGCTCCATTTTTAACCATACTCTATTTATTTTTATTTATTTATTTAGCAGACTTATATGCCGCCCCCTTCGCCTAAGTCTTGACACCAGAGAATACAGGGCCAATACCAGGAAGCTGAAAAACAAAGGCAAATGATGAAATTCTCAGACTTAATGACATAATAGTCATTAAACCACCAGGCCCAAATGGTATCCATCCTAGAGTTCTTAAATAACTCCAATTGGAAATGGCTGACCTTACAACAATATGTAACGTGTCTTTAAGAACTGCCTTTGTACCAGAGGACTAGAGAAGGGCCAGTGCAACTATTATTTAAAAGGCTTCTGGGGGACATTGAGGAAAATACAGATTGGTTAGCCTGATGTGTGTGTGTGTTTTTTTAGGTAAATTGGTTAAAAACATTGTTAAGGACAGAATTAGTTGGCATATGGAAGGACAAGCTCTGCTGAAGAAGAATCGACATGGTTCTTCCTGTCTTGTTAAACTATTAGAGCTCTTTGAGAGTCATAGACATGTGGACCAAGGTGATCTGGGAGGCATTGTTTACTTGGATTTCCAAAAGGTCTTTGACAAAGTCGTCACAGAAAACACCTGTGTAAACATAGCAGTCATGGAATAAGGGGGAATCTTTTATGTAAATGGTTAAATAATAGAAACCAGGGAGTAGGAATAAATAAATTTCTCCTGATGGAAGTATGTAAGCTGTATGGTTCCACAGGGATCTGTGTACTAGAACCAGTACTTTCCCGCTTGTAAGTAATCCGGTAAGAGTTTGCAGATGACAACAGCTGTTTAGGGTACTTAAAACCAAAATGGGTTGTGAGTGCCAAAGGAATCTCTCCAGATGGGGAGAATGGGCACTAAATGGCAAAAGCAGTTCAGTGTCAGTCGATCTAAAGTAATGCATGTTGGTGCAAGAAACCCAGCTTTAAATATTTCATGACGGGCTTTGAGCTAGTGATGAAAAATAAAGGAATCTTGGGATAGTGATGAAAATGTTGACCCAGTTGCATGGCTGCTGTGGAGAAGGCAAACTCTGTTAGACATTAGGAAAGGAAATAAAAATAAAACTGGCAGTATCATATTCCCCTTATACCGATCCATGGTGTGACCACACTTTACCGTTGTGTACTGTTCTGGTTGTTGCATCTAAAATGGATATGGTAGAGCTGGGAAAAGTGCAGGAAAGGGCAGCTGTAATATACAAGGGCCATATGAGGAAAAGTTACAACAGCTGAGATGGTTTAGCTTAGAACAGGGAGACGTGTTAGAGATACATAGAATTGTGCGTGCTGTTGCGATAGGTAGGTAGGGAGATATTTTTCTCCCTCCCATAGAACTGAAAGCTGGTTGGTGGAAGAGGCCTTCGTCCAAGCACGCAGTTGAACTATGGGATTCCCCTCAGGGGATTGGACCCAGTGGCCGCCTTGGCAACTTCCCGCTCTAATATTTGATGAGATGTAGCCAGGAATTGGGGCAGCTTTCGGAAAGGATTGGGCAAATTCCTGGAGGAGAGGCTACCCGTGGCTGCTGCTTGTGACGCCTCTGTGCTTTCTCCATACCAGCCCCGTTGCTGGGGAACTTGTGCAAGAGGCTGCTGTTGCGCTCTTATCCTGCCTATTGTATCCCTCAGGCAACTGGTTGGTCACTGTGTGGGCAGAATGCTGAATGAGGTGGACTCCTTTTCTGATCCAGCATGACTCCACTTTGGTTTTTTCCAATATTCAGAAAAGTCACCTTTATTGAGGGTTTAGTGTGTGTGTCAACTTAATGACAGGCAGTTTCATATAAATGGCTCATTGTCGATATCTGAACTGTCTCTCCTCTTCATTTTGCCTGGTGGCAGGGTGATCGTGATGTAAATAGGGAGCTTGCTCTCTGAGTGTCCCTCCGCTCTGAGGCTGTTTTGTTGGAGAGAGGCTTATGGAGCAGGCAGTGGGGAGAAGAGCTCACTTGGCCTTGACAGGGTTTTAAAGGCAAATGGGTGGAAGGGATAGGCTTCCTCGTGGATGACTCCTCTGGAACGTGGGGAGGGTGAGACGACAAAAGGAAGACTCCCTCGGAATCTTGTCCCAAGTAGCTCTGCATCCTCTCTGCTTTGGTTTGGATTTGAACCTGGGCTTTGATAGTCAAGGGACTTGGGGGCCTTCCAGGGTTACAAGCAAATTTAAAATCCTTCTTGTTGCACAGACGAACTTTCTGGTGGTTGCTTGTGTCCTGTGCAGCTAAGCACAGAAAAGCTGATTGCCCCTGGGAATGCTAGATGGCCAGCATCTTAAGGTATTTATACAGAAGAGGCTTATGCCCCGAGGAACACTCTCTTCTTATCTGCTGATGGGAGTTAGCTTTCAAACGCTTGATTAGAATCATCAGTTGCCTCCAGAATGGAGTTTTGCAAAGCATCCCTTAGCTTTCAGAATCCTTTTGTGTTGCTCAAATCATACTTGAGCTGCACATAAAACTCGCTGCGTGTCACACGTGGTATAGAATACCATGATCATTGGCAAGCGCGTTTTGTGCTGAATGAGTGGAAAGCAAAGATAGGCTAACATTTTTGGGGCTCATGGGATGTGCTGAGATCTACCAAATGTAGCCAGCAAGATACCAAAACATATTTAGCTCTTCCCTTGATTGCCGCCTGCTTAGCGGCAGACCTCAAGTGGATGTGCGATCAAACTGTGTGCGGTTCCACAACTTTTTACCAATATGTGGATGCAGCTGATTAAGGAAGCATTGTGTTTGTGCCCCAGGCAGTATCTGAAAGGTCATAAGATTTTTGGATGCCAAGCTCTGAGCCAGCTGGCAATTAGTGCTTCTGCCCCTCCCCCTTTCCCCCTGGCCACTGCTTTGTAGCTGGTATGCTGAGAATGCACTGGTTGCTCTGTCAGGTTAGGAAGGCAATTTTGGAGACACACAAACGCTTTCAAGGAGGGCAGGAGTCTTGGGAGGCCAGGATATGAGGTATCCCGAAGCCACTTCACCCTCCTCCTTTCCCCCTCTGAGATGCTCAGGTAGAGGAGTGGGAGGAGGCTGTCTGTGGCTACTAGCTTTGCTGGCCAGGTGCTCCCTCCTTTACCAGGTGGCAGCCGTGCATACACCCCAGTTGCTGAGGAGCTTGGGCAGACACGGGTCTCGCGCCCATCCTGCTGGAGGGATCCTGCGGGAAGTGGGTTGCTGTTGTGTGCATGGCGTGCTGGGCCGGATGGCCCCTGGGTCTGATCCAGCATGGCTTTTCTTACGTTCTGGATGGACAAAAAAGCTTCTATAGTGAAAATGCAGAGTGGGGCAAAGATCACCCTTCCCACGGCATCCACTCTGCCCGGCGATGCCTGTAAGCCTCTTGGTTGGGGAGTTCCGGGCATCCCAGTAGGATTATCCCCTAAATGTATGGCCATTGATGGGATGTGGCACAGATACGGCTTGGCATACTCTCAAGCATGATAAGTGCAGCAATCTTTTTTTTCTTCTTAAAGGATACTGTTCTTTCGTATAAGCCTTTCCAGAGCAATTTGCACATTTGAAATAAAAAGTTCCAAGATCGCAAGCGTAACACAGTGGGCAAAGCACAGTACTTCCGTCAATGGCAGCAAGGGCTAAAACGACTGGCACGGGATGTAATTTGTGTTGGCCGCTTGGAAGGACTTGCCCGTGTGGCGTGGTGGCTGGCATGCTGGAGTGGGGCCCTGGGATATCCAGGGCCAGCCGTAGACTCAGCTGAGCCTGCTCTGCAGGGTTGTTGCAGGGAGGATAAAATGGAGCTGTGCAAGCCACCTGGCCTTCTTCATAAGCGGAAGACAAGTGGGCTGGAAATACCACGTAGCAGCGACAGCTTCACGGACACGTAGGCAACTCGCAAGTCTGCACTGGACCCTATATAAGTTATGTCTTCCAAACCAGAATTTTGTGACTCCAGTATTCTGTTTTCAGTAGATCAGGCTGATTCAGTTAGCATAGCTCCATTCATCACTCATTTATATGCCAACTCTGGGCTGGGGTGTCAAGGAAACAGGGCAGCAGCAAGAGGAGGGGCAGGGAAGATGCTGGCGTGAGAAAAAAGGCACACAGAGGCTTTCCGGCTTACTGACATCCAGGTCAAGCAGCCCTCACTGAAATCATTGGCAACACTTTTCATAACTCCTTTCTGCACCCCTGTCGTCCCGTCATTTACAGAGATGACCACCAGCATCAAGGGGAGGCAGTTGAGCACCCACCAAGGGCCGTATCCCAGCAGGGACTCAGTGACAAGAGCCTGCCATAGTGTTCTTCACCTGCCTCTGCACCTGCCTTTTGCTCTGGTCCAGACAACAGCTATAGCGGGGGGGGGGGGGGGCCGTAGCTGCCACCCTCGTCTTGGCAACGTGGCAGAGATTCTCAGAAATCCAGTTTTGCAAGACCAGAGACCGGATTCCTTGTGGAATGCATCTGCCGTTTTGTTGTTTCTGTTTTGCCCTGTTCAAGTGATGCTTGCTATTCTTGTGTTTAATTACAGAAATGCCCTGCTGGGCTCTCAGCAAGTGTGCCTAAATTATTTGCTAGTGCGGATCATAAAGTGTGAAAAATAGGGTGAGTGAGAAACGCCTTGTTGGGATGAGTCAGGACCATTTCCATCCCTCCTAGAGATGGTGTTCGCGCTATCTGGGGAGGCAGGGAGATGACGCAGCATCGCCTTTGCAGCTGCTTATTCTGGTGCAAATTCCGAAAGCAGCTCTTGGAGCCGTGATGGTTAGAAAAGCAGTTTCTACATAAAAATCATGGCTTGGGGGATTTTATATTTAGTTGGGTTTCTCACCTCTTCCTTTCCAAAGGTGGGCAGTGATACATAAATGCATACAAATGTCAGCTCAGTGATTTTAATATTCTGTATTATTGTCAGAATATTGTGTGGGGGAAAGGTAATATTTCCTAATTGTGTAAGCTTAAGACAGGCTTATTTTAGACCAATTGAGATTATTGACTTCCGCTTGCTGGGTCAAAACCAAAAAAGGTGCTGATCTGAGGAGAATCATAGGGCTGGTGCCTTTATCATTTCAGAAAACAACTTCTGAGAGAAGAAGCGGGAATGGACCAAAAGGGAGACCAAAATAAAAGGACTGAGGATGGGAAAGGGAAACTTAGTCGAGCAAATTCTCAGCTTTTCTCATGAGTTACAATTAAATGGTCCCTCTTGGACAACATTTAAGGTTCAGGTACCTTGCTGTCTTTCCAGTCTATTAACCCAAGCTCTGAAGATTATGGTGAAAAGTTAAACAGGTGCCCTGTATTGTAGATGGGTTAACAGTAGATTCTTTTTCTGAAAGAGCTGAAGATTATGGGTCTAGATTGTATTTTTCCTTCCTTGGCACTTAAAAGATGATGGTTCTTGTTGGGAACCAGTGTAGTGGTTAAGAGTGCAAGACTGGGATTCAGAGTTCTGTTCCTTGCTCAGCCATGGAGCCAGTTGGGTGACTCTGGGCCAATCAGAGTCTCAGCCCAACTTACTTCCCAGGGTTGTTGTGGGACTATGATTGAGAGCAGAGGAGGAGAATGACATAAGCCACTTGGAGTTGTTTAAAAAATAGAAAAGGCGGGACAGAAATCTTATAAACAAACAAATTCCGAGGAACCCCTGCTCACCAAGATGAAAGGAAAAGTGGCTGGCGAAAGGCTCTCCTTAGTGGTAGCACCCTGGTTTTGGGATGTTCTTCCTCAGTTTGCTGCGTTTCTTCTGCACATATGTGAATGCATGTTTCTTTTCAGAAGCAAGGGAGAGCAGGAGGACAAGGGCCTGCAGACTGTCTCTAGAAAGGCAGTGTGTTTGTGGTGCCGCACAGGCGCCCCATCAAACCAGGGGTGGGAGCTGCCTGGCTTTCCAGTCAGTGTTGGACGGCTGTTACCGTCATACTTCACCACTGGCTGTGCTGGCTAGGGCTGCTGGGAGTTGCAGTCCAGCAACACGTGTCCCACCCTTGCATTAAGCAGTGACGCTTCAGATCACACATTGGAGCCCTGTTGCAAGAGCAGGCTTTGCTTGCTTGCTTGCTGGGAATGATGGACACTGAAGCTGTATTATGCTTTATTTGTGTAAGCCACCCCGAGGCTCTGCGATGGGACGGCATACAAACGCTCTAAATAAATAGGTCCAACACATCTGGAGAGCACCAGGTTGGGAAGGTGGTTCTAGGCACAAGGTAGGTGTTGGTTTTGGTTGACAGTCGAATTCTGTGCATATCTAAATGAAAGTCAGCCTTCCTATTGAGCAAGTCCGTTGTATACAATTAATTTCACAAAAGCGGTCCAGTTTGTGCTATCAAAACAGGCTGCCATGGCTTAAGTAACACGTCATGGCCTCTTTTCATCCCAGCACATTCCCACCTAGTGCAAGATTCCCACAGTATTTGCAGCTGCTTGGAATAAATAAAATGAAGGAGAGGTGTCCATGGGGATCAGGTCCAGGGCACCAGATCAGGGACCCCCACATTACGCTTCTCTGTGTTCATTGTGGCTGCCATTTTGTGGGTCTTGCTCTGTAGCCGTGGGGGAGGGGGGACGTCCAGCCTGCCCCCCTCCTCAGTCGATGGCCACCAGCCCCCTTTCTCATTTGTCCCGTTTCCAATGGTGTTCTGGTGGTACAGGCAAAAGGGGATTGTTCCCCCCATTGCTGGATTGCTTGCGTGCCCCTCTGAGCATGAAGAAGATGGCCGCCTCTTTCTCAGTGCAGATTAAAGTTCAGTCAGACAGAAGGAACGGAGGCGAGGATGCTCCGTCCCCGTCCACATGTGGCATGTCGAGCCAGAGGGCTGCAGAGAAATAAGTGCGGCCACTTGGGCAGGAAAAGATTCCTCCCCCCAATCTGCAGTTTTAAATTTAGCGTCTGGGCCTTTTTTTGTTTTGGAAGAAGCCCCGTGAAGATCATGCAGTTCTGTCATCTTTTGCACACAGCTAGGTTTTCATGCTCTGCATTTGAGGGAGATGGACAATCTGATACCTTTCATTAAAGCAGTTTTGGGATGTCAGCATAATTCTTTCTGTTCTGTGGTGCTGCGGAATTTCCCCCCATTCCACAGGATGCAAAGTATTTTATTTATACGGAAGATGTTTCTAATGCACATGATGACAAAAGGGAAAAAACTAGAAAGAAACCATGACGCTGTGGCTTGCAGAGGCTGCAGCAGAGATAGCAAAAGCATCCAGATAATGCAGGCTTCCAGCAATGTGCGTAGTGAAGGCTGAGTTAGTTTTTAATTTGTAAGGTCATGGTATCTTCGTGTCTGGCATTGTTTTCCTAATCTTACAGCAAAAATGGAGTAGAGGTGGTACGTGATAACAGAGCTACTTCAAATCTCATGACTCATGTATAAAGGAATTTGGCCAAGGGCATGTCACCTAGGATGGGGTGAAAAGTTTTGGACTAGCAGGGGTTTCTGAGAGATGAAGTTCAGAACATCTTGAAGTTCACCTTCTGCCAAGTGCTGGTATAGGCCCTGGGTGTTGAAGTATTGAGGGAAACTTACAAAGGTTAGAAAGTATCGAACTGGAGATTGCAAACTTATTCCATTTTCTCAGCATCACCCCTCTTAAGCCTGTTGAAGTCTCCATGAAATGGAAGAAAATATTAAACTTGCATAGGTTCCCGTGTTACACATCGAGGTGCCAAAGAAATGAGGCTGGGGCCTAGCAGAAAGTTGTCCTCACATAAGGAACAGGGATTCTTGTCATCGTCCTCTTTGAAAGGCAGACAAATAAGAGATCAGTAAGAGGTCTCCAGATTGTCTGTGCCTGTCTGAATACCAGGAGCTTGACCTTTGTCCTCGCATTGTCCAGGGAGTTGATGCTACCGAGGGGACAGCTTGGGCAGGAACAATGTGCAAAGCTTGTGCAGCATTCGGGAAATAAGTGGATCCGTTCTGCCTTGTTTGCGCGTGTGGTTCAGTCAACATTTGCTTGAATGGCTCTTTCTTGAAAGGCTGGGAAGGATAATTGGAGACGGGACCTGTGTGGTAGTAATGGGGATTATGCCTTGCACGGCTTCTCCTCGGAAGTGGCTGCAAGCCAGGGATCGCCAGGCTGTGGCCTGTCTTCTCCACGCGGCTCTTGGGTTATTGCCACAGGCCAGTCGTGGCATTAAAAGGAACTGCTGGAGTCCACCTGAGCTGAGGGAAGAGTGACAGTGCCTGTCTTCCTTCCCTCCAGTCCAGTCCAGTCTGGCAAGCCACTAAAGGACTGGGGGGGGGGGGGGAGCACCAGTTCTGGCTGGGAGGGCTTCAAGAAGGGGGAATTGGGGGCAGCAAGGCAGTGGGTGTAGCAGTGGTGGCAAGTTGTATGATGAAAGGCTTAGAAAGAACTGGTAATTACGTGCCACGCAGAGGCAGGGAAGGGAGTGCTGACCACCCGAGGTGTGAAGGAGAGAATTAGGCACAGGGACCCCCTGGACTCCTGGCTTTGCTTTGGATGCGGGAGTTTTCTTGCTGCGCCTCCCCATTAAAATGCTAACAAAATGTTGAAATAAACAGGAGAGAACTGGCATCAGAATTGTATTTTTAGACATATTAAATAGAGGAAGGGGCAATAGGTCGATTCCCCCTCCCCGATTTATTACAGCAGCCCCTTTGTGAGCAGCCCGTGGGTGCGACGCTCCCCTGCAGAAGGGGCTAGGATGGTGTTGGTGGGGTTGCCAATACAGAGGGGCAGAACAGTTTCTTCATTGGAAGATGTGTGTGTGTGTTGTTCTTGTGGGGTTCTTGAATTTGCTGTGCGTGTGAACATCTTGGCTGACATCCCCCTGTGCTTTCATTGGTCTAAATGTTCAGCCTGAGTCTCAGTGCAAGCGCAAACTGAGCCATAGCAAGGTTCTTTCCGTGCCAGGCTGTCTTCTGGGTCCCCCTTGGCGGAGATACAAACGAGGGGCTGGGGGAGGCTGCTGCTGCTGATGGACAGCATCTTCTCGAAAAGGTTTCATGATCTGTCAGTGACGGTCCTGTTTCAGCTATGCCCCCGTTTTTTTTCTTCAAAACTCGGAAAGCCACTTGTGGATTGGAAATAGCCATGCCCTTGAGCGCAGCTCGCTGCCTCTGCTGCTTGAACATGCTGTTAGAAGCCTGGGGAGAGGGCGTCCTTTCTCAGTGGGACAGGCCAGCAGGAGAGGATACTTCTAGTGAAAAGGGATCTGGAGGGAGAGGAGCGCAAAGAGGGCTTTGCCCTAACTGTACATGCTTCAGCGCGCATGATGCAGCGCTCTGCAAGAGGGGGTCTCTTGCATTAAGTTACTTGTGCGCCTGTCCCCTTTTTCCTACTCCTGAACATCTGCTTTCCCCATTTTCTGTTAACTGCTGAGCTCCCAGTTCTCCCAGTGCCAAACCTGGGCATGCATTTTGTGGGCGAAGCCCTGTGAGGGCTTCAAAAGGCTAGTGGGCTCCCCACTACCAGCCTGCATGCACAGTTGCCCTGCTTTTTGTGGAAGCAACCAGGAGGAGGCTGAGCGTCGGACACCCCCAAAGGAACGCAGTCCCCTCTTTTGAAAAGGGCCACCAGATGTCCTTGCCCCACTTCCCATGAAAGGGGATCTTGGGTCAGTCACTACCTCATCTTATCTCAGACAAGGATGCTCTGGGCAGAGAGACTCAGGCCCCTTGTAAGAAAGGTGAGGTATGCATGCAATAAAAAGAGAGAGAATACTGCAGGTTAAGTCAGTCCTTGCAAAATTGCTAAGCTTAGAATGATAAGTCAGGGTCGTAGAACACGTCTTGTCCACTGTTTTGCCCAGCACAGCTTCATTGACTGTCTTGGCAGAGTTTGGATTGTCTTGGTCTGAGTAGTGCAGAGAATGGTTGGCGGAAACTGGAGTAAGCATGCTCTGGGGGTTGGTGTCGGGGGATTGGAGTAAAGCCTCTTGCAGGTTTTAACATTCTTCTCTCAGAACCATTTTATATTTGGAGAAGCTGAGCATTTTCTTTTCGGTTGATTTACAACTGGTTTCATTGATTGGTTGAATGAGGAAATCCAAGATTATTGAAATTGCTTCTCAACTTCTAAGCAGTCAGCAGTTTGAGAAGCTGTTGGGTCCAAAGTGCTAAGGCGATGGGATAGATTTGAGTGTCAGAATCTAGAAATGTTTCAGTCACACACCTTAACTCCTTGTATAAATGAGGCAGTGAACTTTCTAGAGGAGGTGGGCAGAACTGTCTCTTTCTAGGTCATGAAAAAAATAAATTGGGATGGTTGGCCTTCAGTGCTGGAAATTAGATGCATCGTTCCTTTTTTGTGTATGCATAATGGCTTTTATTTGCTCAAAACCTGAAATAGATTGGACTTTCGGGTTTTGCAAGGAATTGCTGCACAGGAAGGTAGGATCCTCTGGTTTGTTTTGACCATTCACTGCCAGCATTTGACAGGCAGAATGGATTGATTTAAGTACATGAGTTCTAACTCAAGCTTCCCACTTGTACTTTCAATTACTTCATAGGTAAAAGACATCAGTTGCCTGATAGCATTAAAATGGTTTTTTTGCTACTGCGTTTTCTTAGCAGATGGAGAAGGGTATTGACGAAATTTATTTATCTTTAATTTTGAGCAGATGTTTTTGTTTTGTCTGCCTTCCTACTCTCGCAAAGTGGCTCACTACGTCAGCAGCAATAAATAACAACGTGCGTAAATCCTAGATCATTAAAACAGGAAAACAATAATCCAGCAACAGATAAAACCATAATTGCATCAGAGCAAGCCAAAATTATCTAAAGGTGGTCCAGAACAAGGAGGTCTTTCAGGCTGCACCGCAGAGGGTGCTGTATCTGCAGGAGGGTGTTCTGCAGATGTGGAGTGGGCACAGGAACAGCGTCCTCCTGGCCCTCCAGGACAGATTCACCCGCGGAGGCCTGCATTTTGGGGGTCCGCCCCATGCCAGCAGTTCCAGAGGCCCGCCTCCCCCTGCTGCTTTGATTTTAGTCCTCGGAGTGCCCAACACGCTGAGCCAGCCTTTCCTAAGAGGGAGGGAAGTTAGCTGCCCCCTCCTGCTGCCTTCCTTGCCCCGGAGCAGGAAAGGATGCGGGCCTGCCGCCTTGGCCCCGCGTGTCCAAGACCAAGAGCGAGGCTGCCGAGGCAGAAGCGGAAGACGCTCTGGAGGGGCGGGCAGGGCAGGGTGCCGTGCCGGCTGCAACTGACACACAGGGTGGCTTGCTGTCCCATGGGACTTGTGGCACGGCACCCTGCCTCCCCCTCCACACAATAAACACAATAAAATACTATGTAGAATAAAACAACAACAGCACATTGTAACATTGCTTTTAAAAATTCAGAACCCCATTCTTGCAGCTAAGTAGCTATATACTTGCTTTCTTTCCTGCGTGCCTCCCTCCCCAAACAGCTTTTGTACAACGTTGGGGGGGTGAACTACCCCTCCTTCCCAGCTGCCATTTGCTTCAGGTGGGAAGCTCAGGCGGCAGGGTCTGGCAGGATGGGAAATACTAATTGGACATGATACATCGTTTAGGTTCTCCGGCCCCACATTATGACTAGTTCTCTTAAGGATTGTGCAAGTAAAGAGAGTACCTCCAAACTTAAAGCAGGAATGTTTCAGTGAGATCATGTTGGGTTAAACCTCGCTGAATTGCAAGCTGTCTCCATATGCCTGTTTTGGCGGAAAATGTGTGTTTTTATCCTGCTCTGCAAACATCTTTGCTTGTATATCATCTGTCTGCTTTCAGCCACATGACATGGGAAAGATTCCACAGTTGGCCTTTTGGTTTCTTTCAATAGCATGAATCACCCACTTTCTTCTGCACAACAAAATTGTCCCCTTTGTAAGCCAAGACAAAACAGACGAAGCTTTAAGTATCAGGGAAGAATTCTGAATTTTTCCAATATGAATAGCAGCTGGCCAATCAAGGTGTCTTTCCTCCGCATCCTCCTTTCCTTCTACCTAGTCAGTCTTGGATGTGCCTGAGGTTTTGCACGTATACAGATTTGTCTAAAGCCATAATCCCACCTGATGGTTTTAAAAATCGGTTTTCTCCTGGGGAGCCTGGGCAGCAGGCCTGGCCCCCTCCGGAGACAGATCAGGCTTCTCAAGTATTTAAAGTTTGTGCCTTATTTGTACTGTAACCAGTCCGGAGCCTTTCAGATGTGTTGGACTGCAGCTATTATCCTGTAGTGGGCAGAGGGTGTGTGTGTGTGGGAAATTCCAGCTAAATGGCTGTGTGTGTGGGGGGGGGGGGGGAAGGCTAATAAATTTGATTGGGTAGACTGACTGACTGACTGACTGACTGACTGACTTACTTACTTACTTACTTACTTATTTATTTATGGGCCTGTGTACTGCTTTTCAAAACCACGCTTTTGCAAAGCAATCGCAACATCTAAAACACTCAGTTTAAAATAGCAGCAGAAACCACTTCTGATCGGACCAATAAAGCCACATGGCCGTCCTACAGAGGAAGGCTGGTGTATCTGTTCAGTGAGGAGGGGACTGAACCAGAAAGGTCTTTAAGGTCTGTGTCTGAGCAGGCATGGAGGGAATGCGGTACGGCCCTCCTGGGATGATCGCAGATGCCTGGTCTGGGGAGGGCGACGGTATCCGTGCCACCTATCTTGGTACCTTTGTGCTACCTCCAATATCAGAGGAAGCAACAATGAGGAATGGATCCTGCTCCGTGTCCTACTTTTAGGCTCCCAGAAAGCACCTAGTTGACCACAATAGGAACGACCCATGACTTTGGCCGGAACCTTTTGCCTTTTTTCAGCCTCTGGCATGTCCAGCTGGGGTGGCCAAGCCTCTTCCTGACACCCTGGTTGACTGCTGCTTGTTGTTGTAGACGGTACTGAGCGAGATGTCTCAACGGACTGAGTTCAAATAGGAGAGCAGTCGAGTTGGAAGGGGCCTGGAAGGCCACCGAGTCCAACCCCTGCTCCACTTCCACATGTGGTCCCCCCTTGACTCCAGGCGTGCACCTTTCCAGCTTAGCAGAGGCGACCCAGCATGTGAGCTTGATGGATCGCTCTGCCGGCAGGTGGATAGAAAGTCCCTGTGCGTACAGGCCAGCTCATACCTCTGCTTAAGGTGAGGGATGGATGGAGAAGCAGCGTTTGCTCCCAGCAGCCCTGTTCTCCCTCTGCAACCACAGACGGGTTGGCTAGCATAATATATGCATGCACTTTTACAGAGAAACCCATGTGACTTGTGTAGTCTCAGGTTCCACTTTTACAGGTTTGGAGCTTCACCAGGACTAAGGAAGAGGCAAACATTCCATTGCCAGTGCTTCCAAACCTTCCTGCGTCTCTTTGGGAATATTCCTCTTTTTCAGGCCCACTGGGAAAAGGGAGTGTTTGGTACAAAATGTGCTTCATGTAAGGGGTTGTGAGAGATGGTTTTGTACTTCTAGAAATCTCGTTGAAAAGCCTTAAACTTCTTTCATGGAAGGTGCCTATTGCAGAGCATTGGTGTTGCAAGAGTATCTTGCCTTTGAACCATTCCAGGGCTTCAGGTTCGCCTCTTTAGATCACACCTGCATGCAGATAAGCGTTTATGTATTTCCTTCCTCAGAAAAAGGTGATGGCATTAGCGGGTCTTGGGCAGCTCGGGTGCTGCGGGAGCTCTGGCACTGGGCTGCTGGTGCGAAAGGCAGTGCTCAGCTGGGCAGACAAGGACGCTGCCGGTGCAGAAAGAGAACTCGGACTGGACTTGTGCCTGGATGACGTGCTTTGTAGCCATGAAATGATTTTGCATCTTCCTGGGCTTACCTGTTTCTGTAGGAGGAGCTGACCTGTGCACTTTTGACCGACTGCTTCAATGTGCTGACTCCTTCCTTCCTTCCTTCTTTCCTTTCTTTCTGCAGTTGAAAAACTCAAGAGCTCTTCCTGAAATCCCGTCCTGTGATTTGCACTGCAATTAGGAAAGGCAAATACGACAACTGTGTAGCCTAACTCATCCTGCCAAACTGTCCGATATGTCGGGACCCGTGCCAAGCAGGGCCAGAGTTTACACAGATGTAAACACACACAGACCACGAGAATATTGGGATTATGAGTCACATGTGGTTGAATGGGGGTAAGTGTCCAGCTTCTTTCAGTGTCTGCTGGCAGCCCTGTATTGCTTCTGCAGCAGTTGGAGGGCGAGAGTGCCGCACCCTGGCAGATCCCGTCATGATCCTAAAACAGAGGGGAATGATTCAGTGCATAGGGCAGTGCTTGGATTGCCTTGACTGCTCCAGAGAGCTTTGGCTAGTGGCTGGTATAGACATGAAACTGATGTGCCTCCCGTCCTGCTGTGGGTCTGGGAAGGGGGCAGAGCCCAATGGCAGGGCAGGAGGCCTCCGCCTCACCGCCCGGCGTCTCTGCCGAAAGGATCGCTGGAGCCATTCCGGGAAGGGTCTTCAAATGAGACTTGGAAGTGCTGCCTTCATCAGCGTCCTGGCTGAGCTTGATCGGTGTGCCAGCTCCGCCCCAGACTGCCGTGTTCTAATTGCATCAGTTCGTTAGTAGTGGCTAGCCTGGCATAAGTGAATAATGGCAGACACAGGACTTAGTCCTGGGGAACTTCCAGCCAGACTTTTGTCAGTGGGGAGACAACATCGGAGTGCAGTGGTAATAAGGGATGAAAGAATAAGCCCCGTGCGTGTTAAGCAGGAAAAAGGGCGTACAAATCCCAGCCAACCCCCCCCCCCCCGGTTGCTTTCGTATCTGTTGCGTAGCATGAACGCCTTGTGACGGCCTTGTGTTCACAGCAATCAGGATGACTACCAGCTCGTCCGGAAACTGGGCCGGGGCAAATACAGCGAAGTCTTTGAAGCCATCAACATCACGAATAACGAAAAAGTAGTTGTTAAAATCTTGAAGGTGAGTCTTGCCTCCGGGGTGAGTGCAGCGGGAACGGCCACTGCAGCGTGTGCCCAAGACGCTGGAAGTGCGGAAGTTCACGCCCCTTGGCCTTGAAACCCTGGATGGGAAAGAGTGCCAGTAAGACTGTTGGCCACTCCACCCCGGCCCTTCCTTTTCCCAGCAGCTCTGCGTGACTTACAGGACAAGCGCTGCAGTGGGATGCTGTTGCTGAGCACGTGGTTTTTTATTTGTTGTTTATCACTTTTCTGCACCGCCCTGAAGCCCGCAGGCTCTCTGGGCAGTCTGCAGATTAAAACCCACGTTTGGCTCTGGAGCCCTGATGAGGCAGGTTTCCAAACAGTACAGAGGTCCGTGTGCTTCGAGAAGTGTCCTGGTCCCAGACACCAGTGCGCTGATACCTGGAAGGCTGTGGGGGGAAGGCAAGGTGGGGGGTCAGACCCACAGGCTTGACCCACTTTCCTTTCACGACATTCTAAGTGTGTGTCGATGGGTGGGGTTTTCACAGCAATTGAAGGAATGACTTGAATAGCTCCGATGCTGGAGAGGCTCCCCCCCCCCCAACATTAGAGCCCGGTTGCCAGACCCCTTCAGCTTTTGAGTCTCGATGGTGCTTTGTGAGGCCTGGTGAGGGGCAGGATGGGCTTCTGATTTGCCTTGGCCCTGACACATGATGGCAGCCACCACTGGGCCGGGATGTTCTAAGCGGTGTTGTGGTCCAGTGGATGGACGCCGGAGGTACTGCAGAGTGGTCGCTCCCATTGCCTCTTGTAGTCTTTCACTTGCCCGTGAGCTCCCTGTCTGGGAGGCATATAAACCCAGCCTATCTTCGTGTGCTCAGAGTTTTCTGGTTTCTAAGCATGAACTCTCCCCTCTTTGCCCCACAGCTTGGTTTTAGAGCTAGCATTCTTAACTGGCGGGATGATTAGCTTTTGTTTTGCTTTTGGGGTAGTAAATTGCAAGGCCTGCGCTCTAAAGAGCAGTGCTGGACGGCTGGCTAGAAAGTTCTGTTCATGTGCACAGTGGTCTTCTTTAAGAGCCATTTTATCCTCTTTTTAAAGGTAGTGAGTGTGCTGTACATGCGAATGTGCTGGCCTCATTCTTCATCTGCAGATTTTTAGCATCTGCTTTGAACGGTTTTCTCAGTGCGAATCTAGGGCAGATTTCCAGCCGGTGTTCTCTTTGGCCAATATATGGTCACTGCCTGCTTACCCACCTTTCAGTTGCCTTTCTTGAACGTCGTTTGTGCACAAAATGGCAAAATGACTGCACAGGAATGGGGAGCGGCTGGCCTCGTTTGGCGCACAGGTGAGAATGAGGCCGAAAGCAGTGGACCAAGGGGATCAGTGAAACTTGACGAGGGAGTACCAGCGAATCAGGGAGAGCGTGGAATCTCCTTCGAGATCGACAGGGTCAGTCACACCGGGCATAACCTCTGAGGAATCCAGTTCCACATTTTATGGCAGAGTGGGGGGCTCTCCCAGGATCAGGCCAGCCTTCCTGGCAGGCGAACAGCTACCCCTGTGTATGGGGCAGTACAATTCTTCCAAAAGGCTGCCTGGCATATCTCCTTTTTTTAGGCTTGGATTTTTACGCGGGCCAAGGCAGATGGTGAAACAGGTGGCCAGACTTCTTTATTTATTTAAGACTTTTTTATACCCTCCGCTGCCGTGATCTCAGGACGGTTTGACAGTAGACTGAGTAGAGCAAAATAAAACAGCATCCTGATTAATTCCTAGTAGTAAAATCCATATTATAATGACAATAAAACCTTAAAATGTTGGGAAAATAAAAAGGCTTTAGCCTAGTGCTAAAAAGAATGCAGTGACAGGGACTTAAGTCCCTGGGCGTTCACTGCTTGGTTGCCTGAGCTACTGCATCACGTCCCCTCCCCCAGCCTGGGAAGTTTCCAGATGTGCCTGACTACAACTCCCATGATTCCCTTTAACCAGAAAGG
This sequence comes from Varanus komodoensis, assembly GCF_004798865.1. NCBI lineage: Eukaryota > Metazoa > Chordata > Lepidosauria > Squamata > Varanidae > Varanus > Varanus komodoensis. The sequence continues at coordinate 2,423,652 of NW_025336481.1, forward strand.
ATGACTGCGTGCTAGAAATCGGCAGACAGAGCAACCTGGTGACAAACCATGTTTTTATGAAGAGACAGTTGGGTTCCCAAGTTTAGAAAAGGCATTTCATACTTCATACAAGCTGTTAATTATGAGTGATGGAAAAACGAATGGCCAGGATCCAGATAAGCTCCTTAGAGTCTCCTGCAGGCTTGGACATTCTCCATGGTTTACCATGTTTTCCTCACAATGTGGCCACGCCATGTTGAAAAATGCTTCCGAGTTTCCCCTCAGTTTAGGAATGCATTACCATGTGTGGTAGTGGGTAAACCATTTTTTTTTAAGAGAAGCAAACCCAGAACCCCGAAGATGATGAAAGAAATTGAATAGTTGTTTGAAGTCCGGCCAATGAAATGGTTAGAAAACAGGAGAGTGCGATGTGATGGAATTTCATCGTCCGCTCTGTAACAGGGTCCACACACACAGACTACTGCAGTGGGTGCTGGGACATTTAGAAAGGGTTGAGTGAATGGATGGAAGGTCCTCTTCTGGATGCATTTCCCAGAGAGGAAGATCTACAAAGGGGGTGCTGCTTCCCTTGTTCCAATTGCCTGCCCACTGGATTGTCTCACTCTTCCTGTGAATGCGATGCCTGGATAGCAACAGTCGAAATGCTGCACACTGTCAAGCTAGAGCGTTCAATAAATTCAACCCAATTTAAAAGAGCCAGGAAGAAGAGCTGGGCACAGCGGCTGTATTGTGGTGGTGGGTGGGGCGGATTGGCTTTGCTTGGACTTGAAACGTTGCCCTTGGTAAACTGGCATTTCTCTTCCATTAGCCCGTGAAAAAGAAGAAAATCAAACGTGAAATCAAAATTTTGGAGAACTTACGAGGCGGCCCCAACATCATCACCCTTGCAGATATAGTGAAAGACCCTGTGGTGAGTAGTTCCAGGTGCTGGTGCAGCTCCGTGGATTTGGGGGTGGGGGAGAAACTCCCATACCTGGTTTATCATTTTGATCAGGCACCTTGATGGAGCAGGGAGCTGCCACTGTTTGGGTTTTGGTAGCTCAGAGGAACCTGCCTGTGTGCAGAGACTACCTTTGTGTCGCAGCTGCTGCTGCCAGGGGCAGCTGCTGCTGGAACCTGCCTACTAACCCTGCTTCCTCTTAGAGGAGACCAGGAAAGGTATGTGCCAGGTATGGCACAGAAAGGAGCCATACGTCTGGGGGCGCAGTGGCACCTGGGCGCCTCTTCCAGATGGTTTTCTCTGTGTGCCTGGTGTTTGGCAATGGCTGTTCCCTGCGACTTGTGCTCTTCTGTTTTAACGCTCCGCAGACGAGGCATCCGATTTAACATGTTGCTTCTGAGCTACATGTGAGGCTGCTTTCAGTGGGCAAAGATCTCCATGAGGGGGGGCAGGCTTGTGAATTGCGAGGAACTCTTCCTCTGACTAAATGGAGGAGTGGCAGATTCTCAGCTGTGGGAGAGGGAGACGTGTCCGAGCTGCCTTTGTTTCAAATGACACAATGCAAGAAGCCCCAGTGCCGTAAATAAGGCACACTGGCCTTTGGGGCATCTCGTGATCAAGGCTACACGGAGTCTTTCCACGGCCCCCTCCTTGTCCAATCCTGCTTCTGTATTGTGTAATCGGGTCAGGTCTTTCCACCCGATGGGCTGCTCTTGGAGGGCCCTTCCTCCCTGTACTGACTTGCAGCTTCTTCTAGCGTGTGTGACAATCCATTTGGTAAAGCTGCAGTCGAACTGCTGGGAAAAAACATCCAGGACATGATCGGGAGAGATGGAAATGGTGGGTGTAGGCCAACCGTTGGTCTGTAAGCAGCATAGAGCTCAGAATGCAGTATGTCTGACCTATTTGTTTGCCCATTCCAGTCTCGGACTCCGGCCTTGGTTTTTGAACATGTAAACAACACAGACTTTAAGGTACAGTTGGCTCCCCATTGAAGGTTGCTGGCATCTTAATTTCTTGTAAGCACTCATGTGGTCGGGTGGGGAGGCAAAGGTGAGAAAAGGACAACTCAGTGGCATGTTTGAGTCATGATACATGCGCAGCACCATTTGTCTAGCGATCTGCTCAGGTGCAGCTGGTGCTTGCGGAAGAAGGCAGCAGTCCTCAAATGACCCAGCAGGCCATGACTGGTCAATGCGTTGCGGGTGGTGAGGCAGTAAATCCGTCCAGTCTCACTACGCTGCTTGAAACGAAGGATTTCAGTGACAAAAATACTGATGGGTGGTGCAAAATGCAGAACAGCTGAGGCATTAGAAGCTATTTATGCTACTGGTTAGGTCTGCACAGCAGGACGGCTCTTGCTGCCATGGGACTACGTATCCCAGTCCAAAAACTCCCTTTGCCCTGTCAAAACCCCCTTGAAGCTTGTGGCCTCTAGCTGTCTCTTTCCCAAGACAAAAAATGCAGGGAGCACTTTCCCACTTGGCCAAGCACCTGGAGTCTCGGGGAAAAGCATGGAATCCACGTCGACTTGAGGACTGGCGGGATGGGCAACACGATGAGGATCGTGCCAGGAACACACTATCGATCACCCCACCCCCTTTTCACAGGCCAGCGTCGCTCACGCCTCTGGCTGCTTTCAGATTACGCAGTTCAAGAGAGGGGGGCGGCAGATGATGTCACCCCGTTTTCTCCTTGTACTGGGGAAGGCATGGAGTTCCAGGCTTTCTCCTGGTGCAGAGAAAGGGACCAGATCTCAGTGTTGCGAAGTGAGTTGGTGTGCGTTGGGACGCCTGGCCAGAGCCCATTGCCTTAACGGGGGCCCGAGAAGCCTTTGCGGGCTGGACCAGGGATGCCAGCAGGTTGGGTCAGGCTGATCCGACAGAGGTTCTGCCCCTGTGCCCTAGAACAAGGGCCGCAATGCGTGACCACCCCAGGCCGCTGCTTCTTGCGTGCACGCGCCTGAGCACGCATGGTCATGCGTGTTTTCTCACCCTGGGATCATGGCTGGTTGTAGCCTTGTGTTGCATGAAATCTCCATTCCCAGTTTGCCTGAACAGGGTGTGGCCTATCCCAGAGAACAGCCCAAATGCAGACAGACACGTCCACCCATATTTCTTATTGCAAAGCAAGAAAAGCTCATCCCAGCACCCATAAGCTGGTAGGGAAACGGGGGGGCTGCAGTGGCATTCATGCCATTGATGTCTTTGTCTCTCACAGCAATTGTACCAAACATTAACGGACTACGATATTCGGTTCTACATGTATGAAATCTTGAAGGTGAGTTTCTGTTGGCCACTTGCCTCCTGGGTTATTGGTTATGGGGATACCTTAGAGATACTGCAGGTTCAGTTCTGGACCACTGCAGTAGGTCGAATATAGCAAAAACTCGGGTCACATACTGTGAAGGCATCCCTCAGGGATATCGTGGGTTCAGTACATATTGTTGGGTCTCAGGCCCAGTGGGAGGAGGGGAAGGGACAGATGAATGGCTGGCTGGTAGAGTAGGCAGAGCGCACACATCATATAGCCAGTGGGGCATCGTGGCTAAGAGCGTGGGACTGGGACACAGGCGATCTGGGTTCTGGTCCCCGCTCAGCCGTGGATCCCACTGGGGGGCTTTGGGCCAGTCACAGACTCTCAGCCCAACCTGCCTCACAGGGTGGTGGTTGTTGGGACAAGATGGAGGAGGAGAATGAGGTAAGCTACCCTTTGTAGGAAAAAGGCCGGATACAAATCAAAATTATATATATGGGTGCACTTCATGTTGCCCCAAAACAATGACTGTACATCAAAGATCCCAGATAATCGGATATGCAGATAGGCAGTTCTGTAATAATAATGAAAAAGCTTCCAGTGTTGAGCTGGAGCAATGCAGTGCAAGCCGGAGACGCGAGGCGAGTGACCCCTGCCGGGAAAGCACTCCGACGGACGTGGACGTGCGTGCGCCACGCAGGGTCGCGTCTGGGGAGCCCAGTCCAGGGGCCTGCCTTGGAGAGGCTGTGGGCTTGGTCCCAGGCACCGCAGTAAAGGGGAAATAGCAGTGCAGCCAGTCGTGCCGCAGTCTAACAGTCGCCGGGAGCCGTACCTGCAAAACGCAGTCAAGTGAGACATAGCTCACGGCATGTCAGTGGAGGGGCGGGTGGGAGGTGGCAGCCAGCGTGCCTGGGGAGCCCAGGAAGGTCCTCCCATCCCGGTTTTCCTGAGGATTTGGTGGATGCCTGTGAGCCCCTGCTCACCTGGAAGCTCTCCTTTCACACCCATCCGGCATTGCGATTCCCGGTAGCATAAGTGCCACTACTGAATGTTCTTGCTGTCTGTGTGTGTGCTCCAGGCCCTAGATTATTGTCACAGTATGGGGATTATGCATCGAGACGTCAAGCCCCACAATGTCATGATTGACCATGAACACAGAAAGGTAAGCACGGTAAGGTGGGACGCGCTCCCCCACACGCCCCAGCTGGCATTGGGCTGTAGCGTTACCAGAAGGCTCCCATGCTCTTGGCACGGGGCCTCTGTAGCAGCAGCAGGGAGGGCCTGTTGCGCAGGAGCATCGTTGTTCCGGTGGCTTCCCTCCCTCCATCTGCCCACGTCCGCGCACCTGCCAGAGGCCTTCGGAGCCCCCCGGAGCATGCTGCACAGCGGGGGTCTCAGACGCAACTGACCTGGGGGCCGTCTGGGTGAAGCCGGGCCGCGCCAAGTATTTCACCCCCGCGGGGGTGGTGGGCCGCTCATCCCGCGTCGCTCCCGGAGGCCGCAGGGCCCCTCCGCCGTGCCCCGCCCCTCCCGGCAATCGGCCCACGGGCCGCGTGTTGAGACCCCTGCCGCAGAGTGCTCCGGCTTGGTTCCACAGGATCAAGCCCCTTGGTCCAGGTCCACTTTGTGTAAATTGGGAGTGAACCCGATAACGCGTGCCTCGCGCCCTCCCGTTACAGGGGAACAGCAGTGGGGGTTCGTCACCCCTGCAGAGCCTGCTGTGGGTGGCTTTTCCGCTCACAGCACTCCGGCTGATTTGCAAATACAAGCGCAAAATCTGCGCTAGGTATCCACTGAAACGGGGAAAGGTGTGTGCTGGCAAGGGAATGCCTGCTCCTCCCTGGTCTAGCTTCAGGGCAGGCTGTTCTTAGCTGCTGCTTGCCATAGTCTGCTTGGTTTTTATCCTGGACTTGGAGCCAAACTAGTTAATAACTTTTCAGTATTGCTCTTCTCATGAGAAATGCTGTGCTCGGTGATTTGGTTGCTCTCTGGGCCAGGATTTGTCAGGCCTCTCCCCCTTGCTCAGTGTGTGGGTGCCCATCCTTCATGCCAAGAAACACACCTAAGCATTGTGTCCCTCTAGCTCAGTTGCATTTTTGCCAGAGACTATTTATCCACCACCTGTTCTCAGTAATATTCGGCGTTTTAAAAACCTGGCATCATCTCATTTGGTTTCTAATACTGTACTTTCCTCAGGCATATGCAAAGGTTCTGAAAGCTGTAAACCAAAGAGAAGAAGTTCCAATCCTCAATTTCTCCTTTTCTTTTTAGCTGCGGCTAATAGATTGGGGTTTAGCTGAATTCTATCATCCTGGACAAGAATACAATGTCCGGGTGGCTTCCAGATACTTCAAAGGCCCCGAGCTCCTTGTGGACTATCAGGTCAGTGTGGCATAGCTGAAGGCTCCGCGCGGCGGGAAAGGAAGGTGGCTTTGCGAACGCGTAATTGCGGCAAGTCCAAAACTGAGCCAGGCTAACGGGCCTCTTTGCTCCCCCTCAGATGTACGACTATAGCTTGGACATGTGGAGCTTGGGCTGCATGCTAGCCAGCATGATCTTCCGAAAGGAGCCGTTTTTCCATGGCCATGATAATTACGATCAGGTGAGGTTGCTGCCGGCGTGTTGCTCTCCCCTTTCTGCAGCAAGTGTTTTCCCAGGCTGTGCAAGGACTAGAAGGCCAGAAGCTGAGCGGCATACGGGGCTGGTTTCTGCATGCCTCTTCCTCAGCCAGTCGCTGAGGTATCAAGGGAGGGCTTGCAGACGTAAACGGAGCTGCCCCAGGTGAGACGCCTGCTTCCTCTTCCCATGGTTACTACTTCCCTGTGGATTCAGTCGTCACACTGGCCACAGACCACCCGAGAGATGAGAGGCAGTGCTCGTGTCCTCTGTGAAGCCTCACTGGGTAAGCTGCCCTCTTGCCAGAAGGCCCCTTGCCTTGCTTTGCAAAGGGGGCTGACAAAAAGCATACGAGAAGCTAGAGCTGCTGCCAGCACCATCGCAAGTCCTGTTTTCCAGTCCTCCTCGCTGCTCAGGGAAGCTGCTGGTTTTGTGAGGGGAAAACCACCCTTGCAACAGCTGGCATGTCTGGACTTGCATTACCAATCTCTGAATCTGGTTTTCCTCTGCCGCTCAAGGGGAGTTCCTAACTTGAACCCTCTCGGGACTTCATGGCTATTCTCAGTGGCGTTTCCCCCCTTTCTCATGTTTTCAGCTTGCAAGAATGTAAGAGCTGTCCGTCCAGTGCAGCGTTCCAGTGAGCTAACTCTCCCCTCTCTGAATACTGTACCTCGGAGCTAGCTTATCTCCCCCCCCCCCCGCACAATGCTTGGTTTCATTAGTCAGTGGTAAAAGCGCTGCATGGAGATAGGCCTGAAGGCAGTCCCTGCACTGCAGGAGGCCGTCTGGAACTGAGGGAGAGCAGCAAGCTTCCAGGCTGCCCTTCCGGGTTTGTGGGCAGCGCTGAGATTTGAACCAGGGGCTTCCCGAGACATAGTTCAGCCTCTTGGGCCAGGCGCCCCCTCATACGTGCTTGCGCTGTCTGTTCACAGTTGGTGAGAATAGCCAAGGTGTTGGGAACGGAAGATCTGTATGACTATATTGACAAATACAACATTGAGCTGGACCCCCGTTTCAACGACATCTTGGGCAGGTAAGATGAGTTTGACCTAAAGTTGCACGGCGAGAGAACTTGGGGTGCAAAGAGAACTTGGGATTCTGCCGAGGGAACGTGGGGTGCAAAGCACAGCTGCAGTTTCAGCTGTTTATTGATTTAGTTAATGCATTTAGAATCTGCCTTTCATCAATAGCAAGCTGGTGAACAGAAATATAGAATCTCTCATTCAGGATGGGTGTCTGTCTGTCCAGCCATCTGTCTGTGCTATGGCTCCAAGCCTGAGAAATTTAGACGCCTCAAACCTGGCATGGCTACTAAGGGAGCCCCTGGGACATACGCTTCAGGAATGTTTTGTTCTTTAAAAGAGCCCTGATGTTATTAATTTGAACGTGTCCAAATGCTCTAACCTTCTCACAACATCTTCAGCTGCTCAGGACAGGCTTCTTTGATCTGCACTTTGTTGTGAAGCAGTTTGATAGACTGAGAGATGGGCTTCTGCGCCTGCCCCCCTGCCCTGCTGTGGGGCATCTCCCTGGCATGGGGGTGGGGGTGCCTTGCCTGGGGGGGCTGCAAATGGGCACGGCTTCAGCACAATCAGGCAGACCAGTGTGACCAACTCGGGCAGCTGCAGAAGTTTGCCAGAAGCCTCTGCTGCTGGCTGGGAAGGCCGCTCCAGCCTGGGCATTCACTTTGGGAAGCAGAACAGTGTCAACCTGTGCCGGCCTCAAAGGCCGGGCAAGGGAAGTTTTGATCTGGGACCAGAATTGCGACGAGCACGGCACCGCTGTCCCCCGCACGGGGCGGGGGGGTGCATGGACGGGTTGCCCCCCGGGAGAAGGCCCCTTCCCCTGTGGCCACACTGGTGATCACAGCCACCCTTGAGAAAAGCCTCCCTTGCAGGCCTTGGGGCTGAGCAGGGGGGCCAGGGGGAGATCCCTCCCGGTATTTGGTTCCTGGAGTGCTGCACACAAACCCTTTGCTGCGTTTCTCTTGGTGATCCACTGGAGATCCGGCCCTTCTTTCTGAGTTGTGTGCAGACCAAAAACAATCCTGTGCGGCAAGAACTTTAAGGGGTCCCTTGTCGCGCAAGCGCTGCAGAAAGAGCGGACAACGCAGCTTTGGTCTGGATGCGCGTATTCCCCGTTTGCATTTTCAAGGCGTGTCAGTGACTTGCAGAAATACCCATGTGCCCAGTCAGGTGCGAAGGGGTCCTCCTTCTGGTGCTCTCTGTTCCTCCTCCCTCACAGACACTCCCGGAAGCGATGGGAACGCTTTGTTCATAGTGAGAATCAGCACTTGGTCAGCCCGGAGGCCCTGGATTTCTTAGACAAGTTGCTGCGATACGACCACCAATCTCGCCTCACAGCAAGAGAAGCCATGGAACACCCCTACTTCTGTGAGTCCGGTCTGCCTCCGTCCAGATTTATTAGCTTTTTCCAGCAGCAAAGATTTGGCAGGGCATCGGAGAGCGTCGTCGTTGATGCATCCACTGGAACGCGCTTCAGGCACAGTATTCCGAAAGGGGCATCCGTCCGTTTTTCCAGCTTCCATAAAACAGCGCTTCTGTCCTTTTTCAGGGTGACATAAAACTTACTGGCCATGTGTAGTATCTTCTCACAAGGCAAACCAAGAGCTCAGCATGAGACTCGGTTGATAAATGAGATAGGCAGTGGAGACGTCCAGCTTTTCCCAGGCCTCCTAAGCCCTCCTCAACTTACCGCTGACGGTCTTGTCAAGGTGTTTCAAAGCCTCCCACGTCCAAGGTGCAGATGCTAGGCTTGAAGCAAATGTAGGCGGTTCTGTATAACTTGAGGGTCAGAATTCAGATGTTCAGTGCACGGTACATGTAGCTTTGGCGGGGCTCCTTCCCCAAAAAGAGACTGAGGAAAGTTTTAAGTAAAAATAAATAGCATTACGGGCAGCAAGACTGGACAGCAGGGAACTGGACTGCAGAAGATCATGAAAAATCTGATCTCTGCAAATGGGAGAGTTTTGCAAGAGAGGCCACGACTTGATTGACAGCTGTGACACTGTGGTAAATTTCAGGGTAGCTTGTCGTTACTTCCAGACTCGGAGCAGCAAAGCTATTGGAAAATGTCCTGAATGCATTTGCAGCCGTTCCCCCCCCCCCCCGGTATTGCACAAGTGTCCACATTGACAAGCCTGCTATTGTCAAATTGCAGAATTTTCCCTTTCACTTTATTGTGAAATTGGCCTCTCCCGTTTCCTGCCCTGCCTTGAAATTTGCATATCTTTACCTAGCTCTGTAACCCCAGGTATATCTGATAGCTCACCCTGGGCCAGCGCAAAGGGAAGGCAGAGCTGAAAGCAGCTTTGGTGGTGGGCTGAATTCCCTTGGTAGCACATGTTGCCTCCTTTTTACGAGAGGTGCTCACTAGCAAGTATGTTAACAGCAAGAGGCTACTGGATTCTGGCCGGTCTTGTGTGCCTTGCTCAGGACCTGATTTCTTTAAAGGAAGTACTAAATTGTGAGCCTGTATTTGGTGATCTGATGCGGAAGGCAGACCGCTTCTCCTGCGGCTGGCAGCCTCCCTAAACATTGCCACAAAGGGCACTCCATCGGGAATGAAGAAAGGGGGAAAGGAAGCTGGGGCACATGCCTGGAGGAGGAAGAGGAATGACTGGGGGAGAAATAAGCCATGGGAAGCTCTGGAGCACCTGGTCCTCTGTTGGGAGGGATGAGAAACATGCCCGTGTTGCTTCTCGAGCTGGCTTAGTGTGAGGGGCATGAGTTTTGCATGTTTCTCAAAATTATATCCTGGAGCCGTGAGGTCTAGGAGCTTTGCTTGTGGATTTGGTTCTCTGGTCTCCATCCCCACTCAGCCATATTGGGAAGCACAGTGGCACCTCGGCTCACAAACTTAATCTGTTCCACGACTCTGGTCGCAACCCAAATTGGCTGTGAGCCAAGTCAAATTTCCCCATAAGGTTCAATGTAAATAAGGTTAATCCGTTCTGTAAATATATTTTTTTAATCACAGGGAAGACAGGCGCAATTGCGGGCGCACTTGAGCAGGGGAGATGGGCTCAATTTGTGGCCATCTCCCCCCCCCGAGGACAACCGCGATTGTGCCCATCTCTGCACCCCACCCCCCGTGCACCCACAATCGTCACCCGGTGCAGAGTTCGTGACCTGAGGAATTTTTCCCCCTAAATTTCTGTTCCCGACCCAATTTGGTCATGAACTGAGGCGTTCGTGAGCCAAGGTATCACTGCATTTTTACATAATGGATTTTCACAGATTCAGTCTTGGAAACTGTGCAGGTGTTTATACCTGGACAGACAAATTAGCATATCATGTTGTCCATTTGGGTAACTTCCAATTCTGGAATGAGCTTGCTCAAAGCTTCCCTCTGCAGTCACGGGGTTTAGAAGCTTTGCTTCGTAGACAAATGAAAACAGAAGTGGTTGACTCGCTTTTAGATACAGAGCAAAGCCAGTGTGTTTGGCACTTAGGCCTTAGGTGCACCTGCCCCATCGCTAACCTGGGCGCTCTGTGTGTGTGCACCTTTGCAGATCCCATCGTGAAGGACCAGGCTCGGATGAGCTCGACCAGCATGCCGGGGAGCAGCACGCCCGTCAGCAGCGCCAGCATGTTGTCAGGTGAGTCGGCGCTTCCATGGCAACCCAGCGGCTTTCCTCCAGTCCCCGATCAGAGATGTGCCATATATTTTCATTTAATCATCAGCAGCTTCTTTCTCGAGCTCTTTAAGACCTTGACGACAGATATGATCCGGGCCTGGTGGCCAGTCAGGTCAAGAATTTTGTCGCTGCTGTTTTCCTCAGCTCTCCCAGCTCCTCAGTTGAGGGAGAGATACAGTATATCACAGAAGTGAGGACACCCCTCACATTTTGTAAATATTTTATTATATCTTTTCATGTGAACAACCCTGAAGAAATGACACTTTGCTGCAATGTAAAGTATTTATGGATGGATGGATGGAACTTCCATGCTGCCCCATTCGCCAAAGCCTTGGGGCGGCTCACAATCATAAATAAATAACATAATATAAAACGATATAATTTAACAGTATAAACTAAGTCACCCTGGCCAAAGAATAAAACAAATAATATTAACAATGAAAATAACGTTTGAATAAAAAGGTCTTCTCCTGGCGCCGAAAAACAAGTAACGACGGCGCCAGGCGGACCTCTCTGGGGAGCGCATTCCATAGGTGGGGCACCACCGCAGAGAAAGCCCTCCTCCGGGTACTCACCCTCCTAATAACATTCACGGAGGGCTCCTGGAGAAGGGCATCTCAAGGGGCGGGAGGGCATATATGGACGCAAGCGTTCCTTTAGATATCCAGGTCCCAAGCCGTTTAGGGCTTTATAGGTCATAACCAATACCTTGAATTGGGCCCGGACTTCAATCGGGAGCCAGTGGAGCTGACAGAGAACTGGGGTTATATGAGAACAACGCCCAGTCCCCGTCAGCAACCTGGCAGCTCTATTTTGAACCAACTGAAGTATCCGGACCGTCTTCAAGGGTAGCCCCACGTAGAGTGCGTTACAGAAGTCAAGGCGGGAGGTCACCAATGCATGCATCACTGTCGCCAGGCAGTCCTTCTCCAGGAAGGGACGCAGCTGATGGATCAGCCGAAGCTGAAGGAAGGCGCTCCTCGCCACCGCTGTTACTTGAGCTTCTTATGTCAGCTCCGGGTCGAGGAGCACTCCCAAGCTGCGGACCCTGTCCCTAAGAGGGAGTGCAACCCCGTTCAGGACAAGGTCCAGGTCCCCCATCCTGAAGTCTGACCCACCTACCAACAGGACCTCTGTCTTGTCTGGATTGAGCTTCAGTTTATTATTTATTCATTATAATATTATAAAGTATTTATTATATCCTGCCTTTTTTCTTACCATGAACTCAGAGTGGCTTCCATCATTCCCTTCCTCCTGCTCGCAGTCCTTCCTGCAACAACAGCCCTGTGAGGTGGGCTGAGTCGAGAGAGAGTGACTGGCCCAGAGTCACCCAGTGGGTTCCATGGCTGAACCGGGCCTAGAACCCAGATCGCCTGAGTCCCAGTCCTGCACCCTTCCCCACTGTGCTGCACCCTCTCCCCACTTGTCTTCCTTCCTGACTCCTGTGCTGATGCGTGACTCTTGGGCGACACTTAAGTAGAACGCCGCTCCGTATTGCTGGCCCCAGATTTCTGGGATCTCCTGCCCTGGGCAATGGTTCTTCAGCGGCAAACCATGTGCAGGCATCCAAGGAGAATGCCCGGCCATGTTTCTGCCCTGTGCACAAGGCTTGCGGGTCAGATCTGTCCACCTATGTGCTGAACACAGCCACCGGAGAATGGAAGCCCCCTGCAGATGCCCAGACACGAGATAACCTGCATGGAATGGCTGGCACAAGGGCTGGGTATGCCAGCCCAGGCCGTGCCTGAAGGAGGAGCTGGGGCCCCTTAGTGGAAGCCCTTGGTTGCCCCCAGCACCTCAACCCGTCCATCAGCCCGTTCCCTTGGGCGACCAAGGGGCGGCGTGTGAGCGAGCGCGAGAACCCGCAAGCTGCCGCCACGCTTCCTAGAGAAGTGGGTCTCCCTGTTCAGCCGCGAGTCATCCGGCTGTTCTGTGCGGGCTCAGAGCTGCAGAGCACTGGCCCACGGGGTCCGCAGCGCGGGGCCCTCCCGGTTTCTCACCCCCCTCCTCTCTCCTCCGCAGGGATTTCTTCAGTGCCAACGTCTTCGCCCCTTGGACCCCTTGCAGGCTCTCCTGTGATCGCTGCCGCCAACACCTTGGGCATGCCTGTTCCAGCTGCCGCGGGAGCCCAGCAGTAAAGGAGGGCCTCCCACCTCCCAGATGCCTGACCAGAGCCAAGCTGGGGTGGGGTCCCCCTCCGCCCCCTCTCCAGGACAGCAGCAGCCCAGCATTGCAGGAGGGGAGGAGACGGTCGGTCGCCTTGGGGAGCCACGTCTGAGCAGTTGCTTGTGGATTTATAGTAGTTCAGTCATAAAATTAGGCCAACTTCCTCCCCCCACCCCTTTTTTTTTTACTTGAACCTTTCGTCACACGGAGACAACGGAATGTTCCGAGCAGCTCCCCGAGTGTCCTCCACCGGTCCTGCCGCTGCGGAGCTGGAGCGCGGATCCGCTGCCACCGTGCTCTTCTCCCCTCCTGCCTGCCAGCCGATGCCCTCTTGGGATGAGAATATCGGGAAAGTTTTGCACTGCCCCATCCCCTGGCGCGGACTGTGGCGTTCCAGCCTTTAGTGGGCCGCAGGGAGGGACAAGGGCCCGACAGTACCGGCTGGATCGACTCCTTGGTGTCTGTTGCTTCTTGGAATGATGGGGTGGGAGGAATTGATCGTCACACAGCGATACATCTCAGTAAAGGCCTGCAAAGCGGCTCTCCTGTGGGAACTGGATCTTTGCTCGCAAGGCCCCCGGATGGCTGGCGTGCGGCTCTGCATGTGCCCCAGAAGTCTCCAGGGTTCTGATCCGCCAGGAGGCGGCCGACTCTCCATTTTGCCGGAAGGCACTCCAAGCGCTGTGCAGACGAGTTCTCCCAGTCCTCACTTCCCCGCTCCACCAAGATCTGCCGATGGCTTCTCTGTTGGGGATTCTGGAAATGAATTTGTCGCTAGCCGTCTCTTTGTCAGTTGCTTTTCCCCGAAGCGGATGAGGCAGACTGGCGTGGGGCCTTAGCTCACTCGCCTTCCCCCCTGTGCCATGTGGTAGGACGGGCCGGTGTATGTTGGTTTGTTTTTGGTTTTTCCTTCACCTGCAGTCTTGTGCATAGAGAGCCGGGGAAAGGGGCAAGCAGCCTGGGAGAGAGAGGGAAACAACGAAGTGGTGGACCGCTCAGAAATCTTAACCGGAGGACGTATCTTGTGTGTGTCTGTGTGTGTAGGTATATATATAGAGAGAGATGCACACATCCATCTTGTCCTTCCTATGCTGAAATACCCAGTGTTGGAATTCCTTGCTGTAAATAAATGTTAATTTTTTTTAATTTATCAAAGGTTAGGTTTAAGTGGCCTGTGCGGAGGCTCCCGGGGCCGGTGTCGTGCCGACTTGCGCGCGCAGCCTCCGAGCCGCGGCCTGGGGCTTGGGCTGCCCTTCCTCCTCCGTGGGTTTGCACCTTGCACTGATGTGGCTGCAGCAGCGGGCAGTGCGCAGAAGCCTTACCAGAAGCGCCTCACAAGCCAAAGTGTCGCCTGGAGCACGAGCCGATCCGCGGCACATTTTCCTTCCGCGCCGGGGCAGCCCGGGGATTTTGGGCGAGGGGGCGGGTGGCTGTGGACGGCACCTGGCCCCGCGTGCTGCTGCTCACTGAACTCCGACCACTGACGGGAAGAGAGACTGGAAGCACACCCCCCCACCCACCCCTGGATTTACTCCTCTTGCAGCAACCACTTCCTTGGGATGCCTCAGCAGCTCATCTTGGGAGTATCAATCACTTGATTTAAAAATATATATGCAACTTTTTGGATTGGGGTTAGGTAGCCACGCACTCCCTCCCGTTCCGTTTAAATTTCCTTTTGGTTTTTCCTTTCGTTGAGGGGCGGGCGGGCACTGTCGCCAAGGGCTGGGCATGGCTTAGGTAGGAAGTGTTCGCACTAGGAGAGCAGGAAAGCGCAGGCGGTTCTCTCCGCAGCCCTTGGAGTCATGCGGGTTGGAGATTCCCGGCGGGAGCCGAGCCTGGCCACATTCGAGGCCTCGAGCCATCGTGGGAGCAAACCTGCGCAGCGCGGCTGCCTCGGCGAAGCTTGGCGGCCGCGGGAGCATGGGACTTGGGCAGGACTCCGAAACAGGCGGTAGATTTCCCCTCCGGTCTCGTCGTTTTCTATTTCAGTCTGGCAAGCGCGGGAAAAGAGGATCGTCTCTCCGAGTCTGAGCGCCTCGCAAGATCAGGGAATGTCAGTCGGAATCTGGTGAGGGCTGCCACATCGAACCTGGGAGGTGGAGGCGGAAGGTGTCTGGCTGGGGGAAAGATGCCAATGTTGCTGCCGGAGAGGCAGCGTTGCTGAGGTGGGTGGGGGGGGCACAAGGAAATTGCAGATTGTAACAACATCTGTGTTGTAAATTACCTCATCTGTATACCTTGTATCAGAACACTTTTTTAATTTCTCAGCACTTCCTGTTTTTTCGGCATTGTGTTAGATGGCGGGAAAATGAAATGCCAATTTAATAGTCCTGTTGGCAACTTAACTTTAAAGAGGTGTTTTTTTTTGTTTTTTGTTTTTTTTAAGAAAAAAGATTTTTAAAATCTTGTTTGGAGTGATTCTTTTTATTATTTGAAAATTAGATTTTTGTTTTTTCCCCTCTTTGAGTTTATTGGTTGTAATTCTATTGTAATTGTTAAAACTAACCCTTAATTGTGCTGAGAAGAAGTTGTGCCATGGAGGTCTTTAATTTTTTAAAATAAAATTATTGAAACAAAGCTACACCCTACTCACTGACCAGTTAATTTTTTGAAAAGCACGCGAGTTGGAAATAGAATGCGCAGCTGCTTAATTGGCATCTGGAGGGGGCCTCTCTTAAGCATCGCTCCTGCAATGGTGCATCCTTCCAAATGATGTCGGACAGGAACTATTCCCATCATCCCTCCCTGTGTGGCTGTGGCTGATGGACATTGCAGTCCTCCAGCATTAGAGGACCCCATGTTCCTGGCAGGACAGGAGTGGAGCCACGGACGTCGGCTTGGTATGTGTGCCAATGTACCCCACATGGAACTATAGGGCAGTCTCTGCTTGGTACCTGATGCCCCTGTATGGGGCACACCACCCAGCCCAGGAAGTGGGCCCAGAAGTCAGACAACCAGTGTCGGTCCTCTAAATTTGTGCATTCTGGCACAATCGAGGCATGGCAGAGTTCTATCCCCCGAAGTCTGGGCTAGTGGGTTCGAAAGTGTCCATTACAGTAATGTGCAATCTTTTGAGCTACTCAGCACTCTTTGTCAGGCAAGAGGCTATAAAAGAAGACCGGGTGTGAGCGAGTGGGGGGAATGAACTGCTGGTGAAGCAACATGGCATGTTTCGAGTCTCCACGTGGTCTGCAAAGCCACATCCCATGTTGGGACACTCAGCTTTTCCTCCGCTCCGGTCCATCCTGCCATCGATAACTTCTTGTCCAAGAATGTCCAGAGTTGCTGAACATTTGCACCCTTCTTGGTGATCTTGATTTGTCCCATGTGGCTATTACACTAATGCAGAGACCGCAATCTTTCTTCTGGGCAACACGACCACTTTGCTTTCTAGTTCATCATCGGAGCTTCTGAACTGTTGGCACAGGCGGTCCCTCTCAGACACACTGCAGCACTCCTGCCCGGAAACGGCCAGAGCGTCGATCCTTGTGGCCAGGCCAGGCCAGGCCCTGGAAGAGCCACGACTGACCGGCCCAAGCTCTGCAAGGTGCTCCTTGCCACCAGGGGCACTTCGGCCTCAAGCGGGGGGTGTTGGGCCAATGCACTTGCCTGCAAGGAGGGTGCAGCCCCAGCCAGAGCAAAGCCGCCTTTTCCTGGGGACGATCGTCCGCAATGCCTCTGACTCGTCCGGATTCGGCTTCAGTTTACCGGTCCTTGTGAAGCCCTACCAGTGGATCTTGCAGCTTAATAAAACGGGCTGTGGCAAAGCCAGGAGCCAGTGTGGATGAGGAGGGGCTGGATTCTGCAAGGTGTGTTCAGGTGCAAATTTTTGTCATAGTCTCCCCGGCATACTTGGGTTTCTACTGCTCAAGTGAAAGGTCTTGGGTATGTGCAAGCAAGTGAAGATGTCCCTGTTCATTTGAAACTGCTCTTGGATTTCACCTCCCTTGCATGCTCCCCTGATCAGAAAGGTGAACTTTGAAGCTGGATGGGCACCCCCTGTCCTTGTGTACCTGGATGCAAATTTGCCTGTTGGTTCTACTCTGCTTCCGCAGTGGATTTTTCCTCTTTCTTCAGGAGAGGAGGCCACTTAAGAGAACTGGAAGTCACAGTTTGCAAAACACGGAACGGGCCTGGGAGTTGATCCAGCCTGGCTTTGCTTATGTTCTAACATGTTGGCCAGGATGGACAGAAAGCTCTTCTTTATCTACCTGGCAGGGAAAGACGTGCTGTTACTTTGTTCTAGCTGATGGTTGGGTTCACCCAGCAGGACAAGCAGCCCTGTTTGGTTACCCCAGTTCCCATTTTTTAACCTGATCTACTCAACAGATGACCAAGTGGTTTCTGCCTTGCCATGGCTTCTGTTCTCCCTGCTGAGTCACAGAGTGCTACATTCATAGAACAGTAGAGATGGAGGGGCCTGCAAGACCACCAGCCTCTCACGCCTGAAATCCAATCCCAAATTGCTTCGTTCCTGCTTCTTCCTCAATGGTCTGCACTTCGAGGCAGGGTGGCTGGAGCGGCTCCTGCGGCTGCTGCTCTTTCTAGGGGACTCTGTGGTGGTTCCATAGCAGGACTGTGGACACCGTAATCCTGGGTTCAGACAACACGACAAGCCATGGCAGGAGAGGGAAGCTGTAGAACAACCTGGTGTTTGTTAGTGTGGTTTCTGATGACCACACTTGCCATGGTGAAATGCCACAACTGGGTTTGGGCAGCACAACAGACAGACAATGGCAAAAGGCACCACCGTGGCTTGTCGTGTTGGATGAACCCAGCTAGTGTGTGATGATCAAGGGAACAGTGACCCCACCCCAAGTTGTGAAGACTGTAAATCTCTTCAGTACTCCATTGGGCTTGTGCCAACTTACGGTCCCCCGATTCTGGCAACACAATGCTTTGAGAGCCTTCCAAAGGCTTATTTATGGATTCTTAAGAACTTGAGAAAAGCCCAAAGGCCCCTCTGGTCCAGCATTCTGCACACACGGTGGCAAACCAGCTGCCCACGGGATCCCTCCAGCAGGACCGCCGCAAGACCTCGTCCCTTCAAAGGACCGGGGTACTTGGCTGCAGATACGTGGATTACGTATCTGCATTTAAGTCAAACCCGCATGGGCCATTGACAGAAACGATTCCATCAGTCCCGCCGGACCCCCCACTGGGGTTCAGACGTGCCAGCCTGGCGTGGGTGGAAGAGTTGCTCCGGAACTGTGCCTGAGTGGGGTGGTGACGGCAACCCCAAGGTGCCAAGGGGGCCTTTATGGGCAGCTGGTTTTCTCCCTGCCACCAAGCAGCCAGTTCAGTCTCTCTCTGGTTTTTGAAGGACTATCACCTGGGACTGATGCCTTTTGCAGGAGACCGCCTGTGGGACCAGCCACTTCCATTCTTCTTCTGGATCATGGACCACGACTGAAAAAGGGGTGACTCCTCCCCGCCTTTTGACAAACCGCAGAGCCACCGTTTGGCGCATTTGACGGATGCTAAACCAGTGAAGGAGTCCGAAAATGTCGCCCAGTTCAAACACGCCGCACAGCTCCGCTTTTCACCACTGCCATTAACGCAACCTCCGAGCGCCGCCTCCAGGGACAGCGCAGGGAGCGGCCGCCAGGGGGCGGGCTTCCTCAGCGGGGAGCGGCACAGGGCGGTCTTCTAGATCGCAGCGCCAGAGAAGTACAGAGGAGTTCAGCACGCCTCCCCTCTTTCACTCGCGAGGCTAAATTCACGTTTTTTTTTAATTTCCCTTCACGTGAGGCGGCTTCGGCACCGTTTCCGGTCATGCCGCTTTCGCCAGCCAATGGCTGAGGGCGCTTGGGCGGCGACACGCGAGGCCCCGGGCGGGGAGGAAGTGACGCACTCATCCCGCGCCGGCCCTGTCGCAGCCCCTTCCCGGCAGCGCGCACGTGGCGGTGGCGGCGGCGGCGGCGGCGGCGGCGGGCCGCTCGCTGCTTCCCCCGAGGCGAGGCGAGGCGAGGCGAGGCGAGGCCGGGCGGGGAGGCGCGCTCGGGCTCCGGGGCCCGCTCCCCTGTCCTCCGGGCGGGGCCGGCCTCGCACGCTGCACGGAGCTGCCTTCCGCTGCCCCGCGCGTTTCTTCCCCGCCGAGGCGGCCCGGCGGCCTCCCTGCTTGGCCTCGGCAGCCTGCCAGGCGGGCGGGCGGGCGGGTCCGCGGCCGGGCCGGCACCGGCTTCGGCGTGCGGGGCGGCGGATGGCGCCGCGGCGGGCCAGGCTCCCCCGGGGCTTTATGGCCGCGGAAGGCGAGCACGTGGCGGGTGCGCGCATTGGGAGGCGCGCTCCTGCGGTGCCCGGCGGCCGCCGCTCGCCGTGCTGGCAGCGCGGCGCGGGCACGTGGGGGCTTGCGTCGGGTTGGATCACGCGGAAGGCTGTGCCTTAGCCTGAGAGTCCCCCAGTTGCTTGGGGGTGATCTTGGTCCCGGTGCAAAGTAATTGCAGGCGATGGTGAATCGAGGGTGAATTTATGCATTTAAAATAAATCAGTTGAGGTAATTTGGATGCGAAATTCATTGGCGGAAGTTGCCTCCCGTAAGTAAAGCTTGCAAAGTTTTTTTTTAACCTTTTTAAAAATTTCCGTGTGATCAGAGGTTAGAAGGGATATAACCACACGAGCAAGACTTAGAGAGCCATTCTGGTCGTGTGCCTTACAGGCCCGTCCACCTCGAGTATTGTGTGCTTAAACAGAAAAAAGTCCCGCAACTGGCTGTGACTTGCTGGTGCGTGCAAGATGCCTTTCAGACTAAGCATGGATAGAATTGCAGCTTCAGTCGGGCAAAGGTGTCTGTTGTTGCCTTTCGGTATATATAACGTGCATAATTCTATGTGCTATACCAAATGGGACCACATAGTTAACAGTTAGAACTAGCTTTGTTAATAATGCCTGTAGATTTTTATTTTATTTTTGGCACAATTACTTGAAATTCAAGATAGTACTTGCCAATTTTTTTTTTATTTTTTATTGCAAAGAATTAAGACAAATGCTAGACCTGTGTTTTCTGTGGTGGGGGTCCAGTGGTGTCTGGAAAGCTCTTGAATCCTATGGATTGTTCAGGTCTTACTGTACAAATCAAATGTACAATTTACATAAGGATCTGCATTACAATCATTTGTAAAATTTTAGGGCACACACAGTGGTATTTCATGCTGCAGAACTTGGGAAAGGTACATGTGTTTAGCCTAGAATAATTCTTTTAATTAAAAAGTTAAGTTTGGCTTAATTTGTATTTGGATACTATGATAATCTGTCTATAAGAGCATGCTTGTCTTTCTCTTCTGTCTGGCTTTCTTAGGTCCTGACTGAAACTTCCTAAAGGTTCATGGTTTTCTGTGACTGAGGCATGGCAAGAAGGGAAGTAGAACATGCATTGGAGACTGGAACAACTGAACAGGAAATATCTTCTCTCGCTGAATCTGCAGCTGCTGGGAGCATGAAAGGAGAGCAGAGCCAGCTCCCATGTAGCCGAGCGGAGAAGCTGGAGATGCTCAGGACTGGGCGAAGCAACAGCACAGCACAATGATGCGTCGGTGTAGAGTGAGGAGCCGCTTTCCACCACTGAGGAACCGCCTGGCCCTTAAGCTAGAGGTATGGCTTGAAATGCTTCAACAGGAACGCAGACTTTTACAAAGGGGTTCCTTTTGGTATCCTTTCCCGGCATTCTTTGTGTTTTTCCTGCTCACTAATGTAACCTGCGCTCCATTTGAGGTATGAGTGAGTTTGGTGGGGGATAATCCCCCCCCCGCAAAGGTGCAGCTGTGTCAAATTCATTGCCCGCATTTCCTGTGGTGGGGAGTGGTCCAAACAGCTGCCACAGCAAGTTCTGTAGTTCATGGGCCTCAGAATTCTTTGTGGGTTCTGGGGATAGTTTTTCTGCAGACACCTGTACCAAGCCCTCGGCCTCAGCAGCAAGTGGCTGCTTGAAAGCAGCATCTCGCAGGCGAGGCTGAGTTTATTTTTAAGAGCCTTTGCATTGTAATTCTTGTGACTTTTTTTCTTTCTCTCCCTCCTTCCCTCCCTCCCTCCCTCCCTCCCTGTTGTTGTTTTTCTTTCTCTTGGCCCTCAATATTGCCTGCCCTGGATCAGGCTGATGGCAGGTGTCATCCAACAGGTGAAGGGGAATGCCTCTCCCATCTCTGTGCTAGAAGTTAGGGGCTTGTCTGGGGCTTGGCTTCCTTCTTGGCTGCCTTCCCTGTGCACTTCGTGTCTTGCCTTCCTCTTCCACACCAGCGCCAGCTTTCCTTTTAGTTTGGTGATGCAGGATTAGGAGAGTCAGGGCCAGCCATGCTTGCCACTCAACTCAGCAGTAACCAAGCACCTCAGCGGGGTGTGAATGGGACCCTGCCATTCCAGTCGGGCTCTTAGTTTGTGGAGAGGGCATATTGGAGCCCATACCTGCTTCTGTGGCAAATCAGGTATGAATATGTGAAGCTGCCATATGCTGAGTTTGGCCATTGGTCTGCTTAGCTCTGTATTGTCCAGCAGGGGCTCTCCAGGGCTCCATTGCCTGCTCCTTTTACCTGAGGGTGCTAGTGGTTGAGTCTTGTGATCTTCAGAAGAGCTGAATCAAACGAAGGTCCGTCTAGTCCATCATTTCCTTCATGCATTGGCTGACAGGTAGCCCAAAGCATCCCACAAGCAGGGCACAAAGTATCTGACTTAACTGCACATGTACACTTGCTTTCTGAGAAGTTGCCGTTCTCAGAGAAGTTCTCAGCTGATCAGCCGTTTTTGTTGTCGCTGTTCCTCTCTGAACTTTGCAGTTCAGGCTCAGCCAGCATTTTTTTTTTTTTTTTTGGATTTATATCCTGCCTTTTTCCTACCAAGGGCTCAAGGCAGCTTACATCATTCTCCTCCTGCATCTTATCCCCACAACAACAACCCTGTGAGGTAGGCTGGGCTGAGAGTCTGTGACTGGCCCAAAGTCACCCAGTTGGCTCCATGGCCGAGCGGGGACTAGAACCCAGGTCATCTGAGTCCCAGTCCCATGCTCTTCACCACTACGCCACACTGGCTCTCCAATTTTGAGCGTGTTTCTCCCTTCTGTGAGGACGAGGGTTCCACAAGCTGTGGCACAGCAGGCGACTGCCGGCGTAAAGTCCGGCTCAGCTGGCCAGAGCTCTCATTCCACTGTGTCTTGCCAGGAGAGTTAATCCAGCCTTGGGACCAAAGGGTCTTTGTCGTATCAAGTAGAAACCAAGCTGGATCTGGTGAACCAGTGAATGAGATTCCTCTGCAGCGCTTATGAATCACCTTTTCCTGGGAAAATACCAAAGGCAGTCCACAATTGGTGAAGTTAAATGCTTCCGCAAGAGCTGCAGCCTAGCACAAACATGGAACCAGTTTGAAAAGCACAGGTGGATGCAAAGATGCACCTTTTGCTCTTCCTCCCTCCAAGAAGGCGAGTTCGCTTTACTTGGTCTTCATACTGATGATATCCTCACAACAACCCTGTGAGGTAGGCTTGAGGATAGATTCCCCCCGCCTCTTCAACTGGCACCCCATCCTTAATGCTGTCTCAATTTAACTTTGGTCCCATAAACTAGAAACATAAGATGCATCTGGCTCTTTTGAAATGAGCCATCTCGGTAGTTAGTTTTTCCGCCGTGAGAAGGGCCTGCCTTTTTCATACTAAACGTTTTCCCCTGCAGGGCCTGGAATTGGCTGAGCAGCTCAGCCCCAGGTGAACTGCGGAGGTCTTCACGCATGGGAACCAACATACTGCCTGTCTGAGCCAAGCCATGTTATCCTAGTCCATCCAGAGGGTCCTCTTTGCATCACAGTCCTCC
The DNA here is from genome assembly GCF_004798865.1 of Varanus komodoensis. Taxonomy (NCBI): domain Eukaryota; kingdom Metazoa; phylum Chordata; class Lepidosauria; order Squamata; family Varanidae; genus Varanus; species Varanus komodoensis. Next base: position 2,446,081 of record NW_025336481.1, read on the forward strand.
TAGGCCTGCTTTCTGCCTGGGGTAAGTGGTGTTCTCAGCCCATCCGTGGCCTTGACCTAAAATGGGGGGTGTGGTAGAAAGTGGGGGCGGGATGTGGCACCAGAAGCGGCAAACTTAAACTGAGCGGACAGAGTGGAAAAGAGCACGAGAGGAGGCAGGTCTGAGATGAGGGCAGCTTCATCGGCACTTCCTGTTGTGGGGCTGCCCTTTTCCTCCTCATTTCTTGTTCAGAAGCTGGATTTGGGCCTGGTCGGGGTTCGCCAGGAGTTGGCATGGGACTGAGATGGCACGTGGGGATTTGGTGCATCCCGTCTCGTCTCTTGCCTGCCTTCAGTGGCTCAGCCCGTTGCAGTTGCTGTGCGGGCGAGGGACAAGGACGGGCGCGGTGGTCTTGAACACGGCCTGCCAGCTTGTTGAGCTTGGTGTCAGCGGGTTCTGGCACAGCGAGTTGCGGGGCTGAGCCATCAGCTTCTGCATCAGCAGCTTTTCTGGGGCCATCTTAGCTTGTTCTTTATGGCCCATTCATGCAAGGAGGCAACTCGCTTGCAAGAGCCATCTGTGTCTGCTAATGAGGAAGGGTGTGAGTATCAGGCCTAGTGGCCAAGAACCCCCTCTGGCCCTCCTGTTGCGCACAAGGGCCGGTTTGGTTCATGCTGCCAGCTGAGACCTTCCTCTTGGTGCCCCAGGCAGCCCTGGCAGGGTCACTGAGCTGCCCCCATTCGCCCAGAGCTGGCCTTCCTCTTGCTTGGTGCTGTCCGGATGTTTTAGGCTGCAGCTCCCATCAGCCCCAGTCAGCATGGCTGCTGCACAGGGATGATGGGACTTGTCTCCCAAAATATCCGGAGGCGCTGGTCTGCAGCCGTGTCAAATTCGGTGCTCGCCTGCTCTGTGGCGGGCACCGGCCCTCTGGCTGCCACAGCAGACGTGCCGTTCATGGGCCCCGGGACCAGGCTGTTGGACCTGGGGATAGAAGCATGCTGCAGATAACACCTGGCCGGGCAGCGCTCCAGAGGCAGCCCTGTCCTTGCCATTCCTTGCATTTATTCGCTTGGCGCTTCACCAGAGCCCGCCTGCTCGGAGCATTTCAGTGGGCCTCTGTTGGTTGTGAGGTGGCACAAGGAACAGCAGGTGGAGACGCTACTCCAGTTCTGTTGTTGCCGAGTTATAAGATGGTAAATAGAGACAAGGCCAAGCTATTAGTGAAAATTTTACTTTGGAGCAAAAGACAGCCCTGATGGAGCAGGTAGATCTTCAAATAGTTAAAAAGGTTAAATACTTGGGAATCTGCCTGACTGCTAGTTGGGCTGCATTGAAGGAAGGCAACTATGTCATACTGTTTAAAGAGATTAAGAGTGACTTAGAAAAGTGGACTAATTACAATTATTGCTGTTCGGAAGAATACCTATAGTCAAAATGAACATATTAAGATTTTGTTCTTATTCCAAACAATTCCTATAAAAATCGAAAAAAAAATTTGATTTTAAATACACAAGTTTTGAGATTTATATGGCAAAATTAAAAACCAAGAATTAAGTTGAAAATGCTTCAGGAGGCTAAAGGGAAATGTGGGTTTTGGTTTTCCTGATTGATTGTTGTATTATTAAGCATGTGTTTTAATGTGGCTAAAAGAGTGGATAACACTAAGAAATAAAAGAACTCTCTATCTTGAAGGTCATGATTTGCAAATGGGGTGGCATGCTTTTATGTGATATGAGAAATGTAAAACATGGGTATTTTCAAAATCATATTAAACTCATTGATTTCGGACTGGGAAAAACTAAAGGCAAAACTATAATAAGATACTGAAGCTTTTGTATATCCAAACACTTTGAACTTTAACAAGATTGTGACTTATAATGATATTCTTGATAATGATGGAAGATTTTAATCAAATCAATAATTACAAAAACAGGATATTGACCTTTCTTGGTGGCATCAAGTGCAAATACTATCGAGGAATGCTAAAGATTATAAAATGTATGGTTTTTATAAGGAGCAAGCTGTGTTTGATCAAGTAATTTTAAAATCAGATGAAAAAATGATTAAAAGATTGTATCTCTTTCTTTTAGATATGAAAATGGAAGATGAACAAGTCAAGGAAACTGATATCATGGGCACAAAACTTTGGATATAATGGTGAGTTGCAGAAATGGCAAAAGCTGTGGGAAAGAAATATTAGGATAACTCTGTCAACCTCATGAAGAAAATCTTTATAAAATGCTTTACAGATGGTATCTGTCACTGAATAGATACACAAAAATATTTTCAAATATGTCAAAGAGGTGTTGGAAATGTAAACAAAAGCCTGGTATCTTTTATCATATGTGGTGGACTTGTGATAAAGCAAAAAAGTACTGGGTCAAAATACATAGAGGGCCTGGGGAAATGCTGCAGAGACCTGTAATAACCTGCAATAACCTGTCGTTATTTGTTTTTCGGCGCCAGACGAAGACCTTTTTATTTAAACGTCATTTTAATTGTTAACAATATTTGCTTATTTATCTGGCCAGGGCGACTTCTTTTATATTGTTATTTATTTTATATTGTTAATTTTATATTGTTATTTTTGTATTTTATAGTATTTTATGTTATGCTGTGAGCCGCCCCGAGGCTTCGGCAAGGGGCGGCATAGAAATGTTTTAATAATAAATAAATAAATAAATAAACATTTAAACCAGAAGTATATCTGTTAGGCATTCTCCCTGACGACTTCGATAAACAAAGCATATATTTGACTTTGCATGTAATCACAGCGGCGAGGATTGTATTTGCACAACACTGGAGGAATGAAGAGCTACCAAGTGAAAAACTGATTTTAAAGAGGATACTGGACTGTGCAGAAATGGACAGACTGACTCTGTCTCTTAAGGACAAAGAAGATACGTACTACATCAAACCTGGGACTTTTTTATCATTGGCTAGAGAAATGGAATTCCATTTTTTTATTTAGTCAATATTTTAATATGTAATTGGATTTTATTGTTTGTATTTTATTAATTACAGCCAGCGTGGAATAGTCAATTTATCTATTTTATTCTGATGTATGTTGTAAGCTGTCCAGAGACGCAAGTAATGGACAGCATACAAATTAAATAAATAAATAAATGGCTGAAATATATAGTAATTGTAATGAGAATAAGATTACAACCCAGTATGTCTCATGTCTTTGGAATAATCTTTGTTTTAATTGGTAGAAAGTAAAAAAACCTTGAAAACCTAAAAAAAAGAGTTATAAGCTGGAATGACCCCTGAGGACACTGAGGCCCAATCCTTTGCCCTCTTCCCTCACCGTGAGCGCCACTGCGTCCCACCCTGGTGCTGGGAGTCACCCCTCCGGACTTCCTCACTGAGGACTCAGTTGGGGTTGTTTGACTTGTGTGGCTCTGCACAGCCCGTGTGTGAATCTCGGCTGCTGTTTCTCTTCCAGTTCAAACGCGGAGTGTCTGAGCATCTGTTGTTTTCAGGAAGATCCAGGAGCGTCATGGCCGTGCTGGAAGTGGTGGATCTTTCGGGTCCTGCCTCGTCCCGGCTCCTGGACTCAAAGGCGGTGCTACGCCTGTTCCCAGGAAATGGGGCTGGGTGGGATCCAAGGGAGCCCTGCTGTTCCAGCGCAGCCGCCGCAAACTCCTCCCTGCAACTATGGATGGTGAGCGCAGATGGTTAGGGGGCTGCCCCACTGTTACAGGAGCAGCTAAGCAAGACAGAAAACGGCACCTGGAAGAGTTGCCGTGTGCTTCGGCCGCATCTCTGGCCCCAGGAGTGTCTTCAGAGGCACCTCTGCGATTCTCCTGTTGAGCAAGGTGAAGTGGGTGGCAGCCAGGGGGAAGGCCTTTCCAGCAGCCCCCCCCCCCCATTGGGGACCCCTCCCCACGGCAGCCTTGCATGGAGCTCTGCTCTGCTCAATCCCAGCTAAACGCCCTTTCCCAGACCTTTAAGCTTGAAATGTTTGATCTTAAATTCTTTCAGCAATCGACTGATCTTGTGATGCTTCCATTGTAAAAAGGGGCTGTGAAATGTTTAATGTCATTTCAAGCTACTGTCTTTTTTACCTCTAAGCTGCTAATGTTTGAAGTATACCCCTGCCCAAAAAAAAAAAAGCAGAAACTTGTTTCTGGGACAGCCTGGGTCAGTGCGACTCCCTTCTGCAAGCTCCGGTGACTTGTGCCAGCAAAGATTTGCCCTTCCAGTTGCTTGGAACTGTATAGCCTGACGCGCTGATCCTGCTTGATCGTGGAAGCTAAGCAGGGTCAGGCTTGGTTGAAATCTTGATGGGGGACTTGATGTGAACTGCCCAGAGAGCTTCGTCTTATGTGTGATATAGAAATGTAAGCAGCAGCACCACCACCATCGCCACTGTTTCTGACTGCAGTCGCTGGAGGGTTTGCCAGCAGGCAGGTATGCCAGACGCTCTCTTAGAACTGAAGTGTCGGGAAGTGTTCCGTGAAGCCAAGAAATGGGAGGAGAGGTTTGGCAAAAGTTGACCGACACCACTGCTTTTCTCACTTTGCTTACCAAGGAATAGGTCTCGATGAATACAGCACATCTTCACCTCTCCGTTAACAGACAAGGATCGCACTTCTGGGCCACGTAAATTGAGGACTCGTTGGTCACACGTTGGTCTCTGTGCATGCTAGTTGATCAGTTTCAAGCCTTGCTTGAGAACATGCCTTTCAGATCGTGAAATTTCCAATTCGGTGGGAATATTTGGTTCTGAATGGGTCATTCTTTTGAAACTGGCAAGAAATATACAGGAGACATTTTTTTTCTCTCTTTAACAGGTTTGGAAGACCACCTCTTTTTGTGGGAAAGCCACAGTATGTCAAGCACTCCACAAAAGCAGAAGTGTTTCAACGACTCACTCCTAAATATGTAACACAGACAAGGAACTGGCTTGGTGAAACGGGGAGACAAAAGAGGAACACACTGAGCAGCTTTTACTGGATTGAACATCCCGATTTGGACTTGTATATTATTGTCCTGGTAGGTCTCGGAAAGATGCGTGCAAGTTGGAAAGGGTTCAGAGGAGGGAGCCTGGAAGGCCCCGTGAGAAGAAATGGCTATTTTAGGTTGCATTAGCAGAACTATCACTTTCGAACACCGTGAGGTGCTAGTTCCCCTTTACTCAGCGTTGGTTAAGCCTCGCTTGGAGTCCTGCGTCCAGTTCTGGGCACCACAGTTTGAAAGGATGCGGACAAGCTGGAAAGGGCTCAGAGGAAGGCAATACAGATGATCCGGGGACGGGAAGCAAAGCCCCTTGAGGAGGGACTGAGAGAACTGAGCCAGTTCAGCCTTGGGAAGGGAGGACTGAGGGGAGGTGCGATGGCAGGCTGCAAGCGCCTGGAGAGAGAGGACGGGATCTCTTCTCCGCCATCCCAGAGTGCAGGACGTGGAATAGCGGGCTCAGTTCACAGGAAGCCAGGTTCTGGCTGAACATCAGGGAGAACTTCCTGATTGTCGGAGTAGTACGGCAATGGAGCCCATGGGCTCTCCCACCACGAAGGCATTCAAGATCCACCTGGGCAGCCATCAGTTGCGGGTGCTTTAACCTGGAGTCCTGCCTTGAACAGGAGGGTGGACCCGATGACCTTCTTGATCCCTTTCAACTCTGCTATGATTCATTGAGTGAAGCTGACTTTTTTTTTAAAAAAGTAACCTATTTGAGACATTTAAGATTGCTGATATTTAAAAAGCTGTCAATATTTCTTAAAAAAAAAAAGAAAACTTAACCTTCATCTTCCACTATGTGTTGAATTAAAGAACGCTGATTAGAGGAGGTATAGCTGTACCAGAGCATCCATCTGAAGGCGGAACCAGCTTTTCCCAAATGCAGATGTCTGTGCCAGTCCAGAGCAGGCACGGAAGTAACCCAAGATGCCTTCGGTATTTGCCCAGTGCGTTCTGGGCCGCTGCTCTTTGCCAAGAAAAGAAGGGCCTTTTCGGCTGTGGCGCCCCAACTGTGGAACATGCTCCCCAGGGAGGGTCGCCTGGCACCCTCGCTTTGTTCTTTTCAGCATCAGGCAAACCCCTTTTTCTCAACATTTTAATATTTAATTGATTCTATCTTTGATTTTATCGCTAATGGTAGGATGCAGTGTGTTTGTTGGTATGTTGTTTTTTTGTAAGCCGTCCAGATAAATAAGCAAATGAGAGGTCTGCGGGAGAGGCCCTTCTCCAGGAACGCTCCGTGAAAGAAGTTAGGAGGGTAGGTACCCGGAGGAGGGCTTTCTCTGCGGTGGCGCCCAATCTATGGAATGCGCTCCCCAGAGAGGTCCGCCTGGCACCGTAGTTCGTTTTTCGGCACCAGGCTAAGACCTTTTTATTTAAGCGGCATTTTAATTGTTAATATTATGCTTATTTTATCTGGCCAGGGCGACTTATTTTATACTGTTATTTTTTGTATTTTAACTTTATGTTGTGAGCCACCCTGAGGCTTTGGCGAATGAGGTGGCATAGAAATGTTTTAATAAATAAATAAAAATAAATATTAGCTTCCTTTAGTTTATTTCTGCAGCCCAACAGCCAAAGTTCTCTGGGTGGTGGACAAGGCAAAAGCAGCAGAATTTCTGCGTGAGGTGGGCCTGCTTCCGGGCACCCTTGGCCTAGCAAGGTGCAGCCCTAACCATATGGAGGAAAACTTGTACCCATGTAATGATAACCTTGGGATGCAGGTGGCGCAGTGGTTTAAACTGATGCTGGGCTGGTAGATCGAAAGGTCGCCGGTTCGAATCTGCACAACGGGGTGAGTTCCCCCTGCTTCGTCCCAGCTCCTGCCAACCTTGCAGTTCGAAAGCATGCAAATGCATGCAGATGAAAAGGTGCCACTGCGGTGGGCAGGTAACAGCGTTCCGTGCACCTCGGTGTTTAGCCATGCCGGCCACATGACCACAGAGACTGTCTGCAGACAAGCGCTGGCTCCCTCGGCCAGGAAACAGAGATGAGCACCGCCCCGAGAGTCAGACATGGCTGGACTTCACGTCAAGGGGAAACCTTCACCTTCACCTTTAATGATAACCTTGTGCTGGCAATCCTGCATAACCGTGAGAAAACCACATGGAGGTTGAGAAGGGGACGGGCAGGTGTATGCTAGGCTACATTGTATTGTTTTCTCTATTTCTATTTCGTCACACAAGAGGGAAGGGTTGGAGCACCCCTACCTGTGCACCTGGGATGGGTGATCGCAGGATCCTCAAAGGTGAGGTGCTTTGTAGGCCATGTGGCCCTGTCCAGTAATGGGTGTCCATAGTGGTGACCAGCAAAAACGTAAGCATAATAAAAGGGGAAATCAGGCTGCTGCTGCCACGGAAGAAGGTGGCCAGTTGCATGTGGGGGGCGGGGGATTAATGGGCTTCCTCTTCGTGCGGATTTGGAAGACCACACCAAGCAAAAATGGAAGTCCACGAATACTCGGAGGGACGGATTCCAAGAGGGTTCATCTCAGCCCTACCAGTAACTTAGCAGCCGAATCCTATATCTTAAAAATCCCATCGGGTTTTAGTCCAGAATGTTTCATAAGAGCAGCCCTGGTCCAGCACACCGTTCACTGGCAAACCAGCTGCCACAGGATTCCCCAAGGAGGGTGGGCGCCAAACCTCCACCTGCCCAAGCTGCTCAACAACCGGCGTGTGCGGGTCTGCCTTGGCTAACGCAGGTGGCATGTCGCCCGCCAGCCACGGGGAGCCTTCCTCCCTCCAGGAATATTTCCAGCCCCTTTCAGAGGCATCCGAATTGGTGGCCTTCCCGTGGCAACGAATGCCGTTCCCTCCATGCTGCATGAAAAAGTTTTTTTACCTCTTCTGAACTGCCCGCCAGTCGGCTGCAAGGGGCAACCGTGAGTTCTAGTATTCTGGAAGAGAGCAATGTGCCCCGCTCTCTACACCTCTGAACTTTAAATTCCTCTATTATGGCTCACTTTTTTTGGTAAGTTAAACAACCTCAGCTGTTGTAACTATTCCTGGTAGGAGGGATGCCACCCTGGCTTGTTTTATTTCCCCTTCTCTGCACTTTCCCCAACTCGGTGCCCTTTTTCAGCTCCAGTGACCAGAGCCGATTGCACGAAAGATTCGTATGAGGGGAGTATGAGCTTGGCATTTTCCTACTTCGACACAACATGGATTTTGGCTTTTCCACCACAGCTGCGCACTGGGCCAACATTTTCATCAATCTCTCCAACGCCACCCCAAGATCCCTTTCCTGGTCAGTCACGGCTCGCTCAGGTCCCATCAGCCTGCGCTTGAAGGCTTTTTGCCCCAACATGGCATCACGGGACACCGCCTTACACTCAGCTGCCTTTGCTATTTTGATGCCCTCTTGCATGACTTGGAAGGATCCCTTGGGGAGATGGTATTTGTCACCAAATAGGTGAGCTAAGATGTTTCCAAATATGTCAAATGGATGTTGGAAATGTAAACATTAATCAGGTACTTTTTATCATATGTGGTGGACCTGTGATAAGGCAAAAAAGTAATAAGGCAAAAAAGTGGATTAAAATACACAAATGGCTTGAGGAAATGTTACAAAAATCTCTAACATTTAAACCTGAAGTTTTCTTATTAGGCATTATACCTGATGATCTTACCAAACAAGCAATGTATTTGACTCTACATGTAACTACAGCGGCGAGGATTGCATTTGCCCAACACTGGAAGAGTGAAGAGCCACCTCCCGATGAACTGATTTTCAAAAATATCTTGGACTGGACAGAAATGGACAGATTGACTCTGTCTCTGAGGGAGAAAGAAGATACAGACTTCTATCAAACCTGGGACTCCTTTTTATCATTGACTAGAGAAACGGGACTATGCATAGCCTTAAATATGTGTATAGTTTAACATAAAAAGAAAAAATGTGGGGAGCTGACCCAGTAGGTCTGATGTTTTCGATGACTGATGCTTTTTAGTTTCTTTTTGTTAGGTATATTAAGAATAAAACTTATTAAAAAAAAAGAAAAAAGGAAGGCTCCCTTGGGAATGCTTCGCGATCCCTGCTGGTTTTAACCACCCTGAATAGTTCGGGATTGCCTGCAAACTTGGCCATGTAGCAAAGCATTTGGACAGGTGGGACTCTGGGGTCCTTCCACCCCCGCAGGGCACCGTGTTGCGAGTCACTCTGTATCTGTTATGAGCGGAAGAGGCATCGTCGCCTTTGCAAGCTTCCCCGTCCATCGTACATTGCGGTGTTCGGGAGCGTGGCGACGACTTTGTCATATTACAAAATGTGCCCAGCAGGATTCCTGGACACTAATCTGAGGAATGACTGGGTGTCATTTGTACCACGGTCCCTTCGGTGCACAACAAAGCACTAATACCTCAAATGAAATATTACCAGTGCGAGCGAACAGTGACAGATCTGCATTTCCTGAACTGTTTTGTTTTCTCCATGTGATTCATAGTCGGGCAGTTTTAAACAAAAAACAAAAGGCTGTTGCATCAGCTGAGGGGAGCGCTGCCCCGATGGAAAACGATTGCTTACGCTGGACAGCATCGCTTTCTTCATTTTTGCTTCCAGGGAAAGCTTGCTTTGATCTAGGACCCAGCTGTTCTTCTTATTGTTGGTCCAGGGTATTTCCAAAGCTCCCATCCAGCAACATGTTTCAAACTTGTCAATTTCTTCCTGCTAGCTTTCTTCACTGTTCGGATTTGCATGGAGAAATGGTGATCAGGAATACTTCAGAGGGGATGATTTGGCCTTGGTCTCCAGCAAGACGTTCTTACACTTGACAATCTTTCCCAGTTCCTTCACTGGAACTTTCCAAGTCTTGGTCTTTTTTGAATATCTTGGCTTCTGTGTCCTTTTGAACAGATGACTGAGCCAAGGTATGCAAAAGCTCTCACAATTTCACTTCATGGTTGACCTTAAACTAGCATAAATGTATAAATAGTCATGATTTTTGTTAATGTCCAATTGCAGTCCTGCTTTTCCACTTTCTTCTTCCACTTTCTTCAGGAGTCATTTCAATTCACTGGTGCTTTTTGCCAGTAATATGGGATGATCTGCATAGCTTCAGTGGTGTCTCTTCTGCCAGTTTTCACTCCTCCTTCCTCTGATTTGACCCAGGTTTCCTTATGATATGTCCTGCGTGCTGACCAAACAGGTGGGGAGATAAAATGTACCCTTGTATGATGCCTTTGCCTATGGGAAACCATTCTGTCTCTCCGTATTCTGTCCTAGCTGTAGCTTCTTGTCCATGATACAGGTGACGCATCAGGACAATCAAGTGCTGAGACGGGTCCATTTCTCCCGCACCATCCAGAGCATCTCACGATCCACACAGTCAAAGGCTTTGCTGTAATCTGTAAAGCCCACACTGATCTTGTGAAATTCTTTGGTCCAATCCAGCAGCCAATGCACTTTGAAGTCTCCTTAATCTGGAAACTGCACAACGAATTTCTTCCTTTTAGGTGCAAATAGCTGAGTTCAGAAGAAACCCAGCTTCGGGGAAAGCGCAAGAGCAAAACTTCAGTGCTGTATTTCAGCAGAATTTTAGGCCAGGTTTTCACTCAAGAGGCACAGAAGCATGTTTAATGTCGACCTTGAACCAGGTGTACCAGCCTAGGAAGCATCGGCTCCTCAGCAGGTGCTTCCACAACCCCTTTACGGATCCTTCGGCAACACGGTGAAATCCCATGCGGGCCTCTTTGCCAGCCTCCTTCCCCGGACTCCCGAAAGAAAAGCCGGGGTGACTTTCTTTCTTTCTTTCTTTTTAATACATTTTATTGTTTTCACTACAATCTAACTTTAATAACAACGATTATTTAAGACAGCGGATATACTGGGTTAGCATCTTCCTCATTTTAACAGTCAATAGTCATATTCAAATCTACGCACAATCCCATTTCTCTAGCTGATAACAGAACAAATTCCAGGTTTGGTAGAGATACACCTCCTCCTCCTCCTTCAGAGACAAGATCGATCTGTCCCTTTCCATGCAGTCCAAGATCCCTTTTGAGCTCCACTCTTTGGTGCCTGGCTCATCATTCCTCCCGTAGTGAGCAAATAAAATCCTTGCCGTAGTAATTACATATAATATCAAATATATGGTCTATTTATCAATAGCATTAAGAATAATATCTAAGCAAAAAGAAGAGAAAAGCCTTCAGATTTAAATTTGTGTTTACATTTCCAACGTCTAATTGACAAGTTTAAAACCATTTCTACTTAGCAATAAGAACTATCTAAAAGTCATTTACTTCTGTCTGTCTGTCTGTCTATCTAACTATAAAAATAGCTATCCAATTTGTCCAATTCATCCTTTTGTTCCAAAGCAAATTCTTGTATAGCGTTTTGCATAGACTCTTGAGATGCTTGGATAGATGTTAAAGATGCTTCTATTGCCAAGAGTGTTGTTTGTAAGCTTTGAGAAGCAGATGTGGATGCCAAAGATGATAGGTAAACTTTATCCATGATGAAAGTAAAAGGTTTAATTAAAACAATTTTTAAATAACCTGTTGTGGTACTAGATAGCCACTAAATAGCAACAAAAAATCTCAGAGAGAGGAAAATAAGGGATTTTTTTTTTTTTTTTTTTTTTTTTTTTGGCAAGCAATGTATCTGTTAAAAAATAAAATAACCACAGGGTGGCAGCCAAAAAGTTATTTGTTCAACCATACAGAAACTGGAGGAGTCTGATCACCATGTTTCCAAAATGGAAATAAGAAAAGAGAGCTTCTTCTACCAATTAATATAAAATAAGTTCAAATTTAATTCTTCGCCCTTGTGGAGATTAAACGTAGAGAAAATCTCTTCTCTTCCAAGTCCCAGACTTCCCCAGTTTCACTTCATCTCCCCTAGATTTGTCGCGGCTTGAGCTCCACAGGGAGAGGTTCCCTCCCTCAGCAAAGGGCCTCCTGCTGTTATTCAGAGTGATGGTTATCTCACAGGTTCTTCCATGGGCAGTATTTTAAAAGGTTTAATTGCTCACCCAGCAGGTCGGATGTCCACTCTTAAGCTTCTCTTTGTTTTCTTCACTGTTCATCCGGAGCCCCGACAGCTTGTGAGGGGGTGCACCCCTCTCTGTCCGTTCACTGAGAAATCCCCTGAATTTCCCCCGTCGGGTGAGGAACTGCCACCCCCTGCCAGGCAGAAGTATGCTCGGGCTTCTAATCCCTGCCCCGACAGGGCTTGGATGGGCCCCCCCGGGCCCCCTGTAGAACGGATTTCGACGTGGAGCACGGAACCCCGTTCTCCACAGCCGTCTCGCTGCGACGTCAACTGGAAGTCCCCCCAGGAGTGACTTTCTATGGTTTTTTCTTCTGGAGAAGGCAAATGAGGAAGGAAGTCACTACAATCTTACTCAGGAAAAGTCCCATCCAGAAAGCAAGACTGGGAAATCCCTCAGGACCTGTGAGGAAAAGACAACGATTCAGTCAATGTTGGGTTCCCCTTAGGAACATGATAAATGCATGCCCTGTTGTTTTGGTGACAGGGTGCCTAGTCTTTGGACCAGCTCGTGGGATGTCATTGAGTGGCTGCCCTTCAGGGAGATGCCGTGGGAGGGATGGGATGAGGAGGGTCACCCCTGAGAGAAGGAGAAGAGCAGAGTGGACCCATGAAAGGAGTGCATGGAGAGGAGGGAGGACACTGACCGACTGGGATGGAGGAGAGATGCAGGAGGGGAGGCAGAGCTGCCTGGGTGAAGGGATGGAGGAGCCCACACCAACCAGGAGAAGGCAGCTGAGCTCCAAAGGGTTGGGATAGAGAAAGGGGGCAGTGAATCAGCTCCTAGATGGGGAGAAAGCACGTAATGAAGGCCAGGAGCGATCTGGGGTGGCCCATAAGAAGAAACAGTCCACCACTTTAGGGGGTTTCTGCTTCTGGATCCCTTGTGGGATTCAGGTGGGTGCCTTCACTCGTGGGTTTTTGTCTTTCCTTGGGAAGGTTCCTTCTCTGCCTTTCTCTAGGTTGCTTTATATGAATGCAGGTTGGTGCTACGGCAAGGCAGAATTGCCAAAATGCATGCGTTTTTCGTCCATCTGTTTCTGAATTATACCCAATCTTCCTCCTCCATCCAAAAAAGGAGGAAGCTGAGGAGAAAGGGATTAGCTTGGATTTCGAGCTGTTCTTTCTCTCCGGGATACCCATACAGGGCTGGTGCAGGTCAGAACTGAGCTATTCCAGGATGGGTCATTCCAGGATGCTGCCTAAAGGTCTTGCAGCTTTACAAGAAGACCATGAAAACCCAGAGAAACGGTCCAAGTAACCAGAAATGGCAGCAAGAGGAAGTGTGTACCCAGGAGTCAGACTTGGTTGTGAGTGCATTTGGCTGAGCTTCGGGAAATCTGTCTGGAGGCAAAGGACATGAGCAGCAATGGTGCTCGGGTCTGCATAATCACGGGGGGAAAGGATGCCACGGGGGCATCTTCCCTCTGCCCCCATGTCCTGGTCGCACACCACACAATTTGCCTCATGAGCCTTCCTGTGACGTCTGAGCCCACCGAGGTGCCCAGCTGGTCCTGAGTTCAAAAGCGCCCCAAATTTACAGCAAGCGTTGGTCTCGGGGAGGTTTCCAAGCCAGCACCCCGCTGGGTTCAGATGACACGGAAAGCTGTGCATCCCCAGGGGAATCGGGCAAATTGCAGAGTGCGCCCGCGGGCGTTCTTTTCCCCTTGATCGTCCAAGTGCAGCTGCTTCTCTCGAGCACCTCAGAATTATCAGAACCATCTTCTGAAGACGCCCAAGCAGGTGCTCGTATTCCCTGTTGTGTAAAAGATGGTTTTAATAAATCAGCTGGTTTCATACTTCACTTCCTCTTCAGTGGTGGTGTTTATTTCATGCCACAGCCTCAAATACCAGCCACTAGGAGAATCCAAAATACTCTAACAGAATTGGTGGCAGTGGAAAAGCATCAGCTTTTGGAGGACCGGGTGGTAGTGCCAGGGTCCCTCAGTCTCTGAGCAGGAAGCACTTGCTACAAGGAAGAAACATGGATTTTTCCAGCCAGCAAAGGAGCAGTTGGCTCACAAGTGTCGTACTCCACAGTCCAGCAGAGGCCTGTGCTGCGTTTTCCCCTGTGGAATCATGTGGAAAAGAGTCAAGGAAATGTCTGAAAGCATCCAAGGGAAGGGGAGATGGACTGCCGGGGCGGAGGAGTCATGGGAGAGCCAAGTGATGGGACGTGCTTAGACATGGTAGGCATCCGGGGCATCTCCCATGAGTCACCACCTACCCAGGGCCTCCCAAAATTGGGAGTCAGCTGCAGGTACACCTCTGATCCAAGGGATGCTTCAGCCAATGCAGCCAACCAACACCAGCCAAGAAATGAGATGTCCACCCGCTTCTCTCCCTCGCCGTTCACAACCACTCTGCCCAGAGTCCCCCCAAAATCTGCAGGTGGGCTTAGTCCCAGCATGAATACAGGATGTGTCTGGGCCAAACACAAATGAAATGAATTGCTATGCCTTCTTTTATAAATATAAATAAAGTTTCCACCACTTACGGTTCACAGCCACCCGAGTTCCAGGCCCAGTTTTCACATCTTTGTCACCCCCGAGATCTTTCTTCTGCTTCACACAATAGTAAGTGCCGGCATCCTCCAAAGTGACATTTTGGATGGCGATGGAGAAATTTGTGTTGGACGCCTTGTCGGTCCTCAGGACTCGCTCAAACGATCCGATCTCTGCATAAACGAGCTTCCGAGCGGGACCTTCTCCCAAGAACCATTTCACAGGTCCCGGTAAAGTTGTACCCGTCACGGAACATCCGAGGATCAGCGTCGCTCCTGCTCGTACCTCGACAACGTCCTGTGGCTGGACCACCGTGAGCTCCTGCCCTGAAAATCAGCACACCCATCTGCTGTTACACCTCCTCCAAGAAATCAGTCGCCCTTTGGCTAGCCAAGAAACCTCTGGCGCTCTGCAGTGAGCTGAAGGAGGCTATGGCGAAAATAGTCTTTTGCCAAGTCAGGGAAATGCAAAATCCAAACACTGCTTTCTGCATTTCAAGGCAGGTCCCATGAAGGTTCTGAATCCTAAAGTCTCAGCTCCGGGTCCGCAGCATCTCATTGTCAGTAGCACGGCCAAATTTAACCTTGCTTGCATTTTCCCTTCCCCCATTAGGTGCTGCAATCTTGGGATTTAATTTAATTTAGTAGCTGGGCCACCATATTGGAAAAGGAGTTTGCACAGAATAGGCAAACCAGAATGTCACAGAATGCAAGCACTGCTGTGGCTGTATATGTCTCCTTTTCCAACGTAAGAGTTTGTCTTACACCTTTGTCAGCTTACAAAATAAGGGAATTCAGGAGATGAAGCTTTTCCCAAGACTTATTTGCTTCTTTAAAAAAAAAATCCCTTCACCTGCTTATTGTTGCTCAGGGATCACAGTGGCTGGCTGGTAACTAATTGTAAAGCATTTAATTAATTGTAAAGTATTGAGAAATATGCAGCTCCCCCCACCCCCCAAGATAACATTGCATGCCATCATATCGGAATTTCTTAGTGGGAAACATTCGCAAATATCGGTTGCAATTTTGCCTACCTTCAGTGCTTCCCCAAACCCTCATCGCCTTCCTCTGCTTGCCACCCCAACCCATGTGCCACCGCAGAATGTTTAAAGGCCCCCACATACCACTTGGCCATTTCAGACCCCTTCCCCGTGCTTAAGGCACCTCTGAAATCAGTTCTGGGGGAGCAGCCAGGGCCACGTCTCGGCCCTCTGGCCCACCGCCAACATCGGTCAGCAACGCCGAAGGCCACTGCCCGGTCCGGTCCATTTCTGTGCATGACAAAGCAGAGGCACTGTCCTGTTCTGTTTCTCAGGCAGGTGTATGTCCTGGGACAGCCCTAATAAACTGGTTTCCTAGTTATGCTTTGTCTCCCTTTTTGGCGAAATTGAAGCTACCCTCAAAGAGGACCTGGGAGGCAAAACGAGGGAAGGCTGAAGAGACCCAGAGGAGGGGCTTTGCCCGTGCACCGCTCAGGCGTGCCAAAATGCAGGGTGTGAGCAAAACCGTCTCACCTCTGCCTCTGTTAGGATGAACGAAAATGAAGGGTTGCGGGAGTAGGTCGCCTCCAGGTTCATCCCCACTTTGGAACCATTCTTCTGCTGGGAAACCCGCTGGTGCTGAAAGATATGAACACTGGGAGAGGTAAGGAACACATTCAAATGACCTAAACCGAGCCGTTGCCCTCTGAACTTCACCACGGGAAATTTCCTGAGCAAAAAAGGATGGCTGAAGAATAGTTTGGGCCAAGTTAGCAGAGTGGGCTTGGGCACCTAATAAAACTAATATGAAGGTCGCCCCAGGTTCCCTTGTGCTTTGCCCAGAAGCCCGACAAGCCCCAAAATTAAGGAGATGAAACTTTTCAAGATGATAGAGCCTTTTCCTTCACATTATCTTCTTGCTGGAAACATTTATCTCCTTAATGTCTTCATATTGCCTGATGTTTAAATGATTTTTTACTGTCCAGTCCTCCAAAGATATTGCTATTTATCTTAATATTTATTTATGCTGTCTGCCTGTTGGATTCTTCTTTAGAAGTCAGAAGTCCAGGGACTAGCGATTAGTTGTAAAGGTCTGTGAAATATGCAGCTCTCCTAAGACTGCTTTTGACAGACTTTGCATACCACGAATCAAAATTTCTTAGTGGAAAGCTAACAGAGCGTCATGCTAATAGGTGGCCTTCAAATAAATCTAATAAATTAACGAAACCGCTGCAAATATTTCTGTTGCAATTTTGCCAACCTTCAGTGCTTCCCCCGTAGTCTTCCTAGACGTTGTAACCACAGACCCAAACCACTTGACACTCCATGTGCCACAGCAGAATGTTTAAACGCCTTCCCATGACTTGACGATTTCAAATCCTCTATCCTGTGCCTTATTCACATCTAAAAGCAGGTGGAGCAATTCAGACCTTACCCCTTTTGACTGTTTTCTTCACTAGTTTCCACCACTCACCTTTCACAACCACCTGGGTCCCAGGCCCATGTTCCAATAATTTTATCCATGGAAATCTCTGTTTCACACAGTAGTAAGTCCCGGCATCTGCCTGAGTAACATTTTGGATGGCGATGGAGAAATCCGTGTTGGAGTCCTTGTTGGTCCTCAGGACTCGCTCAAACGATCCGATCTCTGCATAGATGAGCTTCCGAGCGGGACCTTCTCCCAAGAACCATTTCACAGGTCCCCGTAAAGTTGCACCCATCACGGAACATCCAAGGATCAGCGTCGCTCCTGCTTGTACCTCGATAACGGCCTGTGGCTGGACCACTTCCTGGCCCACAGCACCTGCAAATAAAGACATCCTCATTGGTTTCTGCAGGAACAGAGGTTCCTCAGTGGTTGGCCGCAATCCACGGCCTGTTTCCCCCCTAAATGTGACCTTGTTGAGGATCTCCAAGGGAAAAAGGTCCCTTTTCAGAGCGGTGGCGAGTATGAGATTAAAGCAGCACCAGCGGCTTCTCGATGCAGCCGAAAACCTTGGGGAACAGTGTGGGTCCCCAGACGTCTTGCAGCGTGGGGCTTGTCCAAGCCCAAGTCCTGCTCCCCCTCGCCCCAGTGCATCCGCTGCAGCTTCAGAACTGACGCGATTGCCCCCAGAGCTGGTTCCCGTGCAGTCTGCCCCTTCAGGAAGCAACTCTCCCTGTGACGTGGGCAACAGGAAGGGTGGCTGGCTGGCGTCTCCCCAGCCCCGTCCTGACGGCATGCATCTGCCACTGTGATTCACCCCTTCTTCTCCTTCTAGCCCGGCAGCAGGAGAGCAAAGATGCACAGGCGATTTGACATAGAGACAGTGTGGTGTAGTGGTTGGAGGGTGGGCTTGAAACTGGGCGGGGATGCTGGGATCAGATCCCCACTCCGCCATGAAATTCTCTGGCAAACTTTGGGCCAGTCCCTGAACCTGAGCTGAATCTACCTCGCAAGGTTGTTTGAGGTTAAAATGGGGAAGAGGAGGTTCATGAGCTTGAGGTAGTATAGACATATTAGTGAGGATACATCAGAAGAGCCTGAAATAAGTAGAAGACATTGGGGTTGGTTGGCAAATCAATGATGCAGGGCGCCAATGCATCTGCTGTCCTTTGTGGTACCCCTTAGCTGGTGCCTCAGTGTCCCCTCCGTGAGCCTCAGCATCAAGTCAACGCTGCACCAAGCCCTGACTTCAGACCGGCAGCACCTCACCTCTTCTCCCTGCCGCTTGCACTAGCATCCATCACGGTGCAAATCGGGCCTGAGCCACCCAGCCAGGTGAATCTCGACACACAGCACTCACCAGAGGCTTTCAGGAGAAGCACGAGGAGCTGAGGAAGCCCCAGGATAGTCCAGGATGTGGCCATCAGGGTGTCAGAGAGCTCAGACCTTCTGGGTTTGTGCTTTTTCTTTCCTGCTGCAGGATAAAATGAAAGCATCGAAGCTTCCTGCCACATTTATGCCAGCAGAAGTAGCCAGCCCCAAAACATGGAACTCCCCACTTCATGCAGTCATGTTGGTGACTCTTCAGTTTTACTTCTCTATGAAGACATGCTGGACATTGTTGGGTGACTCACAAGCAATACATGTGAGAATCAAAACCAAAGGCTCATTTGTCTTCTGGCAGCCAGAGATGGAGACACGGATTATCTTCCCCGATTATCATTTCCAGCAGAACTGGACAATGGACAGCGGACAAGAAGAAAGCATTAACAGGTCAGTTGCCAGAGCTTGAAACTCTTAATCTCAGGGTTGTGGGTTCGAGTCCCACGTTGGGTGGCAGATTCACTTTCTCGGGGTGCTGGTCCACTGCAGGCTGAACGTGAGCCAGCAGTGTGATGCGGTGGCCAAGAGGGCGAACGCCACCCTTGGATGCATAGCCAGAAGCGTGGCTTCTAGAGCGAGAGAGGGATTACTACCACTCCACACGACTCTGGTGCGCCCACAACTGGGGTATTGTGTCAATTCTGGACACATTACAAGAGGGATGTAGCCAGGTTGGAATCGGTGCAGCAGAGGGCCACTGGAATAGTGGCTGGTTTGCAAGGGAAGCCCTCGAGGAGAGACTGGGGGAACTGGGTCTTTTCAGCCTTGAGGAGAGTCAGGGGGGAGCTGTTTGCGACCTACAGGTCCGTGAGGGGGTGTGATGCAGAGCTGGGTCGTGACCTTCTTTCCCCTGCAGTGGAGGGCAGGATGTGTTCCAATGGAGCAAAGCTCAGGGAGCCAAGATTTAGGGCGGCTGCCAGGAAGTACTTCCAGATGGTTAGGACCCCCAGGAGATGGAATGGGCTTCTGCGTGTTCCGCGCTTTCAAGGAAGGCAAGCGCCCCACTCAAGTTCTACACCAAGAGAAGCAAATTCTCTGTCAAGAAAAAGTGGACTCCATGATTTGGACGTTTTCTTTCTCTCTCACCCCCAGAAATGATTTGGCACAATGAATTCTGCTTCTGCTTCCAGTGGGACAAAAATAGAAGTCCTGGAGGGGCTGCAGCATCACATGGGCATTTTTCCAGCAAATGCGGCAGCTTCGTGGGTTTCTCCTGCTGTCTCCCGTGCATTTGGCTTCCCTGTGCATCTTCGCTAGCAGGGGGGCAAGGAAGCAGCCTGCCCCCACGGACCCCCACCCCCTGTGCTGGTGCAGCGTGGATTGATACTGAGGATGCTGGAAAATCCGCAGTGGGTCCAGCTGACCTTGGATTTCTGCAAATCTGACCTGACAGCAGACTTGCTTTGTCTGGATTACACACATTCTGCTGACTTGCAAACTTGTTTTTCACTTGTGGGGTGGGAATTATCCTAATTCGCATTCGCATGAGTACAAAGAGGTTTTGTTTTAAAAAATCTGTTTCTGTCAATGAGCAGATGATGGAAAAAACGACCTTGGCAATCCATGAAACATAGATGGAACCAATTTCACAAAATCCCTACAGTTCACACTCAGAACACACAGAATTTTCCATTTTCTCTTGATGTAAGGGCAAACGCTAGCTTCGACCCAGACTAAGAAGCTCTTGCTTGCATGGAGTCAAGATTTTGCTCACGGAGATCATCTTCTCAAGAGTGTGACAGTAAGATATAAAGCAGAAATGCTTTCCCGGGTCTCCTGCAGAAGAGAGACACCCCCAAGAATGCGTGTCGGAACATCTTCTCACTTGCATTCCTTTGTCAGAGAGTCTCTCTGTCTCGTTCCACCCATGAAACGAAATCACTCCAGGAACAAGTGCAGACTCTGCTCCCCTCCCCTCTTGCACAATTTGCAAAACGGGGAGTCCCTGTTTTCTAAGGGCTTTGCGGAGTGGGAGGAGAGTGGGGCGAACTTCTCGCCCTGCAGAGCACACCCCAGGAGTTCTGTCTCATGGAGCGACCTGCTTGGCAGTTCAGAACGTGCTTTTCTGCCAGCTTTGGCGCTTCCCCGCGTCCCAGTGGCGTCCTCAGCTCAAGGAAAGGGGAAAGGGGCATTAAGAGTGCCGAGAACATTCAGGATATCTGAAGGTACCCGCCTGAAGGATCTTAAGGATTTTTGAGGTCCTTCTCAGGGAGCCCCCTCAGAGGAAAGCTAAGGAGGGGGCAACCGGATGAAGGGCCTTTTTGGTTGTGGCACCCGTTCATGGAATCAGCTCCCCACTTTGAATTGGAGGCAGTCTGGGGGCCGACCAGCATCTGCTGCAAGGGCAACAGGAATGTGCTCTTAAGCTATGAAATATTTTTATAGCGTTAAAATAGCTAAAATAGTTTATAGAGTAATTTATTAGTGCTCACGGTCAGAGCCGCAGGTGGAAGGCATCGCTCTGATTCTCTCTAACGCAGAAGGGAACTTTTCCAATAGAATCACAGCTGATGCGAAACGACGCTGCCGCATGTCAAAGCATGTAAACATGCCTCTTGCTGCTGATCTATTGTTTTGTACCAGCCTTCCCCAACCTGGTGCCCTTCAAAGGAAGAAGGGGAGACACAACAGAGACATACAAAATGATTCATGGTATGGAAAAAGCGGGCAAGGAGCTGCATCTCTTTCTTTCTCATCCTCTTATTTTATTTTATTCCTTTCAGCACCAGGCTAAAACCTTTTTGTTTTCCCATTATTTTAAGGTTTGTGTCTGATCTTAATGTGGGGTTTGTATAGAAAATCGACTTGGATGCTGTGCTCCACGGGAGGAGGTTGAGGCCCCATCGGTGCGGGTGCTCAAGGATAGGCCGGACATGCACATGGTGGGCATGTCGTGAGTGGAGCCGGCTGGTGCCGGAGGTCAGACTAGATGGCCCAGGAGGCCCCTTCCGACTCGCTCTGCTTCTATGTTTTCACTGTTTTATTGTAAGACCGTCCCAGGACCTCAGTAGTGGACAGTATATAAAGTTTTAAATAAATAGACAGATAAATCGTGTCGCAGCCTGCGGGCCTTCAGTGATGGAGTGGGAGGCGATCTGGGACAGACCAGAAGCGCTTCGTCGCTCCATGCATAAGGACATGGTGGACTCCCCCTCCATGGGAGGCAGTGGCGGTCGCCCATTTGGGCTGCTTTTAATGGCGACTGGACAGTTCATGGCAGACGCACCATGGCTGCTCGTCCTGACGGCCCCAGGCCGCCTCCAGGATCAGTGGCACGCCTGGGCACACTAGCTGCTGGGGAGCATGGGTGGGAGGGTGCTGTGGCACCGGGGTCCAGCTTGTGCCCTTCTTGAGAGCATTTGATTGGCCATGTGGGAACAGACCGTGGGACTGGATAAACCGTCGCCTGACCCGGGATGAGTCCCATCTCCTGAGGCTTGCCGTGCTGTCTCAGGATGATGGAAGTTGCCAGCCAACACACCTCGCGGCCTCCCCCTGCCGAGGGGTGTCTCCAACCCCCTGGCCATATTGTCCTCTCCTGTATCCCCTGAAAAGCCACTGAGGGGGGCTCCCTGCCCTGGACCCTTGGTGATGGACCACTGGCCGGTGGAGAAGTCTGGGAAAATGAGTTGCATCAGGAGGAACCGTGGATCCGAGCCTTCGAGGAGCTCTGGGCCACATCGGGGTTCATTCCTCTTCAGAAACATTCAGCAGCAAAACAGTCCGTAGTTGTTCCACTAATTTTATTCGTTCATCACCTGTATTCAAATAATTTCCCCGTGCTGTTTGTTTATTTTATTTCTCACCTGCCCATAAGGCACATGGCTCCTTGGGCAGGTTACAAGAATAAAACCATGCAGTACAATATGAAAACACAAATCAGAAATGAAACTAAACAGTAAAATTACAAAATGATAAGATGATAAAAAACTTATCAGGCCTAGTAATTTCATAAGAGGCATACCCCATTGTTAAAATGCCAGTAAGAGCAAGTTAAGAATAAAAATGCTGTCTTTGTGTGGTGCCAAAACAGTATAAAGAGAGTGCCAGGTGAACCTCTTTGGGGAGCCTGTTCCAAACTTGGGGTGCCACCCCTGAGAAGGCCCTTCTTTGTGTCACCCCCTCCTTATTTCCTGAGGAGGGGGCTCCCCCAGAAAAGCCTCAGATGAGGATCTAAGGTGCCAGCCAGGCTGATACAGGAAGAGGTGCTCCTTGAAGCACCCTGGCCCCACGCTGGTTAGCACCTGGAATTGGACCCAGACCTCAATCAGAAGCCAGGGAGGGTGGGGGAGGCCTGGCTTTCATGACCCAATCTGCCAGGCCTCATTGGCAGTCAAGCTGCCCTGTTTGGGACCAACCGAAGTTTCCAGACTGTCTTCAAGGGAGGCTCCATGTAAAGCGCATTGCAGCAGTCCAGGAGAGGGGTTACCAGTGCGTGGATCTCTTGCTAGCTCCTGCCTGTCCGGATGCAGCTGCAGCTGATATATCAGCTTTGGCTGATGGAAGGTGCTCCTGGCCACCACATCCACCTGGAATACCGGGGAAAATTCGGGGTCCAGGAGCACCCCCAAGCTGCAAACCCTGTCCTTTAAGGGGAGTGTGACCCCAGCCAGGAGAAGCATGAAGTTGCCCATCTGAAAAGGTGACCCCTCCACCCCAACAGTGTCTCTGTCTAGCCTGGATTAAGCCCCAATTTATCGGCCCTCAGCCAGCCCTTGGCCCCAGCCAGGCCGCGGTTAAGGATGGTCACCGCCACACCTGCGTCCGACGGAAAAGAAAGGTAGAGCGGAGTGTCGCCAGCGAACCGATGACAACTCAGCCCACACCTTCTGAGGAACCCCACCCAGAGGCGTCATGGAGAGGTTGCAGAGCACAGAGCCCTGCAAAACCACGGCGCATGTCCACTGCCCAGAGCCACAACCCCCCTGCACCACCTTCGGGACACGGCCGGCCAAGCAGGAGCGGGACCACCGCGAAGCCGTGCCCTCTGCTTGTGCCCAGCTCAGCCAACCTGTCCAGAAGGACGCCACCAAACGGCATCCACCGCCAGTGAGAGGCCCAGGAGGACCAGCGGGGCCGCACTCCCCCGTCCGTCTGGCTCCCCGACGGAAGCGTTCGGCAGCCTTGTTAGAGTCCCTTTGGAAGTCGTTCCAGCTGGACATGGCCAACTTCTTTCCTGCTGCTCCAGCAAGCGGGATCCCCCCGGTGTTCACTTCGTACGGTGAGTCTGGGCCGCTCTTTCAGTGAACATCCTGCCCCTTTCCACCCATCTGTGGGGAGGGCAAGATGGCAGCAGAGGAGACGTCAGAAAGGCCCAGGAATGCTTTGTGCTGGGGGCGCATGGCTGTGTGCCCCAGATCCCATGTGCCCCGTGTGATTCTTCAGGAAAAGGTAGAAGAGAAAAGCAGCAGCTACAGTCTTGCCCAGGACAAGCCCAATGATGAGACCGAGAGTGGAGAGCAGGCACTGATCTGCAAGGAGAATTTGATTGCTTGTTTGTTTGTTTAATACATTTTTATACCTCCCCATCGCCCATGGGGATCTTTGGGTGGTTTACAGCATAAAAAACATAAAGCAGGAGTAAAAACAGTGCAAAGAATAAAATCAGTTAAAACTGAATATGAAACACTGACACCTCATGGAAATAAATATACTAGCATAAGCAGTTCACATAAAAACAATAAAACAAAACAATTCTATTGCAATGTCTGGCAGATAAAAAGGCCTTCCCCTGGCACCTGAAAGCAAGCGAGGACTGTGCCAGGTGCACCTCCTTGGGGAGCCTGTTCCACAGGTGGGGTATGACCACGGAGAGGGCTCTTTTCCCAACCATCTCCCCCCCCCACCTCTTTAGGGGGTGGTCTTGGAGAAGGACCACCATAGAAAATCTTAGGGACTGGGTAGGGACCTATGGAGACAGGTGCTCCTTTAGATAACCTGGCCTCAAGCCATTTAGAAACAGAGCGAGTCAGAAGGGGGTTCCTGGGCCATCTAGTCTGACCCCGGCTCCAGTCGGCTCATGACAGGCCTACCATTTAGGGCTTTACACTGTATAGGTTAGTGCCACAATTTGCTTTGAATTGGGCCCAGACTTCAGTCGGTAACCAGTGTAGCTGGTGGAACACGGGCCAAATGGGGTCTTGTGAGCCAGTCCGCATTAGCAGCCGAGCTACCCATTGAAGGAGAAGACAGGAGACCCACTGAGGAGGAGGTCCCAAGGCGAGACGCTGCCGGAGAGGCCCCAGCTCCCCTGACAAGAGCATGGATGTGCCGGCAGCATTTCATGGCCCACCACGCCTTACCATGTTGAGGAATTCCGAGCCTTTCCTCCTGCCTGTGAGATTTTTTAAAATGCACACGACTTCTTTCCAGGCTAGCACAACAACCTCCGAAACAGAATCACGTGGTATGAAGAAAATTCCTGTCGGTTAAGACCAGGCATGAGGCCCTTCCAGAAGCTCAACGCCAGCAAACCAAAAGCGCAGGTGCCGTGGCGCACGTGCGCACAACCAGAGAGGAAGTGCAAGAGGGACGGATTCTGAAAGCGCTCGTCCCAAGCCTAGTCAAGGGCAGGAGGTTGTGGAGGAATTTCGTTCGAAGGGTCACCATGAGCTGGGGATGACGTCACGTCCCTCAGCGACCACCCACGTCAATCGCTTCTGAACCGCGGGTGTGAGAAGAAAGGCTAAAGCACTGTCCTCTTTGGGCTGCTGGCCAGCAAGAAGAGGAATGGTCCAGCTTGCTTTCTAGCATTTCAAGGGCAGGCCTGAGTGCCCCGCAGTCACCTTGGTGGTTTCGAGGGTCTGCCACCGAGGAGCTGAGGATTTGGAGTGTGCAATTTGGAGAGGAGAAGCAGTAGGTGGGGAAAGGGTTCAGGCTGAATTCTAAAGTTCCTACTGCAAGGCATGTCAGAGGAACCCACAACAGACCCAGATTTGCACTCTCTGAAATTGGCCTGGTGCTAAATCACCATCAGAGACAGAGGTAGTGATTTTAATCCACACACTAGTTGGTTTTCAGTTCCACAGACTGTTACCACCTGATGGTTGCTTGTTGATTATGATCAGAACAACAGAGTGAGAAGACAATGGCTTTGATGAGCGTGTGGGTCCAGTAATGACTGCACAGCCTGTTCCGGAGAGGAATGTGTGCAGAACGTTCTCGGAAGCCAGCGGCAGTGACACCGGCAATCCAGAAAGGCTGGATTTGGCCTGAATCTGCCAGCTGGGGAGGCGGTTTAGCTGGGAGTGGGTGAGACCCAAAGGTCTCCCCGGCCCCTCTGAACTCTGCTGTTCAGGATTCTGCACCTCCATCCAACCATACATCCCACTTTCGTGATCTGAGGTCCCTCACACCTTTGGGTGTATGCAGCAACCAACCCACACATCACTGCCCTTCTCTCTCGGGAGCCACCCGTTGGTGGTCCGACTGCAGGGAGAAGTGGGGATGGGCCGCTCCGGCTGCTGGGAACCAGCCTCCAAAGCAGAGCAAGCTCCCTTGACAGAGGAAGCCCCCAAGAGAGGCGAGTTCTGCAGAAACGTTGCCAGGGCTTTCTTCAGCGTCCCGCACCCCGAGCGCTCCGTCACTGGCAAGCGAGCCAAGCCGGTCGCGTGTCCCTCCTCACGCGCACTCACCGATCACCGACACCTCCGTGCCTGCTCCAGACGCCTCCTCTGATTCCCCCCGACTCTTAATCTGTACTTCACACAGAAATAGGTCCCTGCGTCCTCAGGTCAGATGTCTGTGATCCAGATGGTGAAGTCTGTGCTCGACTCAGGAATGACCCTGATCACCCGGCGGGGAAAGGGCTCTCTCTGGCTATATATCGGGGGCTGTTGCCGGTCGGAGCCCTTGTGCCACCGCACACCTCTGGGCCCGGCAGCCCCCCTGAGCGTGCAAGGCAGCGTGAGGGTCTGTCCTGCGGGACCCCGAAGCCAACCAAACGGCTTCAAGTAACGCGAAAGCAGCGTGGCGTGGAGGGAATCGCGCCCGCTCCTTTGACCTGGCATCCCGGACCTGCACCTGTCCCCTTCCTTGCAGCTCCTCCCAAACCGGCACCTGGAGCCCCACCTGTCCCATACCTCGGAGGACATCGGCAAGCCGAAAACTTTGCTCCAAGGTGCCAACAACGGCCTTGTGTGTGATCCTGCACAGCAGCTGGGTCATCAGGTCCTCTCTGCAGAGCTGCACTTTCACAGTGCTCCAGACCTGGTAGGTGATGTTATCTCCTAGAGGCAGAACGACGGTGTCGGTGTCCGAGGCTTTGATTTCGGAGCTGCCCTTGAACCAGGTGACTGTGATGTCGCGGGGATAAAATCCGCCTGTGGAGCAGTTGAAGGCGACGGTGCTTCCTGGCGCCACTCGGCCGGAGGGGGCAGTGATGACGGGCTGGGATGGCGTAGCTGCGGGGGACACACACACACACACCGACCACACATCAACAGGTGCGCCATGGCCCACAGAACCCCTCTGCAGGCGCAGAGCGCAGAGAGAAAGGGCGGGGCTGCTGGGGTCACGGCACATGCCGGAAGGGGACCTGCGAGCGCATGGACGGGGCCGTGCTGGGCAGCCCCCGCCGCCCCAGTGCCCCCAGGGGTGCTGGCCTTCCAGCCCCACCTCTCACGGCGGGCAGGGAGAAACGCGCCAGCAGCTCTTCCGCCACCACCCTTGTTGCTCCAGTACTGGGGGGCGGGGGGCGGGGGGGCCGCTGTGGCTGCCCCATGCGTGGATCAGGCCCTGGATTTGAGGCCTTTGGCCAGGACATCTCGGGAGAGCTAGCTTGGCGATTCTGATTTCTTTCCAGTCAAGGAAATACACACCGGGGGAACCGAGCTCGGCGAGAAGGGAAACAACGGGCAGGAAAGGGGTTCTACACCTGCTCCCCACTAGGGATCTGTAGGTCCTGCTAAACCTGCTTTGTCTCGTGGATCATCAGACGTCTTCAATTCGCTTCATGGATTGTCAAGCACCTTCTCCATCCTCTGCTCATTGACAAAATTGATTTTTTTAAAGCCAGATTCCCATTCAGCTTTGCTCACGCAAGTGCGTCTGCACACATCTGCAAAGCAGTTTTCACATTTTTCGTTTGCTGCGTTCATTTCTGTTCTACTCGGTCACTGAAGCTTCCTGGGTCGCTTCCGACCCTTCAAATCCTCTCCCTCTCCAACAAATGAGAAACCAGGCACAGTGTCCGCTGATTTTCCCCACCAGGGAAAAGGCATCCGGAATCGAGGCGGTTCCCCACCCGAGTTTACAAAAGGGCTACCCAAACACATTCCACAAATGCTTGCAGTGAAGTCTAGACTTTCAAGGAAGTAGCCGCTGCCTTTGGGCTCTGCTGCAGAAAAGGGGAGCTCAGACCTGAGCAAGGGGAGCAGAAAAGGCACGGAGAATCTTTGCCCCCCCGCCATACCCACATTTAAATTTGAAGTCCTGAAAACAGTCTTCTGTCAATGCAACCCCCTCCCCACCCTCCAAAAAACCCCAGAGAAAATATCTTGGGTTTTATTGCAGCGCAGGCACTGTGCTGTCTTTTGCTTCCAGGTTTTTGAAATAAGTCCGGGCGCGACTCACCGATCACCGACACCTCCGTGCCTGCTCCAGACGCCTGCTCCGATTCCCCCGTGACTCTTAATCTGTACTTCACACAGAAATAGGTGCCTGCGTCCTCAGGTCGGATGTCTGTGATCCGGATGGTGAAGTCCGTGTTTGACTCAGGAATGACCCTGATCACCCGGCGGGGAAAGGGCTGTTTCTGGCTATATATCGGGGGCTGTTGCCGGTCTGAGCCCTTGTGCCACCGCACACCTCCGGGCACGGGATCCCCCCTGAGCATGCAATTCAGCGTGAGGGTCTGTCCTACGGACACCGACACGGGTCCCTGGGACTGCAGCACCTCCAGCTTCTGGGCCGCGGCACCTGCAGAAAAGGAATTTCACCCCGTCCGTTTATGCCGTCCAAGGCCACTTTGCGGGACGCAGGGGCGGGTCCATGGAGCTCGCGGGATCCAAGCGAGCGCAGCTCCCCCCCCATTCCGCTCAGTCCAGCTCACAAGCATCCAAGCATTGAACTACCGCGGCTGCCGCTCTTCTTATTCTGCTGCCTTCCTGCCCTTTTCTCCTCTTGGGAGGAACCCAAGGCGGCTTGCTTAGCTCCATGTTTATGCCCACAACAACAGCCCGTCGAGGTAGGTTGGGCTGAGAGTCTGTGACTGGCCCAATGTCAGCCGGTGAGCTTCATGGCTGAGCGAGGACTCGAACCCTGAACCCTTTTGCCACGCTTCACAGGACCCCCCGTGCGGTCTGTCTGGGGGTGCTCTGCCCACGCCTGGAGTGCCGACAGCGGCAGCGGTGAGGGGAGGGGGGGAGCGAGGCGTCAGCGCCGAGACAGCGGTGGGCATGGGGGCAGGGGAGGGGAAGCCAGGCTGGGAGCTGGCCCCCTGGCACTCGCCGGACGGCCTTCCCCTGCTCAGCCCACGTCCCTGCAAGAGCTGCCTCTCCGTCGTCCCCCCGCAGCCCCCTCCTGTCCTTCTGGACATTTGCAGCGCGCTCACTGGGAGCCCTCCGAGTTGCGTTTCAGGGTGTTGGACTGGTCCTGTGGGAAGAGGCGAAGCACTGGGCGTGTTCAGCCTTGGGAAGAGAAGAAAGCAAAACCCTCAGCCTCCCAGGGAAGGGAGTCCCCGGGCAGCCCGGGCCACAGCCAAGGGACGCAGACAGGGAGGACGCCTTATCAGTCCCTCCGGCCGGTGGCCCCGCCCCCTGCTCCCTCCTGGCCCCGCCCCCTTCCTCTCCGCTGCCCCTGGCCCCCTGCCCCCCTGCCCAGCTCCTGCCTTGCCTTCACTGGTCCCCTGGCCATGCAGCCCTCTCTCCCAGCCTGTGCCTCCGCTGCTCTGCTGCTCTGCCAAGAGGCCAGAGCCAAAAAACAAAACTTTGAAGCCTGTTAGAATGTTTAACTGCTGATTGATTTTTTTATTATCTGTTTCTCAAGACTCTGATGTGCCATGATGTTTTTCCTGATGGCTATAATGATTTCTTGGTGTTTCTGCATTATATTTTTGCACTTCCCCATTATCCTCCCCTTCTCATGAATGTCGGGTCTTTTGTGTGAATCTGAACATACATTCTTCTGGTCTGTGATTCCGAGATTTCCCAACAGTGTGCAAGCTCCTTGCCCACAAAACTTTGCTTTGCTACGACCCTTTGAGGGGGCTGCGGGGGGCTGTCCAACTGGATTTTGCAGGCTCCTGTGGTGGGAGCGTCGAGCCACAGAGAACCTGGAGTGGCTCGCAATGGCAGCTGGGGTGCTGCTGGGGCACCTTGGGTCAGCTGGCACGTGGGAGCCGCTCAGTGCGTGCGGCAAGGACTTGCTGCTGCCTTCCCAGGGCTCATGGCTTGGCCCCCTGCCCTCCTGGAGCAGCCGGAAGTATTACCTGTCTGGTTCAGAGACGCCCCTGAGACCAGGCAGCGGGAGCAGCACACGATGTCCCCACCAAAATCATCTTGCCAAAACCCGGCATCAGAACCAGCAGGGGCACCTGTCCACCCCCCCCCCCCCCCAGTTAGGCATTGCCCCAGTAACCACCCTGCAGCTGGAAAACTGAGCGCAGGAGCTCAGGAGAAAGTCCACCTTCTGCCCGCAAACACTCACCAAGGATTTCCAAGAGAAGGAGCAGCAGCTGGATCACACACAGCGGCCCAGGGAAGGGGCTTGAGGCAGCCATCGGGGTGGCCGAGACGGGAACCTTCAGTGCTCTTTCTGGTTCTGTCTCTTGCCCCATCAGGACTGTGAAGAAAGCAGAGGAAATGGATGCTTCCTCCTCTTAACTTTCAGCAACTGAGCCCGCCTTTGATTGCACCTCACTGCCACATCTCTGTGCAGATAGGATAGATTCATGGAGGTCAATTTCTGTAAGAAAAAGGAAGCCCCTAGAGAACGGGAACAGTTCTTACAAAATCTGCCCATGAGAGCTAGTTCATGCTGTCCCCCACTTCGTTTCCCTGTGCTGTGACACCATCAATCTCATGATAATAGAAACACAGAAACACGGTGCATGGTATCCCACGGGAAGGACCTCAAAGGCTGTCACAAAGAGCAAGGGTGGGCTGTCTTCTCACCAATATCAGAGAGCAGGACACGGAATAATCAAGTCGAGTAGTGACAACCCAGGTTTAGGCTAGATCTCAGAAAACTATGTGAGGTGGGTAGAGGCCTGTTCTCCCCTGCAGAGGAAGGCAGGATGTGCTCCAACGGAGCCAAGCTCAGGGAACCCAGGTTCAAGGTGGATGCCAGGAAGCACTTCCTGATGGTGAGGACCCCCAGGGCATGGGATGGGCTTCCACGGGAGGTGGTTGAGGCCCCATCGGTGTGGGTGCTCAAGGACAGGCTGGACCTGCACATGGTGGGCATGTTGTGAGCGGAGCCGGCTGGAGCCGGGGGTCAGACTAGATGGCCTGGGAGACCCCTTCTGACTCGCTCTCTTTCTCAGTTTCTAAAAGCTTCCTCAGTGTCAGGGCAACATGACCGTGGAACCAGCTGCCTGGAGAGTTGGTGGGCTCTCCCACACGAGAGACATCCAAAAGGAACTGGACAGCCCTCTGAGTGGATGGTGTGACGTGGTGTCCTGCAACAGCAGGGGGTTGGACCCCGGTGGCCTTCTTGCATCTTCCATGGTTCTGTGAAAGCACCTACTTTGCATCTAACTCTATGCCCCACATCTTTTCTGAAAGGGACATCTTTCAGAAAAGAGGGAGGGCTGGGCCCCGCACCACTGCCCAGACGTTTGCATGTCCTGACAGCCCAGTGCAGGTTGCAACCCCCAGTGGGTGTCATCCAACGGGAAGCTGGTCAGGGCCCTTGTGGTGTGGTGGCAGGGGACTTGAAGGGGGTTGGCAGATCCGGGTTCGAGTCTCCTCTTGACAATGAAGGTTCCTGGTTGCTTTGGGCCAGTCATAGAAACTTAGAAACAGAGCAAGTTAGAAGGGGTCTCCCGGGCCTTCTAGCCTGACCCTGGCTCCAGCCGGCTCCGCTCACGACATGCCCACCATGTGGACGTCCAGCCTTTCCTTGAGCACCCGCACCGATGGGGCCTCAACCTCCTCCTGTGGAAGCCCATTCAACACCCTCGGGGTCCTGACTGTCAGGAAGTGCTTCCTGGCATCCAAATGGAACCTGGGTTCCCTGAGCTTTGCTCTGTTGGGGCGCGTCCTGCCTTCCTCTGCAGGGGAGAACAGGCCTCTACCCACCTCCGTGTGACACCCCCTCACATGCCTGTGTGTCGCCAGCAGACCCCCTCGGCGTCTCCTCTTCTCCAGCCCCCCCCCCCCGTCTCGCCTCATGTGGCTTTCCTTGTCTGGTTCGGTCGCGCCCAATCTGCCCAGAACCAGTTTTCCTTCGTTCCTTTCCCAGAGGCCAAGGTTACGCCTTAGCTAAGCACCTGGGGAAAACAGAAAACCTGCTGAACAGAAGAATCCGTCTCAAGGAGTCCAGACATGGTCCGGCCTCGGTGTTGGCTGACTGCTGTGTTCCCACAGCCACAGATCGCCCGTCTTCGCCCAGCAAAGTGTACCGGACAAGACCAGGCTTGGTGCTCCGGAGAGGTGGCTGCATTCTGTGCCTCCTGTTCATCGTCTGGTCCAAAGCGCCCAAGTACACTCGGCGCTTGCTTCTGAAGGACTCCACAGTGCTCCCGCTCATCTTCAGACTGGGGCTGCTCTCATCCGGGAAAGGAGTCCGAACGACCCAAGCTGGCCGCACGTCACCTCCGAGGTCCCGGCGAGGAAAGCCATGGCCTGCTGGGACGTGTATAACCTCCGGCCCGAGGCACAGTCTGCCACATTTTCTAGCGCAGACTAGAATGTGCAATGTTAGTGCTGCACAATTTGTGCTGCGGCCTTAGCTGGTGTGAGGCAGGGCTAAGAATCAGGCGATTCCTCTTAGCGCCCTGTGCAAGCTTCTGTTCTGGAGCCAGGCCGCAGAGGACAAACAGGAAGTTGCAACGTGAACCCGAGGCACGCGGGGTGTGTGGGTGGACTAAGTCATGGACCAGGCCTTTGGCAGGCTCCCTGACCTCCAGCGTCTGCTGCCCGAGGCCAGTGCCTCAATGTGCCTTCTGGTGGGACCGGCCCTGCTAAGGAAGCTGATGCAGCGCAGGCACCAGCCAGCCTTGCTGGATTTGGCGACCCTTTGGTCCACCTGCATGTGGAGGCGGGGCAGTTGGTTCAGGTGCGTGTCCATTCCTGGTGTTTACCTGTAACTCCACAGCCCTCCGATGATTCAACCCTCTCGTGATTGTAAATGTGCGCTCTGAGGGCTGTGCTCGGCAGGTGCGCATAGATCTGCTCAATGGCTGCTATTTCCCAGGAATGTCTCAGGACAGCGTCCCCTCCTGCCTCCAGAGCTTGTGGTGGGTTTCCTTGCAGTTCTGCAACAGGTCCAGGCTGATACTGTTGGGATAAAACCCTCCTGCACTGCAGGTGATATTCCCCACTTCATTCACCTGGAATGGGGATGTGGGACCATTTCTCTCTGCAAACTGGGTTGGACTGAGCAAGAAGCCCAAACCCACTGAAGCTCAGACAGAGATCCATCTCCTTTTCCTAAGGAGTTCAGGATTCTTGCCAGACTTCTACACTTCTTAGGAGATCCTAGGGCATGTCGATAAAATTCTCACCAGAAGAACTTTATCAGAGAATAGCAGTGGGCTACAACTTTGCTTCTGGGCCAACTCAAAGGGTGACCTAAAGCAGTCTGGATCCGGGATGTCTTAACTCTTTAGTTTGTGTTTTTCTGGGGCAGGCAGCACTCAGCTGTGATCATGTGCGGCCCATGTCGTCTTCTTGCCTACACACTCACGACCCTCCAAAATTCTTCCACCACATTCTTTCACTTCCGTGGATTCTGCTACTGGCTTTGGAATATCCCGCCGTGTTCTGCACTGTTTCCTGAGCTGCATCTTCATGCAATGGCTCTTTTATGAGTTGCCACCTTAAAGTGGACTTCTGTTTTAGATGGACTGCTGGCTGCTTGAGGCACGAATGCCTTTTAAGATGGAAAGCTGGGGAATGCGTTATTCCAGCCAGCAGAGTATTATCCTGACTTGGCAGCGAAGACATTTCTGCACCATCCCTTCCCATAATATCCCATAATATTTCCCGGAGATTGCTAAGGACTTGCAGGGCGGGGCATTTGCAGGGGCACAGAAAGAACGGGGCAAAGTGTAGGAAATCTGGGCTGAGCTGCTAGGCAGCGTCACTCGGTTTGGGGCTTTTCCGAGTCCCTGCTCTGGCCTGCTCCAAGCTCGGGACTCAGGCTCGGCCTGTGGAGCACCTGCCTTCGCAGAAAGATCTGCTCCAGCTCGTGCCCAAGGAGATGACGCTGGAGATGACTTTTGGCTCCGGGGAGGGAAGGAGACCGCTCTGCCAAGGTCTGGAGCATCTGGGCAGCCCCTTCCTTGTGCTTCCAGCCTGTAACCCCCCTAGTCGGCAGTACGGTCCCTCCACTGGGCTGTGCTCCCGGTCTTTTTTTCCTGCTGCTTTTGTAGGAAAAATGATACTTGGGAGCCCTCTTGTGGCCCCATTAGACACGGCTGATTTCAGAGGTTGCTTCCCGCCTGACAGTGGAAATCCGTGATCAAAGCTTTCTGTGCCTCGACTCGACTCGACTCGACTCATTGTGGTGCGTTCTTATGCCGTGCATGTTTTGCACGTTGCTTTATTTCAGCTTGTGTTCTCGTTGCGCCCAAGTTGGCCACAGCAGCAGCCAGATCTGCTGGGCCTGATTTCGCTTTTATTGCGATTTGGCTGAAACTGTGGTGAGAAGCGCTGGGCACTGGGATCTCAGGGATGTGTGAGTTTGAGGCTTCCGTGCATCGAGGGGAAGAGTGAAAAGATCACACCCTCAAAATCACAAGGAGCTATAGAAGTGAGCTAATAGTAGCTCTGCTGAAAGAATCAGCATGGTTTCCACAAGAGGAAGTCCCATCTCACCCACCTACCGGAGTTCTCGGAGAGTGTCGAAAAGCACATGGACAGAACGATTGGGGAGACATGGTTTCCTTGGACTTCCAAAGGGCTTTTGACAAAGTCCCTCCTCAAAGGCTTCTGGGAAAACTAAGTGGTCATGGAACAAAAGGGGAAGTCCTCTTATGGGTCACTGACTGGTTAGAGGACAGAAGGCAGAGGGTGGGAATAGAGGGCAACTTCTCCCAGCGGAGAAACTTCACCCATGGGGTCCTGTGAGGTTCTGTATTAAGAGCAGTTTTCAACCTATTCATAAATCATCTGGAATTAGGAGTGGGAAGTGAAGTGGCCACATTTGCTGATGACATCAAATGGTTTAGGTGGTTGAACCCAAAAAGGATTGCGAGGAGCTCCAGAGGGACCTCTCCAAGCTGGGAAAATGGGCACCCACATGGCAAGCACCGTTCAGTATAAGCAAGTGCAAAGTATCGCACGTTGGAACAAAAACTCCGAATTCAAGTGCAGGCTGCGGGATCTGAGCTGGCCGTGATGGCTCAGGAAAGCGCTCTTGGGAGTCTGTTGGGCTGCTGAATGAAACTCCATGTTAGGAACAATCAGAAAAGGAATTGAGAATATTCTGATTATCATATAACCCCAGTCCTCTACCAGCTTCACTGGCTTCCCATAGAAGTCCGGGCTCGATGCAAGGTGTTGGTAATTACATATAAAGCCCTTAACGGCTTGGGACCCGGATACCTGAAGGAACGCCTGCGGCCATATTTGCCCTCCTGCCCCTTGAGATCGGCAGCAGAGGCCCTCCTCCGCGAGCCCTCCGGGAGAGACATCAGGAGGCAAAGTACCCGGAGGAGGGCCTTCTCTGCGGCGGCGCCCCATCTGTGGAATGTGCTCCCCAGAGAGGTCCGCCTGGCACCGTTGTTATTTGTTTTTCGGCACCAGGCTAAGACCTTTTTATTCAAACAGTATTTTAATAATCTTTAATATTTATAGTTTTTAATTGTGCAGCCAGTGTGTTTCCAAGTTTTAATTGTAATTGTACATGTTTTATTTATTTATTGCTGTGAGCCGTCCCGAGGCTATGTAGCAAGGGGACAGCATATAGAAACTTTAGATAGATAGATAGATAAATAAATAAATATAGATGCCCGTATTCAACAGTTTGGCATGAATGCACTTAGAATATTGTGTATAGTTCTCGTCATTCCACCTGAAAAGGGGCATTTTGTTGTTACATCCATCAAGTCATCTGCAACTTATGCAGGTCTTCCAAAATGTTTTGTCCTTGACAGCCCTGCTCAGTTTTTGTTAACTCAAGACTGTGGCTTCCTTTATGGGGGTGACTCACCTGATATTGATCCCCCCCCCCCTTCCTTCCCCTTCCCCTTCTGCAGTGAGTCTTGCCTTCTCATATGCCCAAAGTACAACAGCTTCGGCTTTGTGAATTTTGCTTCCAGGACAAGTTTTGGCTTCATTGAATCTGGGACCCCCTTGTTCATCTTTCTCTTAGTTTGGTATATTTGCAAAACTCCCCTCCGGCACCAAAAAGGGCATTATGGAGTTGGGAAAAGTACAGAGAAGGACAGCAAGATTGATCAAGGGGCTGGAGCAGCTCCCCTTTGAAGAGCTGCCGCAACAACTGTGACGGGTCAGCTAAGGAAAAAGGGGGGTAAAGGGGAGACACGAAAGAGGCGTTTGTGGAGACAGTGGAAAGAGGGACAGTCTTCTCCCTCTCCCATCGCTTGAACCCGGGATCCTCCCATGAAGCTGAAGGATGGGAGGTTTAGGACAGATCAGATGAAGGACTCCATCACACAGTGTCTTGTTAAGTCCACTGGGAGTAGTGATGGACACCAATCTGAGTGGCTTTAAAAGACAAATTCATAGAGGAATTTACATCCCATGGTACAATCATGTAGATCTGAGAGCCAGTGTGGTGCGGTGGTTAAGAGCTGGGACTGGGACTCAGGCGATCCGAGTTCGAGTCCCCGCTCGGCCATGGAGCCCACTGGGGGGCTTTGGGCCAGTCACAGACTCTCAGCCCAACCTGCCTCACAGGGCTGTTGTTGTGGGGATAAGATGGAGGAGGAGAGATGATGTATGCTACCTTGAGCCCTTGTAGGAAAAAGGCAGGATATAAATGGAAAGAGAGACAGACAGACAGACAGACTGATAGATTGATAGATAATTTTGATAAAGAGGAGAGGCAGTGTGGTGCAGTGGTTAAGAGCATGGGACTGGGACTCAGGCGATCCGGGTTCGAGTCCCCGCTCGGCCATGGATCCCACTGGGTGGCTTTGGGCCAGTCACAGACTCTCAGCCCAACCTACCTCACAGGGTTGTTGTTGTGGGGATAAGATGGAGGAGGAGAAGGATGTAAGCTGCCTTCAGCCCTTTGTAGGAAAACGGCAGGATATAAATCCAACAATAAAAATAAAATAAAATAAATAAAATCTTTGCACAGAAGTATTTGCACTGAGTTCAATGGGAGTAAGTATGTACATCCCTGTAGCTTCAGCAAGGCATAGGTCGCTGAGAATGTTATAACTGTTTGTAATCCCCCCAGAGAACACGGATTGTTGGGCGAAGTACAATGTATATAATTGTGCGTCTTCTGTTTGAAGGGGTGTCCCATTCACGTCCAGTGTGAAGATAAAGAGTCATACGACAGGAAAAGCTACTTGGCGCAACAAGTGAGCAAGATCTTGAAGTTGTTGCAGATCATGAGCTGAAAATGAGTCAACCATGTGATGTGGGTCAAAGGCTATTTTAGGTTGCATTAGCAGAACGATCACTTTTGAACCCCGTGAGGCGCTAGTTCCCCTTCACTCAGCGTTGGTTAAGCCTCGCTTGGAGTCCTGCGTCCAGTTCTGGGCACCACAGTTTGAAAGGATGCGGACAAGCTGCAAAGGGCTCAGAGGAAGGCAATACAGATGATTCGGGGACGGGAAGCAAAGCCCCTTGAGGAGGGACTGAGAGAACTGGGCCTGTTCAGCCTTGAGAAGGGAGGACTGAGGGGAGGTGCGATGGCAGGCTGCAAGCGCCCGGAGAGAGAGGACGGGATCTCTTCTCCGCCATCCCATAGCGGGCTCAGTTCACAGGAAGCCAGGTTCTGGCTGAACATCAGGGAGAACTTCCTGATTGTCGGAGTGGTACGACAATGGAGCCCATGGGCTCTCCCACCACGAAGGCATTCAAGATCCACCTGGACAGCCATCAGTTGCGGGTGCTTTAACTTGGGAAACCTGAGCAGGACAGTTTAACTTGCAGACCTGCATGGAGCAGGGGCTCAGGTGTGACAGCTTAGAGACCCCTTCCAACCTTGCTCTTCTGGGGTTGCCCATCTGGGGTGTTGCTTCCATCTGCGCAAGAGCGAGTGTCCCTGTACAGGGGCTGAGAGCGAGTCCCCTCCCCAGATGGGTCCACCTGTCCTACCAAGTCTACCTTTGAGGATGGACCTATCCAATCCGCTGCCTGCTCCCTCCCCGAGCAGACCTTTCCTCACTGTGCTGGAGCAGCAAAGCAGTGACTGGCGGAGGAAACTCCAGCATGTCCTCATTTCCTTGTGTCACTTCCCTCTTGCACTAACCCCAGACTATACGCTTGCAGAAATGCCCCAGGCAGAATCATCTGACAGCGTTGGCCCCGGCCCAGGCCGGCAGAGCCCGCAGTCAGAGGCTGGTGTCCCGGAACTGCTGCCACACCCTCAGAAGCCCCCATGGCTTTCGGCGGCTACTTTTGGAGCCTGTGCTTGAGCCTTCTGCTGAGCCCTTCGTTGAGAAGAGCTGCCGGTGAGTACAAGCCGCAGGGCGACAGCAGGCACCTTCCAGGGAAGCTCAGTCAAAGATGTGGGACTCGCGATAGAAGGCTTGGGGTCCCAGCCGGCCAGTATCTTCTGCCGCACTCCATTCCATTCCAGCAGATCCTTTGTGCAAGACGTGTAATATCCTGAGTATCCCCAGTCTTCTTTGGCTCTCTGGGGAGTGTTTTTGCCTCTCCCGGGCTTTCTCTTCTTACGTATTCTCCCTGCTTTTGCAAACTTTGAGTTTCCCCTTGCGTGGTAATTCCTCCTTTGGGTTCCTCAACAGCCCTGCTTTGACTAAAGAAGAAATTTGCACTCAACCACCGAGTTTGCCATTAGAGAGAACGAGGCAACCCACAGCTACGCGGAAACATTTCCTGCCATGCTCTTTTAAAAATTAAAAACTAGCAATCGGGCAGAGCTCTGCAGGAAGAGTGGAGAAATCTTTCCCCTGGTGGGTAGAAGAAAAAGTGGTAGAGATTTTTGAGTGGGAAAAAACAGCCAGCGGCGCAAGGTGGAAACCTCGCACTCCTGGGCCTCTTGACTGGTGGACGAAGCACCCTTGTGGAAGGTGGCCGAGTGGCAGGCAGTGGTGCTTCGGCCCTTGGGTGATGGGCTGTGGATGAAAAGGGGTAACAGCAAAACGGGACGTTCGTGGGAAGTCGCCCTGGCTGCCCCGCCCCTTTGCACCCCCTTCCTTTCTGGCTCTGAATGAAGCCCATCCCCTCGTTTTCCGCAAGGAATTTGGCTCGTGGCGAGCGCAGTCACTGTCACAAGACCTTCCTTCCCACTGACTGTGCAGACGGTGGGGACAGTGTCCGGACGCTGCCTTCCTCTCAGCCAGGTCCCTGACCTATCGGGGGATGTTTTCTCTTAGGGGGCAATCCTGCACATATCCAGAGAGGAGACCCTCATGGTCCAGCCACCCAGGGGAACGCTGGCAACGGCCCTCTTCTTCAGCTTCACGACCTCTTGCCTCCATCTCTGTCTTGCATGCGGAACGTGATCTTGAATCTCTCCCTTTGGTTCCTTTTTGGTGTGAAGACACACGATGTGCTGTTGTTGTGAAGTGCTGGCAGGTTGCCCCCAACTTATGGTGAGCTCATGAATGAAAGCTTTCCAGAATCCATGGCAACTCCATTCAGCTCTTCCAAGTTCAAGGCTGGCGCTTCTGTCATGGATTCGGTCCATCTCCTGTTTGGTCCTCCTTTTCTTCTTCAGCCTCCGACTTTCCCTCGCTTGATTGTCTTCTCCAGAGCGTCCCCTTCTCATGATATGCCCCAAGTACGCACAACAGCCTCGGCTTCCAGGGGAAGACTCATGCTTAGCTACAGATAAACAGATGTGGGCACTTCCGAAACTTTCTCAATCTCAGCGCAGAGCATCCAACTGTGTCCTTCCATTAGTGCTAATGATGTCGTATCTGCAGAAACCAGGTTCTGAACTGTAGCAAGGGAAGACTCCACCTAAAGCTACGTTTGCCCAAGTGAGATTTCCGCTGCTTGTGGTACAGGCTCTTGTGCAACCCTGTTGTGTGTTCCACTTGTGTATGCAGCTGTGCATGTGTGTGTACCCATCATACAGCCCAATATGCATTCCACTTGCGCAACCCCAGCACAACTGCTTGCACACCCAGTTGGGCAAGCAACAGGGCGGCCCTCGGCACAACTGAAACATTCAGCAGATTTTTTTTTTAATTTTTAATTTTAGGTTGGTATTTTAATTGATGAATTTTAACATTTTAATTGTTATTTATATATAAGATGTTGTCGAATGTGGTTATTGTATTAAGTCGACATGGTTGGGGCACCCACTGTTGGAATGGATGTTTTATTATTTTAATTTGTTAATGCTGCTGGATTTTTATGTTTTGTTGGATGGTTTTAATTGCTCTAAACTGTCCAGAGAGCCATGTTGCTATTGCCAATGGTCTATAAAAATGTGAATAAATAAACAAATAAATCAATTAGATATTTATTTAGGATAACTGTTGGATAATGTGTGTTGCTGAATGTTATCCCTTTCCCCTCTGTAAAGACACTCACCAGTTGGCCCTAATAAGAAATATGGGCTTATAGTGTTGTTGTTGTTGTTAGTATTATTTTCATTTCTATACTGTCCCACAACCGAGGCTCTCTGGGTGGCTTACAATAACCCATAACAGCAGACAATAAAAGTGCACTAAACCATCATAAAATCAGAAAAAAAAAACGTTAAAACTTTAAAACTGCTAAAAACAAACAATAGGAAGCATAGAAACATAAAAAGCAAGTCAGACGGGGTCCCGAAGGCCATCTAGTCTGACCCCCGGATCCAGCTGGGTCGGCTCGTGTAATCCCCAGCATGTGGCTGTCCAATCTTTCCTTGAACACCCTCATGGATGGGGCCTCCACCACCTCCCATGGAAGCCCATTCCATAGCCAGGGGTTCTGATCGCCCAGAAGTACTCCCTGACATCCAACCTGAAGCCTGGTTCCTTGAGCTTCGCCCCATTGGACCATGTCCTTTCCTTCACCTTGGGGGAGAACAGGTCATGACCCTCCACCGTGTGACACCCTTCACATACCTGTAAGTCACTATAAGATCCCCTCGGAGTCTCCTCTTCTCCAGGCTGAAAGATGCAGCTCCCTCGATCTCATGTCATATGTCACCCCCCAATCTGGCTACCATCCTTGTGACCCTGCACTGAACTGATTCCAACCTTGCTATGCCACTCTCTTAATGTGGAGCCCAGAACTGGACAAAATACCCCAGTTGTGGGCGCCCCAGAATCTTATAGAGCGGCCCCAGCACCTCTCTTGATCTGGAAGTCACACCTCTGGCTATGCAACCAAGGCTGGCGTTCGCCCTCTTGGCCACCGCATCACACGGCTGGCTCACGTTCAGCCTGCAGTCGACCAGCACCCCGAGGTCCCTTTCACAAGCGCTGCTCTCCAGCCACTTGTCCCCTAACCTGCACTTACGACACCCATTCCTGTGCCCCAAGTGCAAGACCTTGTGCTTCTCCACATGGAACGCCATCCTCTTGTCCTCTGCTGGGAAGAACAGCTCTGCAAAGCACCTGGGAGGGGGGATGCCCCTCATGCCCCTGGGTGGCCAGTTCACTCTTTAAGGCCTCAGAGAAGAGGACCGCTCCACCTGGTGCCAAAAGGATGGCCAATTTATAGCAGCGAAACCCAAGTGCTGACTTTTCATCTTGGCTGCTGCAGGTTGCTTCTGAAACAGGGTAGCAGCCTTCACCCACATGGCTTAAAGCAC
Organism: Varanus komodoensis; assembly: GCF_004798865.1. Lineage (NCBI taxonomy): Eukaryota > Metazoa > Chordata > Lepidosauria > Squamata > Varanidae > Varanus > Varanus komodoensis. The sequence continues at coordinate 2,487,338 of NW_025336481.1, forward strand.
AGGGAGGTCTGCCTAGGCTGGACTTATCTCTTTTGCTGGACCGGTATTCCGCTGCAGAAGCTTTGCCCTGCCTACACTACAGGGAGCGAGTGAAACCTCTCCTTCCCTTATGTTGGGCATGGCAGGATCTTTTTCTGCCTGACCGTGCATAAACTTGCAGGCCTCACGATTACTGAGCTCAGGAGCATGGGCTTGCATGCTTTAATGCCATCTTGTAACAACTGGAATATCACTGCGGCAATGACAGAGTTGGATGGGGACTAGGGAGACGTGGTTTTGAATCCCCACTCAGTTATGAAGTTCCCTGGGAGATTTTGGGCCAGTTACTACCTTCAGCCCAACCTACCTCACAGGGTTGTTGTGCAGATAAGCTGGAGAAGAGGAAGATTATGTAAGCTGCCTTGAGCTCCTTGCAGGAAAAAGTGGTATATAAATATAATGAATGAATAAAACAAAGACCCTGCATGTGCATAAAGGGAAGCCCCTTTAAGTCCCTTGGGTTTGGGGGGAGACTGAAGGTGGGTCAGAGTTTGAGCCCCAGATTAGGACTCCGGAGGTTTGTGGAAGACAGCCGCAACACACACGGCACCCTCGGCCTCCCCAGGCAGCTGCATCCGTACTTCCATGTCAATCAGACGTGCAACATCACCGGAACTGTAACTTGGGCAGCAACAAATTAATCCGTTCAAGGGACAAATACTCGAACTGCAGCAGGACTGGAAGCTGAGGCCAGCGGAAATAAAAGAGATGGCACGGGATGACAGGAACAGACCGGAGGCAAGGACAAAGCAAGCCCTGCAACTCGGGACAAGAACAAAGAACCAGAGCAAATGCCAGCGTGTTCTTATTCGGCTTCTCCCTGCAGGGCAATTATGGTGTGTTTGCAAACCTTTCCCGGAAGAAGTTTGCGGTTCTGTTCCATGACGTCCCCCAGGGCCGTTCTCCAGCCATTTTCACAGCTCCTTTCGAGCAAGGAAGGGCGGCTATTTTCCTGGATGCCACCATGATTCACTACAGAAGCCTTGTGCAGTTTAGGACTCTGCTCTCTCCCACAGCACCGCCTTGTATGGTCCGTGACAGTGCAGAAGGGCAGGGAGCAAAATCCCTGGGGGAAAAGCTCATGTGAGGGATGTTGTGATGCTCCCGCAAAGAAAATGGAGGAAGCAGCCTTGGGAAAGTGCGGGGTTAAACGGCTCACAGAGAGAAGCCCGGCGGAGAATGGCCTGGTTTGAAACGGGGCAGGAGTCCTCAACCCATCCAGGCTTGGTGCAGAAGGGGAAAAGGACGCCAGCTGCACCACCAGGCACCTCCGCGCCCTGTTGCAGCTGCCCTGCCCACCTGCATCCTTACCTGCGCTGCTGCAGAGAGTTGCCTAGGCAGAAAACGAAGCGGCGGAAGTACTTTTGCAAGAGCTTGCCCTGGATTTTGCCCCTCCAGGATTTTGCCCTTCCTGCATCTTCCAGCTGCACACGACGAGGGCAAGAGAGGGCAGGTGGCTGCTCCCAAAAGGCCTGCCAGCCACGGCCCCAGTGAAGCCAATGCAGGGGTGGAGCTGTGCAAAGCACCCATAGACGGGGCAGGGCAGTGCCAGTGGATGCTCTGCAATCATCCTGTGGCATCCAGGCAAGTGCACCAGTGATCCAGGTGTGTTTTTCTTCCATTTGTAAGCTTCCGGATCTTACACCACTCTCTCCATCTCTCTGTTTACTATGGAGACTCTGGTAAGGAAGGAAGGTCTGTGCAACATCTTTAGCCTGGTAGTGCTACGAGACACCTGACTGCAAGAAACAGAGAACACAGAAACATAAAAACAGAGTAAGTCGAAAGAGGCATCCCGCAGCATCTAAGTCTGACCTCCGGCACCAGCCAGCTCTGCTCACGACATGCCCACCATGTGCATGTCCAGCCTGTCTTTGAACACCCACACCGATGGGGCCTCAGTGACCTCTCGTGGAAGCCCATTCCACGCCCTGGAGGTCCTGACTGTCAGGAAGTGCTTCCTGGCATCCAAATGGAACTTGGGTTCCCTGAGCTTTGCTCCATTGGAGCGCGTTCTGCCTTCCTCTGCAGGGGAGAACAGGTCTCTACCCACCTCCGTGTGACACCCCCTCAAATACTTGTGTGTCGCCAAGAGATCCCCTCCGAGTCTCCTCTTCTCCAGGCTGAAGAGGCCCCGTTCCCTCAGTCTCGCCTCATACGGCATCCCCTGCAAACCGGCCACCAACCTTGTGGCCCTGCGCTGCACTGACTCCAACCTGGCTATATCCTTCCTGTAATGAGGGGCCCAGAACTGAGCACAACACTCCAAAAGAATCCTTGTATGGATAAGATAGAAGCAGAATAAAGAAGCCTGGATGGGCTTCCTCGCCAGAATTAGTTGGCCAGTGTGTTCCAGTATGGCTGGATGGCACGCCACGCCATTCAAACATTTCGCACTTCCTCGCTGTCTTATTTAGGATGCAATTCTGCATGTTTAGACAGAAAATCAGCGCTCCCACCATCCCGCCAGCTAGCCGTGTGGCTGAGTACTTTTCTATCTAGACATTTATATTCTGCCAGTTAAATTGCTGGTAAGAGTGAATTAAGTGGTACTGATTCCTGACCTGAATGGAACAATTTAACCGGTATGGATGTTGTTATGTCTCTAGCTGATCTTTGTTCTATTTGTGAATTAGTGAAAGAGGAAATATGCATCTTTGTTTATCTACTGGGAGTTTCCTCTCTAATAGCAAAAGAATAAATAAATGTGTGTTTGTTAAAAGTTTATAGTCTGCTTCTACAACAATAAATTACATTCGCTGAGGTCAAGCCAAGGTTTAATCAAAACATCACATAAAGCTGTTGTGAACTGCAAAAGAATTTTGTCTGTTGGGCAGCATAGAAATCAAGTCAATATATTAATGAAACAAATGAAAGTAGGCACACAGTTAAAAATGCAATATTAAAAAGCAAATAGTGCCTAACCCATGGAAAAAACCAAACTGCTGTTATGGTCCATATATATGAATTAATTAAATTGCTCTTCTGTTTGGTCCTGTCTTCTAACCCTTTAGGGTACAATCCTATGCATATTTAGACAGAAATGAGTCCTGGGGAATGCTGGGGATTGTAGGGTCTAAACATGCATAGGATTTCAGGATCTAAACATGCATAGGACTCTACCCTCAACTCTCCCCATGTTGTTTTCCTGAGCATGCAACTTCAGCGGGCTCAGCCCTTCCCACGTTTTGACTACCCACCATGAAATAGACTTGCTGGGCCTGCTCCTAGTTGATGAATAACAACCCAGCAGGCAGAAATCAAGCAGGTGCAGCATTTCCAGGCATGGACTTAACCCATGAGATGGTTAAAGTCAAAGGAAGAGGATCGGTACAAAGACAGACAGGGAACCAGGGAAGAAGAGAGCAATGGCAGCCGTATCTAAGGAGCATCTCCAATTTTTCCTAAGCAAGCTTGAAATGGGAGGTGGTCCGTGGGTTTGCAGAAGCCACCACTCGATACCTTGCGCCTTGATGAACGGGCAGCTGAAGGTGTGATTGGCTCTGCGGACAAACACTGGGATGAAGTCTGGTAATAATGATGACCTGTCCCTGATCTCCATGCACCTGAACCCCCCGAACGCGGGGGCTTTTTGCACATAGATGCTGTGCCTCTTGCTGACCCCTTGAATCTTTCTGTCCGAGTTTTTTTCTCCAAAAGCAATTGCTTTTCTCTCCCCTGTGCTTTCCATCCCTAGGAAGCAGGGTTCTTGAAGTCATGCAGAGAAAGAGACTTAAGGCATGCCTGGGATTCGGGAAAGTTGCTGCTGTTATGTGCTATAAAGTTGTATCTGACTTATAGAAACATAGAAACAGGGAGAGTCAGAAGGGGTCTCCTGGGCCATCTAGTCTGACCCCCGGCTCCAGCCAGGTCCACTCATGACATGCCCACCGTGGGTCTGTCAACCAAATGAATGGAAGCCCTCCAAAACATCCTTTCCGTGACAATCCTGTTCAGCTCTTGTCAATTCAAGCTGTGGTTTTCTTTGCAGAGTCAATCCATCTCATAGTTGGTCTTTTTTCCTTCTGCCTGGGACTCTCCCAAGCATAATGGATTCTAAAACAGTTCCCCCATTATTTGGACTGGGTTTCCTTCCCCTCTTTTATTCCACCGATGTGATTTCACTGATCACTTTCTACAGGCAGTGAAATACGCAACAATTGTGCAAGCCATTTTCATGTAGTTTTGAATCCCTTTTTCCTGTGTACTTCACAAGTTCAGACACCAAAAGAGGAAGGAGCAGGGAATACACTGAAGAAGTGTGAATAAGAAATTGTGCAAGCAGAGAAGGACCAGTTTGGCAGTTGGTTGTCTGGTGAAGGAAGAAGTCTGCATCTTGCTTCGGTCCTGGGCTTTCCCCACATTTGCTCCCTGATTGCTTCCTCCTTTACACAAACGGCTTTGCCTCCTAGCCCAGGGAGATGCAGGGAGCAAGAGGCAGAAACAAGGCCCCAGAGCGAGGCCCCTGCACCCAGCCAGCCATTCATATTAGTGGAATCACAGGTCTTCGTCCTGTACAAATGAGCAAAGCATTGCCGCCTTGGCGTGCATCTCCACACCGTTGGGGAAAATAAGCACCCACCAGGTGTGCCTATGGGGGCAAAGTGCAGAGGTGATCCACGGGGATGCAGAGGGAACTCGGAGGGGCCAGGAGGAGTTCTGCCAGTCGGGGCTTTGCCCTTGCTCCAACACCCTTGCATAATCAGTCCCCAAAAGCTAGATGGTAGATCATGCTCCCCCCCACACACCACCCCTGCCCTTCTTTTTGTGGAGATTCTGTAGTTTTCTAAAAAAATCAGAAGTCCTCCATGGAAGGGGCTTTCTTGCTGGAGAATTAGAGGAGGAGGTGGTGCCCCTTGGAGATTTGTACAAAGCTTGTAGCTTTCTTTGGCTTGGAAACCGATTAATCATGCCCTCAAAGAGAGAAAAACCCTGAACGGGAGGCTTCCAGGTCTCCTGCCACACCTAAGTCGGTAGGGACGGATGAGTGGCTGATGCGATCTCGGCATTTCTGGGTGGCTGCGGTTCCCTGCCTATAAGGACTGGGTGCTTTCTGACCTCTTCTGCCCACTTCCTCCAGCCTGTGAAATGCCCCCTTTTCCTCCTCTCTGAGCAAAGAGGAGAGCCAGCGTGGGACTCTCCATCCTGGTTGCAAGGCTGCAGAGAGGGAGGGTCCCATCCTGCACTCCCCTTCCAAGGTTGTTGTGGGGAGCTGGGTCCCCCCCCCCCCCCCGCCACCAGCCCTTTCAAACAACAGGTAGCCCCTTAGCATAAGGGACCTTGATTTCCCACATGTAGCTTGCAAACTCTGGTCAACAGACAAAGTGTCTCTGTGCATGAACAGTGATTCACGGAAGCCAGACGAGAAGCCAGACGAGAACCTGCCCTTCCTGTAATGCTCTGCCCCTCTGGAGGACCAGGCCTCCTACATCCACGCAGGCCCTCTGATTGGCTAGCCCATCTCTCTGGACTCCGCACTGGGGGCTCAGGGACCGGACTGGGCTCATCTCCCCTCCCCTCCCCTGCCCAAGCAGCAAGCTTCCAGCCTGCCCCTGGGCCCCACTGGCCTGTGGCTGGTCAGACAGCCCCTGGCCCCATAGGACAGACCAATCTACCCCCACATCTCAGGATGCAAAAACGTATTTATAAATTTCAGCTGCTAAGGGTCTGGGTCACTGCACCTTAAAAGGACTCACTGGCACCTTCCGCCGTAGCGCTTCGGCCTGGCAAATTTTTAATTTACGGGCCACTGGTTGAAGCAGAGCCTGGCAGGGCAGGGCAGTAGCGGCCCTTGGATGGCGCGAGTAGAGCCACAAGGTTCTGCATTGAAGGGCGCAGTTCTGAATGTGCGATTTGTGGTCCTTCTCTGGAAATGTGGCTTTGCCACAGGCTTGTGGCTGAGCGGACACACGTACATAGTTGTGACCTTGCATGCAGCCACTTCTTGATTTATTTTTGACCCCCCGGAAGGGAATTGTAACTTTCATTTTACAAAGTTGCTGTAAAATTGTACTGCCTCTCAGCTGTGTATGGGATTTGGTTGTAGCATGTAAATCACTTTTATACGTGCAGTCATTTTATACACGATTTTAAATGCGTCTTGTGCTTTGTCACTGAGCCCCTTGCTCAGAACCTTATAATGTTGCGGAGTTACCGGCAATGCCCTGCTTCTAACGATTTGAGTGTGATCGGTGGGTCACCGTATGAAGACCAGCCTTGGCTGACTTGTGGCTGGTGAGGAGAAGTCTGTGTGATGGGACCCCGCCCCCCGGAAGCCCCCTTGATGTGGGTGGCCTTTTCCTCTGAGAGGAATGGTCTGAGAATGAATGTTTGGGAGAAAGGATCCCTGCCTTGGAAATTCCCATTTCTAAGCAATTGCCTTGGTTCTCTTTGGCCTCTGGCCACTCAAGGGCACCAGGGAGGGGTGCTGGAATCACTGAACTCGAATCCCGATTGTATCAGCTCAGTTGTAAACCCTGCTGGGACACTTGCCACCATTTGGCAAGCTCCTTCCTTCCTTCCTTGGAAAAAAATGTCCCATTTCTTTCCTTCCAGTCGATTGGTGCAGAGCACGGCAAAGGGCATTTCCTGCTGGTCCAGACCACCAGCTTGTTCACGACCACCGGCAGCTCCACTGCCCTTCCCCAAGCCGGGCCCCGTCCCTCTTATCGGTCACTCTGCAGGAGAAAAGCTGTCTTGCATGAGAAATGACCGCGTATGATGACCGACCATCTGCCGGAATGAGCCCTTGAGGAAGTCTGGAGAGATGCACGCGTTGGCATCCAGGCAGAAAGATGAGAAAGTCAGAAGAGCCCTGCAGAACCTGACCTGTGGTCCCTGGGTTGTGAGCACCATCTTGGGGACCGATGAGCTCAGCCTTCGTGGGCTCGGTCCCCTCAGGAAGCATGACGGCAGCTCCCATCCGTGGGACCTGCATCCCGAGCTGGGGAAGGCACGGAGCATCAGGTCTGGACCTTTGGACGGGAAGCTCATGCACTGGGAGATGCCCTGTGGACTCGCCTGTTCACCCATGCAGAAGAACAACCCCACCCCCGCCAATACATTCATATTGCATTTTCTTTGCTTTCTATTGCATTTTATAATATTGGATAGCCTGCTTTTCATCCTGTTAGCCATTTTGAGCAGCATTTGTTGGAAAGGAGAGTTACAAACTTAACAAACAAATGAACATGGAAATAATGAATAATAGAAACCTTCTGGTTATTTTTCCTTTCCGAAATCTGGAAAGTTATTTGTGCTCAGACTGAAACGTCTCAGTGGTTTAACAGTACACAGCGGGATGACTGTTGTTTTTTGAACCAACCTAAACCCAGTTCTGAAAAACCTTGAGTTGTTCTGAGATGCAAATTCGGCCTAGGTTTGTACACAAGGAGATGTCTAACAGCAATTCCCCCAGAAATTCTAGTTCCAGTCTGTTTAAACTCTGTATCATATTTTAAACCTTAATATTGCTGCCAGGTCTTACTCTAGTTCTGTTGCATAAAATAGTTGAACCATTTAGATTTCTATATTTTATGCAGTCTTTTATGTTTGTAAATTATTTTTTGTTGTAAAAGAGCGGTGCAAACACGCCATGAACATGCAAACAAAGAACGCACTCCAGCCTGATTTTTTACAATTGGATTGTTGTGAATATGCAGGAGAAACAACCCAGACTTGGAATCTATGATTAAATCCCCGGTTCCAGCTCCAGGTTTTCTTTCCTCCAGCAATCCAGAGTTCGCGGTTTGAGCAAAGCACTCACAAGTGGTTTAGCCACAGCAGGGCAAAGAGAGGCAGCGCGATCGTTCGCTTCCTCTCATTCTTTCATGGGGAAACCGGGTTGTTGCTGCGTCTGAACCAGGGAGCAGCATGGCCGAGACCACAATCTGTGGGGACGTGTGTTGGGAGAGCAGCCCAAAGGTGGCAGGCAGGGATGAGTTTAGTTCTCTGGAGCCCACTGGGTGGCCTTGGGCCAGTCACAGACTCTCAGTCCAACCTACCTCGCAGGGTTGTTGTTGTGAAGATAAGACTGGGAAAAGGAGGAGAGTTACACAGGGTACCTTGCATTCCAGTGTGGCGTCGTGGTGAAGAGCATGGGACTGGGACTCACAGGATCCGGGTTCGAGTCCCCGCTCGGCCATGGAGCCCACTGGGTGACTTTGGGCCAGTCACAGACTCTCAGCCCGACCTACCTCACAGGGTTGTTGTTGTGGAGATAAGATGGAGGAGGAGAATGATGTCAGCTGCCTTGAGCCCTTGGTAGGAAAAAGGCAGGATATAAATGGAAAGATAGATAGATAGACAGACAGACAGACAGACAGACAGATTGATAGATAATTTTGATAAAGAGGAGAGCCCGTGTGGTGTCGTGGTTAAGAGCGTGGGGCTGGGACTCAGAGGATCTGGGTTCTAGTCCCCGCTCAGCCATGGAGCCAACTGGGTGACTTCGGGCCAGTCACAGACCCTCAGCCCAACCTACCTCACAGGGTTGTTGTTGTGGGGATAAGATGGAGGAGGAGAATGATGTCAGCTGCCTTGAGCCCTTGTAGGAAAAAGGCAGGATATAAATCGATAAATAAATAATAAATAAATAAGTTCCTTGGAAGGAAAAGAGGTGGGGTATAAATATATTAAATAAACTGCATATATATTTATGAGAATGCATGGGTGCTATAGCTGCCACTCTCTGCAACCAGGGCTTTGCTGACTACTGTTGATATCCAGAACAGTGGAGGATGCCTTGGAGGAGGTGTAACAGCAGATGGGTGTGCTGATTTTCAGGGCAGGAGCTCACGGTGGTCCAGCCACAGGACGTTGTCGAGGTACGAGCAGGAGCGACACTGATCCTCGGATGTTCCGTGACGGGGGCAACTTTACCGGGACCTGTGAAATGGTTCTTGGGAGAAGGTCCCGCTCGGAAGCTCATCTATGCAGAGATCGGATGGTTTGAGCGAGTCCTGAGGACCAACAAGGACTCCGACACGGATTTCTCCATCGTCATCCGAAATGTCACTTCGGAGGATGCCGGCACTTACTACTGTGTGAAGCAGAAGAAAGGTATCGGGGATGACAAAGATGTGAAAACTGGGCCTGGAACTCGGGTGGTTATGAAAGGTGAGTGGAGCAAAGTGGTGGAAATTATATGCATTGTTAACTGAGGTGTGTAAAAGAGGGATTGCATCTATTTCATTGTTAGTCCAGCCTGGACATGTCTTGTATTAGTGCTGTAACTCAAGCCAGCTCCAGATTTTGGGGGGCTCTGGGCGGCTTTCCCCCGGGGTCGCCTCTCACACTCCCAGGACCTCCCGCCTGGGGTCTCCAGTGGCAGTGCTGTTGCACCCGCAGCCTCCTGTGGGAACATCTGCGGAATCTTTGGGAAATCTGTCAGGCTCCCAGATCTCGGGTTGCCGGACTCTGGTCTGTTTTGTCATGGCCATGAATCCGAATTCCTGGTGCGCACACCCCCCGTGTCAGGGGTGGCTCCATGCAGCTGCTTGCAAGTAGCACCTTCCTTTTGAACCACGTGGTACAGAAGGAAGTCGCTGGCTTCACAACCAACCTTCCTTCCTTCCTTCCTTCCTTCCTTCCTTCCTTCCTTCCTTCCTTCCTTCCTTCCTTGAATGTTTGCAGGCTTTCTCTCTGCTGGGCTCGCTTTCTGAGAGAGGGCTGAGCATCAAAGGGAGTTCACAAATGCTAGAGGAGTGGATTGCATGAAATTTCACCACAGCACTCGTCTCTCCTTCCCTGTTAAGACCCCTGGGTGTATATGTATCCTCTTTTAGAGAGGACAGTCCTCTGTTGGAAGGTGTCCCCTCTTTTAAAGTCAGCTTTAGATGCTTCTCCTAAACCAGATGGTGAACCTTTTAGAAACCGAGTGCCCAAGCTGCAACCGAAACCCACTTATTTATCACAAAGTGCCAACATTACAATAAGTCCAGAAAACTAAGGTTTTAGTTTAGAAAAAACAACTCACAGCCAGTCCAAGCAAATATATATATGTCCGTGGCAGCGCACTGACCGGCCGTGCGAAAGCTCGGACGAGTCGTGGCTAATGAGTCGCGGCTCGTGACGTCATCGCCTGGCACCACCACTCCTTTCCGAGCATGCGCACGGCCCCTCTGTGCGCTGTTTTCCGATGCTCGGCTGCTGGGGTGATGCTGGGGCGACCGGGCTCGCGTGCCGACAGAGAGGGCTCTGCGTGCCCGCTGTGGCACGCGTGCCATAGGTTCACCACCACTGTCCTAAACCCTACCGTGGAAGAGCAGCAGGGCCTGGAAGGGGGCCACTCGCAGGTTAGCACCCTTTCCCATTGTGAGTTGTTGGATTTCTAGCTAGAGGATGGTAAAGGTTTCTAAATGTGCATCTATTGATATACATCAGGACATGCGCATGGTGCAGCTTGGCATAAGCTCTTGGTCCCTACTTGGGCCGTCAGCATGGCACTCGGATTCTCTGGGATCCCAACGAGGAGGCAGCGGGCGGACGTGGCGCTGCTGGGGGCACTGGGATAGGCCGGGCCTTGCTAGGTGGGGCTTTACGGACCCTTGCTTCGTCAAGGGGACTGTCCTAGCTTCTCCCACAGGTTCCCGCAAGCCGATGTTTCTCTGATGACCGATTACATTTCTGTTCTCCCAGTATCCAAAGCTTTCTGGGTGGTTATTGTGCTGTCGGGTCATCTCCAAGTCACGGCAGCCCTGTCAGGGAAGACCGTCCAAGAGGTCCCTGCTCAGCCCCTTTCAACTCCAGGCTGGGGCTTCCTTGATGGAGATGCTCCATGCCGTGGCTGGTCCTCCTCCTCCTCCTCTTCTTCTGCCTCACTTTCCCCAGCACCATTGACTTCTCTGCAGAGTCTGCTTTCCCGCAATATGTCCAAAGGATGGCAGCTCCGTTTTTGTCTTTCTGGCTTCTGGGGAGAGTTCTGGCTGGATCTGATCCAGTCTTTCTTTTGGCCTGTGCAAGGCTCACCTCCACCACCATGTTGCCAAGGCATCCATTTCCTTCCTGTCAGCTTCCTCCCCTGCCCAGCTTTCACATTCACACATGGTGCTCAGCCTGCCCTGGATGGAGTTGCACTCCCCCTGAAGGAGCAGGTCGGCAGCTCGGGGGCGCTTCCGAGCCATCTCTGTCCCGGAGGCCAGGTGGCCTCAGTAGCACAGAGCTTTGGCTGGTGGCCCAGCTTGGCCCGCTCTGGACAGCCTGGCTTCAACAATCCACACGCCAGTAATCTCTGAGCTAGACTACTGCAATGCACCCTTCGTGGTGCTTCCCTTGAAGACTGCTTGGACGTTGTAGCTTGTGTGAGCTGTGACAGCCAGCAAAATAAGAGGGACCAGGAGGTCCAAACGTGCAGCACCGGTTCTGGCCCACTGGCACTGGCTGCTGTGGGGAAAGAAAATGCAAGTGAGTGAGGGAACATCAAGGGTTAAACGTTGAAGGGCCTACGATTGAAGAGCTGGCCATGCCCAAGACGGAGGGCTTTTGATAACTCCCCTTATCAGGTGTCAATTCAGGGGATGCACTAAGAAGCTGATTTTGGGCAGTTTCCATTAGGTTATGATATGAAGACCCATCTCTGCATATATTGGGATTAAATATATCTCTTTGTGATTGGGTGACCCTCTAGTCATCCTATCTGACGTTTCCACTAGTAGAAAAGCTTTGTTCAAGCTTTTGTTCAGGGAACCTGCTTTTTTCCTTAGCAGATTGCTCGCTCTGCAGAACAATAATAAAGCTTGCTGCACATCACAATCAGTTAATTGCTTTAATTGACCTCCAAATTAATGGAGCAGAGAATCCCTTGCCAGATTTCTCACCTTTATATTTGAGGGGAGGAAAAGAGGGTGATTTTATGATTTCTCCAATGCTTCCTGAGTGCTTGCAAGCACGATTCAGGGTGCTGGTTTTAATCTATAATGCCCTCCATGGATTGGGACCACAATACCTGGCGGAGCATTTCTTCCAGCCATGGGCCCTGCACTCAATCTCTGAGGCTTTACTTTGGATGCCACCTTCGAGGGAGGCTGGCCTGGCGGGAACACAGAGCAGGGCCTTCTCTGGGGTAGCCCCCACATTCTGGAATGACCTCCCCATTGAGATGGTCCTGGGGCTCACTTCACTATCCATCAGTGCCAGGTTATTAATTAATTTTTAATTTAATTAATGCCTCTTTGCTGAGGCCTTAAAACATCAAAAACCACATAAGCTTTTGGGATGACATTACCAGATGCTTTTAGCAGAACTAGATGAATGGTCTGTTTTATTTACTTACTTATTTAAAACTTTTATAGCCTGTCTGCTACCCGGTCTTGGGAGGTTTTTAGTTGAAAAAATATGCTTTTAATTTTCAATGTAATTTTAGGATGCTGTATTGTTTTATTGTATATTATATTATTGCATTTATTACCACCGTTCAGTTTTGGCTATTGGGCAGTATAGCTAGATAAGTAACAACAAATGATCATTTCACTGTGTTCAGCGCTTGTTTTCTGGGGCAGGGGAATTAGGGACACGATGTCTGTGTGGATTTTGTGAGATCCATCTGCGTTTTGTGGCTCGTCAGGTGTCTTCCATTCTGTTGTTTGCATCTGGCTTTTCCCCTCCGTTTCCTGAATGCACTTATTTTCTAGTAGTGCTTCGTAACTGCTTAATAGGATAAAATCTCTGAGTGCTTTGCTAGAAAATGCCAAAAACACCCCGTCCCCGACCTGCACGTTCAGCTTCTGCCTGTAGGTGGGGATGCACATTCTTAGTTGGCATGTTTTATATTTTTGCAAGACTGTATTTACATACAGTTCTGGAAAGCTTTAAAAAATAGCATTTCAGCCGGTCTGTCGAGGATCCATGGATTGGATCCACGGCAAGTGGAACCCGTTTGACGGTGCTGTGGATTTCTCTGCCACAGACAGATGGTCCTTGCGTTGGCCCCCGATCCCGGATCAGCAAAGCCCCGTGTCCCCCAATTCCATTTCCACCAGTAGGCCTGATGTGGGGTATGCCCCACAGACCCTGTGAAGGCCCCCGAATTTGAGACTGCAAAAGGTCTGACAGCCCTGACTTTGGACTTGCTCCGTTTTAGATGCCCGGGACGTTTTCATCGTTACGGCCGTGGCCGTGGCCACCAGTCTGCTGCTGTTTGCTGCCTTGCTCTTCACGGTAGCTTACATCTGGGCAAAGAAGAAACGAGGTGAGTGGCCGTGGAGGGTGGAGGCCCAGCTCCCCACGCACCCTCGGGAGCACGCGAGAGCATCGCTCTCTCTCAGCCCGGTCTCCCCCAAGGGTCCGTGCGGGGACCAGGACTGGCGCGCCACTGGGCCAAGGAGCTCTCTGGCCCAGAGGACTTCCCAGGGCTGCTTGCAAGGAGAAAACGGAATACGGGAAGGGGGACGGCCATGCAGGCTCCCCTGCTGTCCTAGGAGGAAAGGAGGGGTGCAGATTTAAGAAATATGTGAACCTCGAAATTGGAAAGCCCCATTTCTAAGCCTGCCCTCTTTTTCTGTGTGTGTGTGTATCTAGCCAGAAGCAGAGCCGACAACTCAAGGTCCGTATGTGTGAGCTGTCATTCCGCGAACTTTTCATCATGTTAGGGGACGTGGTGTTTGGGGCTTGGGGAGCCATGACTGTTTGGCCCACGACAACAGCCTGGACTGAACAAAGGCAGTGTACACACACACACGCGCGCGCGCGAGAGAGAGCCTCCGAGCTTTTTCTAGCAGCCTCTGCTGGTGCCACGTGCCAAATTACTTTGGAATCTAAGGGCTGTTTGCGAAGCCTACATTGGGGAAGGCTTCTTTCGGAGGGGCAGCCCCACTTCCGACCAGGCAAAGCCAAGCCCGACGTAGCTCTTGGGCCCCCGGGTGAAACACAAACCGAAGCTCTTGACAATGGAGAGCCCACTGTGCCAGGAAACACTGCGGACTCCAGGGCCTGGGCAAGACACCACCCCCACCCCCAAGGAGAGCCCCTCTGCCTCGGTAGGCTTACCTTCTCACCAAACTTGCCTCCTCCTCCTCAATTCCACTTAGAAACATAGAAACATAGAAATAGAGCGAGTCAGAAGGGGTCTCGTGGGCCATCTAGTCTGACCCCCCAGCTCCAGCCGGCTCCACTCACAACATGCCCACCATGTGGACGTCCAGCCTATCCTTGAGCACCCGCACCGATGGGGCCTCAACCTCCTCCCGGGGAAGCCCATTCCACACCCTCGGGGCCCTGACTGCCAGGAAGTGCTTCCTGGCATCCAGATGGAGCCTGGATTCCCTGAGCTTTGCTGTGTTGGAACGCATCCTGCCTTCCTCTGCAGGGGAGAACAAGTCTCGACCCACCTCCGTGTGACACTCCCTGACATACCTGTATGTCGCCAACAGATCCCCTCGGAGTCTCCTCTTCTCCAGGCTGAAGAGACCCAGTTCCCTCAGTTTTGCCTCATACGGCATCCCCTGCAAACCGGCCACCAGCCTTGTGGCCCTACGCTGCACTGACTTCAGCCTGGCTATATCCTTCCTGTAACGAGGGGCCCAAAACTGAGCACAATACTCCAGTTGCGGGTGCACCAAAGTCGTATACAGTGGTAGTAATACCTCTCTCGATCTAGAAGCCACACTTCTGGCTATGCATCCAAGGGTGGCGTTCGCCCTCTTGACCACCGCATCACACTGCTGACTCACGTTCAGCCAGCAGTCAACCAGCACCCCGAGGTCCCTTTCACAAGTGCTGCTCTCCAGCCACTTGTCCCCCAACCTGCACTTATGACACCCATTCCTGTGCCCCAAGTGCAAGACCTTGCACTTATCCACATTGAACGCCATCCTGTTGTCTCCTGCCCACTTCCATGGTCTGTCCAGATCCTTCTGGATCTGGAGTACCTGCTCCTCAGCTGTGGCCACTGCTCCAGTTTTAGTGTCGTCTGCGAATTTGATCAGCAGACTGTTCACCCCTTCTTCCATGTGGTTGATAAAAAGCTTAAACAGGATCGGCCCCAGGACAGAGCCCTGGGGGACCCCGCTTGTCACTGGCTGCCATCCCGATGATTCCCCACTAATGGTTACCCTCTGCTTTCGGTCAGTCAACCATGCCCTAATCCACCGGACAGTGCTTTGGTGTATCCCAAAACTCCTCAGTTTCTCCACCAGGATATCATGGGGCACTTTGTCAAAGGCTTGCTGAAATCCAGGTAAACCGCATCCACTGCATCCCCTCCATCCCGCCACTTGCCTGCTTGCAAGAGAGCCCACGTGCAGCTTGGCCGCCAATCTTCCCCTCTCCTTCTCACCCTAAATGTTATCTGGGCCAGAACAAGCAACGGCTCTGCAAGCAACTCACAAGGTCAAACAGCGCCTGGTAGGTTACCACCCAAGTCGACCCCTCCAAGAAGGGCCGGATCCTGCAATGGGCACGGCCTCTCTCCCTTGGCCAAATTTACTTTCATTCTGTCTGAGTCAAATGATGCGGGGGGAAAGAGGGCCCGGTTCAGCGCTCGCTTGAGATGCTGGTTTCTGCTTTTAAAGCACCTGCTCTTAAAGGCTTCTTAGCGCAAGTGGCTCAGCGGCACCGGAGGAAGTCGGACTCTTGTCCTTCTGGCACACCATTATTTGCCTAACCAAAGTGCTTCTCCTCAAAGCTGCTATTTTCCTCCCTCCGCCCACAGCTGCCTCAAAAGGTGCATTTACTTATTTAAATGCTTTCCAGCTGCCCTTTCTCCAGGTGGTGGGCCTGGTACAAGTATTATCATAACAAAATGCCACCAGCCAAAGAAACTCATCCTCGCCCTCAAAGAAAGAAATCAGCGAATAGTGTAAACAAATCCACGGAGTCCCCAGCAAAGGAAAGGCTCCGAGTCCATGCTAAGGTGGCTGCATCGACTGCAGCTTTACGGGGACAGCAGTCACGGTTGGGCCCTTCGCAAGATGTCCCGTCCCTCGTGATGCCGAACGCACCTGAGACACCTGGGCAGGAGGTTGCCCTAATCTTCCTTGGTGGTGGGTGGGCTGGTACGGGCCGAGGCACTCCTGCAAGGAGGAGCTTTGGGGTGGGTTTAGCTCAGAATGACAGTGGGAAGGGAAAAGATGCCCCGAGCGTCAAGCCGCCAAGCCAACCCGTACCCGCCCTCCCTGACCGCTTGATGCTGCGGCACCCCAGGAGGGATCCCGACGAGCGGAAATCCTTCTCCACCCCTTGGGCCCTGCATGGATGACTGGTGCTTTCCTCGCCGTGCGGCGAAGAGGCAGCCGTTGAAAATGCAGGGGCCAAAAGGCTTTCAGAGATGGAAAGGCCTTGAAAGGTGGCCAGGAAAGTGCCTCTTAAGAGGCAGCAGCAGAGAAACTGAAGGGGAATTATTCACGTGGCTAATAATAAAATGGATGGGATTTGGGGGCTATCTATCTATCTATCTATCTATCAATCAAAAGCTTTTCTATCCCATCCTCTACAAGTGCCTCAGGACGGCTTACAATAAATAAGTAGAATAAAACAAACCCCACAGCATCTGACCATTAATGTACTAAAACCCCAGTTAAAATCAATTAAATATTAAAATAGCGGGAAAATAAAAAGGGTTTTGCCTGACGCCAAAAAGAACATAATGCCAGCACCAGCGAACCTCTCTGGGGAGCATATTCCATTGTCCATATCTGCTTCTTTTACTCTTCTTCTGTAAGGAAGATGCAAAATCCCGGGCATTTAATGGTGGAATCCTGGTCTCACCTGCCTGTGAGAAAGCCATATTGCACCCCAAAGGCTCACTTCAGAGCAGACAGGTACAGGATTGCACTGAGAGACTCACTTAAACACCTGTGGCATCCAACCCTAACCCTAAATTCTCCCCCTTTGCAAACTTTATCTTCATTTTGTGCACAGATCCTGGTCGCAGGTGCAGAACTTTCTCTTCAGAAAGCAAGTTTCTTGTCCACATTGATGGGCTGCCAACTGGCAGCAGTGTCCTCAAAGCCCCCCCCCCCCCCCCCCCCTTTAGCCCCCGCACGCCCCCCCGCCCACCCCCCCCTGCTTCTGCCTCAAGGCTTTGTTCCCATTCTCCTTTTTTAAGATTCCCCACTGCCCCTTCTTCAAAAACTCTGCAGATTGTCAAGCGCAGCCCTTCCCCAGCTGGGAACGGGATCGCAGCTCCCTTCGCTCCCCAGCCAGCACGGAGCGCTGGGCTGATTATTCCTTGCAACAGCTCCCCTTCCTCGCTGCCCCCACAGTCCTGTGAAAAGCCAAATTTCTGGCTCATAATAAAGCATACAAAGAAGTTAATGACAAATTAAGCACATTCTTTTGCATTGCATCGAACACTTTTGTGAAATTCATCACAGGGCAGAAGTGTTGGGTTTTCCAGACAGCGCATCTGTGTGGGGTGGGGAAGGGAGGGGAGAACACGGCTCAGCTATAAACAATCTTAGATAAGTTGCGAAGGCTTGGAGAGATGCGAGAATACAGGTAGTCGCTGGGGGGGCTTCAGTTGCATTCTCTGTGCTTCCTCTCCACCAGATCGGAAGACACCCTTCCCGTCGACGGAGCTGCCACTAATCAGGTACAGGCAATGATGCAGAAACGTGCTCCCCGCTTCCCTCCTGTGGGCTTTGGTACCCCTGCGTCCGTCTCTTCCTCCCTGCATCTGCAGCTTCTGCTTTGAGTGCTGTCAGTGAGTGTCAGTGGGTCAAAGACCGGGGCCTGCCTGCCGTATTAGCCTCCACCTGCCGATTAATTAGCTGCTCAAATGTCAGCCGGGCCAGGAGGTTGTGAACTGCGCCTGTCACACCAACACCCCTTTGTAGCACATTGAGGCGGATAAGTTCACACGCTTACGTTATTGGGAAGGATGTTGTAAACTGTGGGTCCTCAAACTACGGCCCGCGGGACGGATCCAGTCTGCCATGGCCTTCCGTCCGGCCTGCGCCACCGTTCCCTGCCTGCGCACGCGCTTGCTGGCCTCTGAGCAAGCAAGCCGCCACCGCCTGCCTCCTGTATGCGCGCGCTCGCCGCTGCCTCGCAGCGTGGGGCAGGGGTGGCTCGCTCACTCGGAGGTGGTTTTGGCCTCGCTGGGAGACCTCCGAGTGAGCGAGCCACCGCCGCGCATGCCCGAGGCCGCCTCGCGCGCGCCCCACAGCACCTCACCGGCCCGCGACGGTCACCGCAGCCTTTCAACCAGCCTCCTATTCGAAATGTTTGAGGGCCCCTGTTGCAAACAGTGGGATGCCATGCCAACGGTTCGTTAAAACTCACTTAATGGCTAGTATTTATTATTTGATTTATTTGTTTTGTTCAACTTCAGTGCTGCCCCATAAGTTGAGGGCTCTCTAGGCAGCTTACAATGCTGAAACCAAGCCTGGGGCAGATATAGCCTGGCTAGTGACCAGCTTATATCACTCGACCAAGCCCATGGTTCCGTGCTCAGAGCTCATCTCTGGCAGCCTTTCCTGACTGTCCATGGTGCGTTGTAAGGAATTGCTGCTAAGCACTTTGCAAGCGAGTTGACTTCTATTTGTGCACAATAAATTGCTTTTCACCTTGTAAGCAACACTTGACTTGACATATTGCTTTCCTTGGGATTCCAGAAAACCTTAAGCCCACAGCCAGGGCGGTAAACCTGGGGAGCAGAGACTCGTAGTAACAACCTTTCCCTGGGAAAAAGTAACATTAGAATGGCTTTTTAATGTTAGTACATTTGCAAACCTACAAGTTAAGTAGGAGAGAACCAACCCTGTGGATTTTTTTAATGAGTTTTATTCAAAATAACCCTACAAAAAAGAAAAACTAAGAACAACATCAATCTTCAGAAATAAAAAGGTCTGAGCCTGCCGCTGAAAAACAAATAACAACGGCGCCAGGTGGACCTCTCTGGGGAGCGCATTCCATAGATGGGGCGCTGTCGTTATTTCAACAGGTATATCAACAGGTATAATGCCTAATAAGAAGACTTAAGGTTTAAAAGCTAGGGATTTTTGTAGCATTTCCTCAAGCCATTTATGTATTTTAATCCAATACTTTTTCGCATTATCACAAGTCCACCACATATGATAGAAAGTACCCAATTTGTGTTTACATTTCCAACATCCATTTGACATATTTGGAAACATCTTAGCTAATCTATTTGGCGACAGATGCCATCTATAAAACATTTTATATAGGTTTTCTTTATACGAAGTAGCTAATGTTACCTTAATATTTCTCTCCCACAGCTTTTGCCATTTTTCTAATTCAATATTATATCCAAAGTTTTGTGCCCATGTTATCATGGTTTCCTTAATCTGTTCATCTTCCATTCTCCTATTGAATAAGAAATTATATAGTCTTTTGATCATTTTCTCATCTGATTTAAGCATCACCTGATCAAATGCTGTTAAATCTTTATAAAAGCCCCACATTTTATAGTCTTTAGCATATCTTGATTTTATCTGCACCTTATGCCACCAAGAAATATTAGATCCCTGTTCTTGTGTTTCTTGATTCAATTTCAATCCTCCATCATTATCCAAAATGTCATCATATCTTATGATCCCTTCAAAGTTCAATGCATTTGGATATACAAGAGCTTCCATAGGTGAAAACCATCTTGGTAATTTATTATACAATGTTGTCTTTAACTTTTCCCACACCGACATTAATGATTTCCTAATATAGTGACTTATAAAAGAAATTTTTAAAGAAACATCAAACCTCCCAGGACATGGTTGCACAAACTGAAATTTGTCTCCTACTCTTTGGCCAAGGTCAACTTTCGAAGTGTTGAGCTATGTAAACTCACTGATGATGTAAACACTTATGATGTAAACTCCCACGGCTTTGAGCAGCCGTAAGCCATCACGAGCGAGCGCACCTTCACCACCATCTAATTTTGAAGATGTTTCTGTGCCTCAGGAAGGGGCTGGTTGCTTTTGAGGGAAATGATACAGCATTAAAGACCGGTGTCGTCTGCCTGTCCGTCTGACATTGTCCTACCAACTGGGCAGCAATTAGCTGACAAGAAACTGTACGAATGGCCTCTTCATGCAAGTTTTATTCATCACTGCTGCTTCATGTGAATGGGGCATGGATTTAACTAGGGCTAAGCGCTCCATGTGAAAATAATGAAATTCTGCAGCAACAATAGCTGGCTATCTGTATAAATTACTCTCATTTTCTCTTGTGAGGCATCTTTTATGCAGCTGCTTTTTGTATTTCACACAAGTCTTGCTCTGCTAGTCTTCAAGTAGGCAGCTGGATGTATTCATTGTGTTTCTTCTCTGCCAGGTCTGAAGAACCCCTTTGGTAGGGAGGGCTGGGTGACACTCCCGAGTTGCATCTCCACTCTGGCTTCTGAATTTTTCTAATGTAGGCCCATCACTTTCTGTAATCTTAAGGACTAGAAACTTGCCCCTTTTTGCTTAAGGAGCTGGGGCTTGCAGGAGGTTGTACCGAGCCTCCAAGATCACAGCCTGCAGGTTTTCTGCATGCTCATGCAGCACAGACCACTTCGGGTTTAATGTCCCCAGAAAGGAGTTCACGTGCCTTTTCTTGCAGGTCTCGGCTGATAAAGAGATCGTCTATGCCGACCTGAAGGAACCCCGTGTTTCCCAGAGGCCCAAGCAAAGCAATAAAGAAGAACATTCGGCATATGCCACCATCCAGGTAGCACTGTCTCCTCTGGATAAAGATGGAAGGGAGGCCTCACTGCCCTGACTCCAAGACCCCCTGGAGTGGACCTGTGGGAAGGTGTGTGAAGCCAGGTGCAAAGCGAGGTGCCCATCTGCTTGCTGCAGGGAGGACACAACAAAAAAGACTCCATGTCCTCTCTCTAGACCAAAAGATGCTTCATTTTGTTGGGAAAATTCAAATAAATCCTGGCAGAAAAGGGTTGCTTATATGGGCCTTTGTGTTATAAAATCAAACCTGCACCCCTTTCTCAGAAAGCACCAGAATTCCAAGCCAGGTCATTGTTTAGTGCTGCTGTCCCTTTAAGATGATGGCATTCTTAACTGGACTGAGAAGCTGCTGCAGGTAACATTATCAGTGAGGAAATACCTGTGTTCCCATCACTGAAACAATGGTGTCCATTTGTTTCTGAATGGTTCCACCTAAGCATCTAGTTCCACAGAGGCAAGTGCCTGCCCAGTGTAGTTGCCAAACCAGATTTCCTGAACGGTTCCACCATCGGACCCATCTGCCTGTTTAAGCAGGATCCAAACCGCAAAGAAACCTACTGAATCTATTGAACTGACATGTTAATAAAGCAATCAGTCATGTTTTCCGTACTATTGTTACCAGTATTCCTGATCGGTTTGGAACATTATATCATGACTAAAGACATCAGGATGCTATTGTACCAAGATCATCTGGAAACTTAACACTCTGTATTGGTGTATGTGACTAGCAGGTTGTAATAGTGTCTGTACATGGGCTGTGATTTTGTAGTTGGCGGTGAGGACCACGGCCCGGGATCCTGCTGTCATACGTCACTGCAGGGGGCCTGGGTGATCTTTCAATAAAACCACCGAGGTTCAAGGGGAAAGGGGTCCTTCCTGACTGAGCCTGGGTATCCTTGTTGCGGCTGCTGTTGCGGCTTCCCGACAGTTTCCACCTTTTGCAAGCCTCTGCCCGATGCCGCAATTCAGTGTAACAAAGCCCTGCAGTCTCCGTTAGGCCGGACTGCTGCTTGCCTTCTGTCGCCAACATTCTCGCACTTTGAGCAGGAGAAGCCACGAGAAGAGACGCTCGGGGAATTGCGCTGTGCTCTTTGCCCTGAGGCCACCCACCATCGCCCGGGTCATTACAGGGCTGCTTGGACAGAAGACAGACTATCTGCATCATCCGTGAGCAGAAAAGCGGTGTTTATGTATTAAACTGCCACGCTGTCCTAGACCAAGCCATCCGTAGCTAATTAATTTGATAGCTAGGCAAGCAAACCACCAGACTGCGGGGAGGGGGCTGTTCCCAAGGCACTGATGCAGCTACGTATTTCCAGAAGGCACTGATGCAAGCAGGATGACGCATCCTGGTGGAGACGGCTCTGCCAGGGCAGCAACACGTGAATAGCAAATGCACTCCAGAGTCCCTCTTGTTTGCAAGGAAGCGAGGTCTTGCCCTGCCAAGGGAACCTGCTGCGGGCAACCCTGCACCTTCCCCTGCTCTTCCGTCTCTCTGCCTCCCCTTAATTTGTTTGTAAACGCTTCACATGTTTTTCCAGATAGATTTCCTCTTGGCAGAGTCCGCGCCGCAGCCTCCCTGGCTGTTTTGCAAATAAACAGCAGACCAGAGCAAAGGGCCTCTCCCTGCTTCCCGGTTTATCCGACTGAGCTGGCAGCTCTGTTGCACCGCAATTGCTCCAGAGCAGACTAATGGCCTTTTGCAAATTGATGTGATCCAATTTGTTCCATGTCCGAAACACCGCTGTGGCCTTGGGGAGCATTCCAAGGAGCAGGGAAAGCTTTCTCAGCTTTCAGATGCCCTCTAATGGAGCTTAGGAGTGCTCCTCGACCCTGAGCTGTCTCTAGAAGCTCCGGTGACGGTGGTGCCGAGGAGCGCCTTCCTTCAGCTTCGGCTGATCCATCAGCTGCGTCCCTTCCTGGAGAACGACTGCCTGGCGACAGTGACACACGTGTTGGTGACTTCCTGATTATATTTCTGCAACACGCTCTACGTGGGGCTGCCCTTGAAGACGGTCCGGATACTTCAGTTGGTGCAGAATAGAGCTGCCAGGTTGCTGACGGGGACTGGGCGTTGTTCTCATATAACCCCAGTTCTCTGTCAGCTCCACTGGCTCCCGATTGAAGTCCGGGCCCAATTCAAGGTGTTGGTTATGACCTATAAAGCCCTAAACGGCTTGGGACCTGGATATCTAAAGGAACGCTTGCATCCATATATGCCCTCCCGCCCCTTCAGATCAGCCGCAGAGGCCCTTCTCCGGGAACCCTCTGTGAATGATATTAGGAGGGTGAGTACCTGGAGGAGGGCTTTCTCTGCGGTGGCGCCCAATCTATGGAATGCGCTCCCCAGAGAGGTCCACCTGGCGTTGTCGTTATTTGTTTTTCGGTGCCAGGCGAAGACCTTTTTATTTAAAACTTATTTTAATTGTTAAATTATTTGTATTTATAGGCTTTTAAATTTTTAGTCGAGATGCACCGGAGGTTTTTAAATGATTTTTTTATTGTTATATTGTTATGTATTTATGTATTTTGTTTCTGTTGTGAGCCGCCTCGAGGCTTCATTGTGATGGGGGGCGGCATAAAAATGTTTTAAATAAATAAATAAATAATGCCCAGAGAAGATCCACCTTCGGTTCTTCTCTCCTCCTCCTCCTCTCCTCTCCTCTCCTCAGGGTGACGCTCCTCAGCATCTTGATGACATGAAAAGTGCCCTCGTGTAACACAGCTTCACCAGTGGCTTTTCTGGCTGGGAGCTCTTCACCGTGCCCAAAGTGGGCTGGAGAGTTCTGCCTGGGAACAGCTCCGTGACCGCGGCACCCCGGGAGCTATTCCTTTGCAAAGAGACCCCGGGCACATCTCCTCTGCATCTCACCCCCAGCTCAGCCAGCGGCAGAACTAGGCTCCTCCGCACCTCACGCCCATCTCCTGCGCGGTGGGGCGAGCAGCTTGCACACGGGGCTTGTACTCACCTCATTTTACGGGCTCGGCCTGGATTTTCAGTCAAATCAACCTGAAAGTGGCCAGCTACAAATGGAGCTCACCAGGGCTTATTTCGTCACAGAACGCACCAGAACGGTGTTCCGGCACCTTTTTTTGACGGATTTTTCCAAGTGATTGTGAATCGCCCTGTCGGGCGTAGCAGATCGGCAGCAAAAATCATTAACCTAGTGCCTGCGGGCTGCTTGTGTGTCAGCGCTGATTGTGAGGGCGCAGCTCGGCTTGGGACGCTGCTCGGCTTGGGATCGGTCGTGTGGTTGCGCGCCGAGTGCTTACTGCCGGCGGCAACCTTTGTGTAAAAGTGTGACCCCAAGACGTGATTCCGGCACCTTTTTTTTTTTTTTACCAAAAACCACTGGAGGTCATGGTCCATTAAGGCCGGCTGTGACCCTCCCGGTCCAGGGGCTCCACACACCGGATGCCCAGAAGGAGAGGAGAGACAGCAAAGTCACTTCTGTTTACCTCTCACCCAGCAGAAGATTTCGAGAGCCCATTCCAGCTGTCAAAGTGCTTGGCCACGGAGCACGTGGAGAGGGGGGCATTGCTGAGACCCTCGCCTCGCCTGGCCTCTCCCTTCCTTGTCCCCGAAGCCCAGCCCCATGGCCACCTGGGCGGCTGCAAGAGCCGGAAGGGCGCCCGGACTTGGAGCGAGTGTCCACGTTCTGCCTCATCTCTGGCTGCATCTCCACCAGACGGGAGTTTCAGGGCAAATATGCACTAGCGCTTTAGTACAAGTGAGCATTGGTGCCAGTTCTCAGGTATGTGTCAGTGTTGCTGCAAATTTGCACAAGTGGTAGGAAATATTGGTTAAAATTTAATCTGATTCCATCCGTGAGTGGATGATGGAAGGAGAAATACCTGAAAGTCCATGAAGCACAGACAGAGCTGAATCTGTGCCTACCTAGGCATATTTCAGACCGGACAACCAATGTAGAAATCGAGGTTTGCTCAGCGGCTGCTTCCCGTGCCCCTCCCACGTTCTTCCAATCGACCCAGCAAGGGTGCCTGCATCCCCCCCGGTCCCCATCGGCCAAGAAAAGTGCTGGACTTTCAGAACGGGTTATCAAGGGTTGCTTCCAGCTGAATTCTCCCTTGTATTGATCGTTTCTCTGAAAGAAACACGGCCTTTATTTTCCCATAGAGTATTCGCAAAGCACACCTGGACCTTGAAGTGGCTTCCTGACCCTCGGCTCCGGTCGGCAGGGTGCATCCACGCTGCCTCTTCCATGTTCCACTGCTACCGCAGCTGAGACAAACACGCCACTTTTCTGTGACTGCCCTTTGTTTGGGGTTGCTTTCTGCAGCTATCTCCCTTCAGAAACTTGAAAAGGGGGGCCTACGGGTGTGTTCTGGCTTGCAGACGGACATTCTGCAGGGTGGTTTGCATTGTCCAAGCTGGGTGAAAAGGGGAGGGGAGGGGAGGGAATGGATCCCTTCTCCTGGTCCTGATGCAATGCTTTGAATGCTTGATGCGGATTCGGACACCTGGGTTCAAATCCCTGCTTCGGCCAGGAAGCTCACTGGGTGTTCTTGGGCCAGTCACTCTCGCCCAGGCTGAACTACCTTACAGGGCTGTTGTGAGTGGGGTGGTGTAAATTTGTAACCTGCAACTGACCCTTCAAGGGTTATGCGTCCCTTGCAGCACCATCAGAACCCCTGATCTTCGAACTCTCTTCTTCAATTCACCACTCTCTTGCCTGAAACACGCTCCCATTTCTTCACCCTCATCCAGGTCATTCGTAACTTTATTTATTTATTTTATTAAAAGCTTTCATATGCTGTCCTATTATACAAGATCCTAGGACAGCTTACAATATTTAAAAAGACAATTAAAACAACAATTTCAATAAATAATAAAACAGAACGAAACAATATATCCCAAAACAAACAGAGTGACTAAACTTAAAAACTATTAAAGTTTAAAATACTGTTTAAATAAAAAGGTTTTGGCCTGGTGCTTGGCACCAGGCATACCTCTCTGGAAAGTGCATTCCAGAGTCTGGGTGCCACTGCAGAGAAGGCCCTACCCCGAATTGATGACCTTTTTACCTCTCTTAGAGAGGGTTCCTGGACCAAGGCTTCTCCCGCAGATCTTGAGGGATGCATGAGGGCGTACAAGGAAGGAGACGTTCCTTCAGGTCACCAATCTAGATGGGAAGGATGAATACATTTTTTGTTGCATGTTATTGTCTTGTTTTTATGGACTGTTATAAGCTTCCCAGAAAGCTGCAGCTACAGAGCAGTATAGAAATGAAAATAGTATTACTCACAATCATAATCGAGCTGGATTATAAAGAAATTGAAGCTGAAATTGTGGAAATTTTGCACAGCTTGGTCTGAGTCAACAAGGGTCTCTCCAGAAGGATGGGGGTGAGACCCCCTCCTGCTAAGCCCCTAAACAGCTGATGCATGAATGCCTGTCACCTCTGGGGAAGGAGGGAGCACATAGCCAAGATCGCTTCCTCCTCCGTGAATCTGCCAAATCCACCTTTAAAAGCCTCCTAGATTTGCAGTCATTCCCACTTCTCATGGAAATGCATTTCTGAATTTAACTATACATTGTGTGAAGAAGTAAGTTCTCTTGCCTGTCCTAAACCTTCCCCCACTCAGCCTTGTGGGATCACCTGGGTTTGAGTGCTGTGTGGAGAGAGAGAAATCCCTTACTCTCCTAAGCTGAACAGTCTCAGGTTTTCCAGCCCCTCCTCTCACGGGAGAAGCTCCAGGTCTCTGATCATTTTCTGTACTCCTTTCCAATTCGGTGATATTGTGTTCAATTCAAGTGAGGCAACCAGAGCTGAACACAATACCCGAAGTGCAGTCACACCAAGGATTCTGACAAGGGGGCGAGAGCACGGCAGTTCTGGTTTCCAGATTAGGCCTCGCTTGGATTTTGCCTTCTTTTGTTCAGCTTGCCCATCGGGGCGGCATTTCCGTCAGACAGTTCACAACCACCCCGAGATCCCCTTCCTGTCCCATTCCTATCCCATCAGTGCGTTCTCGTAATGGGGATGTTTTTGCTGTTTCGATGACCATCCTCCCCACTTTGGGAGATCCCTCCGAAGCGCTCCACATCCCCTTCTGGTTTTGACCATTCTGAATAGTTTGTGGCATCAAAAAACTCGGTCATTTCACTCCCTGCTCCTACTTCCAGGTCATTAACAAAAAAGCATCGGTCCTAAGACAGAACCCCGTGGAACTCCGCTGGTGACACGTCTCCACTGGGAGAAGTTGTCGTTTATCCACACCCTCTGTCCTGTGTTCCTTGACCAGCTAGAAATCCATAGGAGGATTTCCTGCCTCCACTGCCACCGTTTTATTCCATGACTTTTAGGAGCCTTTGGTGAGGGGCTTTGTCGAAGGCCTTTCGGACGTCCAAGTCCAACGTCTGCTGGATTGCCCCTGCCTATGTGTTTGCCGACATTCCAAAACTCTAGCAGGTTTGTGGGACAAGACTTCCCTTTGTGGAAGCCATGAGGACTTTATCTCATGAGGAAATGGAAGTTTGTGCATGATTATTTTCATGCTCTCTTATATACCAAAATACATAAAATCATATAACACGTGATGAGCGGCAGGGATCTCATTATATTAAATTTATATCCTGCCTTTCTTCCTCTTGCAAGGAGCTCAGAGAGGCTTAGCTAGTCCTTCTCCACTGCATCTTATCCTCACAACAACAACCTTGTGAGGTGGGTGAGGCTGAGAGCGAGTGACTGGCCCAAAGTCACCCCGTCAGCTTCATTGCTAGATGGGGACTGGAACCCACAGCTCTGGTGTCTCTAGTCTGCACCACACTGGCTCTCCTTTTAAATCTCATCCAAAAATCACTCGGGTTTACTGTGGTATTTTCCCTTCATTCGTGTTGGTTAAGTTTTTGCAATGCACAATGAATAACAAATAAAACACCCTGCCCTGGGCTCCTAGAGCTTATGCAACGTGAGTGATTAAATGGGTGATTAAATTATCGATTTAAGGGCCTGAGTGATTAGATTATCAACATCTCTTGGCGCACCAAGGCGATAAAAATGCAGGACAGCAAAGCTCAGGGTGCAGGAGCACGCAGGTGGCAGTCCGTTGGGCTCCCCATGGCCCCAAGGCCTCGCGGGGAAACCGTGGGCTGCCGTAACCCATTGCGCAGCGAGCCTTTTAAGCTTGATGACATCTGTGAAGAACGGAGATGAGCACCAAGCAAGGGGGCTTCCTAGGGCCAGGGGTAGAGGTGGCTCGGGGGCTGCAAGAGCTGCGGGGACATTTCCTCCAGACGGACTTGTGCCTCAGCATTGCCTCCTCGAAAAGCGCAGCCCCGGGTGCAAATGCGGTGGGGTCTTTGGTCGCCGAGCCATGAGATGGGGCCAGTCTCCTCTCCGGTGCCCGTTCAAAGGCTCTTTGGTGTTCTGCTGGATTGGGGCGGGGGAGTCTTACAGCCACACCATGTTTGTGAGTCTAACAGCCACACAGTGTTTGGCTGCGTGAGGTTTGTGTCCACAACCAGAAACAGGTAACTCCAGCAATCATGTCAAGGTTTGCGGGCTAAGACACGGGCCTCTGCGTGAAAGTTGGCAAAGCTGAGGAAAAGCCTCAGAAATTGTAGCAGATAATTGGGCTGGATCGAGTCAAATGCCAAAGTGGGCGCAGCTGGGGAGAATTGTGTGTGTGGCGTGAAGAGCCAAGGCAGAGCTAAGCTCAGAGTTGAGTGGCCCCGGGACCACATTTTTGATGTGTCTTTTGCACTTAGCTCATGTCATATATGGCTCAGATCCGTAAGTAAGTCGGAAGTGACCTATTTTAAAACTCTCCCATGGGAAATAAAAATATCCCTGCAAGCAGAAAATAAGCACAGAGAGAATGGGGATGGAGACGTTCTCCTTGACGGGCTATCTTTCTACTTGCTTGGATTTTTTTAAAAACAGTGATAATAAGTCTGCAGGTCTCATGAGTCATCCTTCTCTCTCCAGGCAATTTCAGCCTCATGCATATTTATTTGCTAATACACTTTATTGCAATGCACAAGTCTCTGAGCATGCACAAAGTGAAGAGTTGAGCCTTTTCGGACATTCATTAAGCAAAACTCTCTTTATGAACCCTTCGGCGTCTCCCCCTGGGAGAGGAGCGCGTGAAATTGGGCACGCCTCCACTCGGCCCACTTGATACCCAACTGGACTTCCTTCTGATGATGACATCTAGCCGTTGGATTTACCTCTGCAGAAGGCAGGAGTTTCCCACCCATTCGAGGTCCTCTCCCCCAGACGGCTGCAGCCCCCCATTCCCACAGCCGAGCAGACTGGTCCCTTGGGTGACTCTCCCCACATCTATTTCCAGAAGTGTCTCAGGACCTTGGACAGCACCTGGGTTTGAATTCTCGCATCCATTCCAGGGCCTCTGTGGATCAGCTCTGTGGGGGGCAGCGTGTGAACGGACAAGGGCAGCCACTCGGGCTCCGCTGGGGGTGCACAATCAAAAGGACACGCACAGCTTATTCCAATGTACAGGAAACACCTGCAGCAGGTAGGCAGCCCCTGAAGGTACCACCAAGAACCGGAAGCTTTTATAAGCTGTCAGTTATGTAGCGAGGCTGGGGGAGATGGGGACCAGGTAGGCAGTTTGCTAGAGATCATAGAATCACAGAATAGTAGAGTTGGAAGGGGCCATGAAGGCCATCCAGCCCACCCCCCTGTTGTTGCATGAGAGTAAAACAAAAGGACTGGATGGGACTGAGGCAACACAAGACAAAAAGGGCCCCAGGACAGGTAAACGCTTAGCACGTCCACGAGTGCACCTCCAAAGGGAGACATTTCAGGACAGGTAAGAATTAGCATCTCTAAGGTGTGCATACCTGGGGAGCAAGACTTGCAACCTGGATTTCTGATCAGATCAGGAATCCCATCTTAACTCTAAAGATGTCCGTACAGTTTCAGGCTTCTAGCAGCCCTAGTATGGCACAGCTTTTGCTCGGTTTGTCCTGGCAGAACTAGCAGAGCTATGGGAAGAAGGCATCTCAGCCGGAAGCAGCCAGTCAAGGCTGTGCGTGCGTTTCTTATCACCACGCCAGTTCACAGCCAGCCTTCAGGTTCGTCTGTTTGAGCGAGGCAGATCAGAGTGCGGTGCCAGGGCCGTGACTCATAAGCCAACTTTGATCAGAATGAAAACTGCCAGGAACGTGGGTGGGAGTGGCAGAGACGGCGCATCGGAAGGCCCCGCAGGAACTGAGGCTCTCGGGCAGCATTGCACAACCCGGGAAGAGATCCCGTCTTAGGAAGAACAGAGCGTCTGTTCTTCTGAATTTTGCAAGACCTGAAGCGGCTGATGTTTTTAATAGCGTGGAACTGTGCCACACTGAGCGGGCAAACCTGGGCAGATTTGCTGAAACGAGAGGGATGCTGTCCGGTGAAAACGTTTGGATGGTGCTTTCACGAGCATCCTTTGGACCTGTGTGTGTGTGGGGGGGGGGGGGGGGCTCGTGGGCTGGATCCTGCTTCCAGTCTTGCCTCATCCTCAGTCGCACCCAGGCTTCCGTTGTCTTGCCCAGTGCCTGTCCCCGCTGCCCTTGCCTTGCCTGGGGACTGTGGCTTGCTTCTGACTCTGCTTTGCCCACACCTGGGCTCGGCCTGTACCTGAGCGTCGCCCTCACCTCTGGCCCACTCGCATCCTGGCAGACCTCTGCGCCCTGCCAGGACTCGGCGTGGGCCTCGTGTTCCGGCTGCAGGAACCTGCCACCTCTGCGTCCCTGTGCAGACGGAACCGGTGCCGTCTCGCCTCCCTCAGCCCCTCATGTCAAGCCAAGCCCCCTCTCCTTCCTCTCCCCTTTTGCTGTGCCGCTCACCTTTGGTCATCCCGTCTCGGACAGATCACACCTTCACACCGTGTGTGTGTGTGTGTGTGTGTGTGTGTGTTGCCGTTATCTATTTATTTGTTATTTATTTTAGGGTGCATTACAAAAGCTAAACCACTCCAGGGAGGGAGGGGGAGAGAAAGAGAGATTAGGGTTGTCTTTTTATTGGGGGTGGTGGTGGTGGCAAAGATTGAAAAAGATCCCTAACACTAATCAAAGATTTGTTATATATAGCAAAATATTAATGCTAAAAAGAGGCACTGACTTTCACAAGATGCATCTTAAATATCCATATATGGATCCATTCATAAATTATGCCAAAAGACCACTTCTTCAAACACCAAGAGTCTCATGTGGTCTGGCACCTCCTGTGTTACTTAAGGTGATCGTTCATCCTTCCAATGTGCCGGCATTAGTCTCTCAGAGATCAAAAGGACGGGGAGGATGCATCTGAGCTGACCTTGTGCTAAATTCAGGGGGACGATGGGTAGCTTAGAAGGATCTGTGCATCACTGAATGTTGAAGAAGTGTCCATCATTTATTTGAGTTGCTAGCTTCTCCCAGAAGGAAGGTGCCCCTGGGCACTGCCAAAACCCATGGAAAAGAAGTTTTAGTGGGCATTACACCTCCAACAATTGGCCAATCTAATTAAGCCCTCATCAAAGAGATGTTGTGGCATCCACTCTACGGAAAACATTAATTTTTGCTGAATTTAAGGTACCCTGTGGCCTATTACCCCTTCTGGAATAGATAACAGTGAAACACTCCAATGGGGAAAACTGGGGTATTCTGGTGTATTATTCCTTTCTTGGTTAAGAGCCTGTGCATCATATTTATCCACTGATAATAGATGTTTTATACAAATTAATTGCAGGCTGACGGAGCTGTTCAGCCACAACCAGCCCTTCCAATCACACAGTTGGCGCTGAAGCTGTAAAAACAACGTGGCCAAGACCGGCCTCTAACAAATGTTTCGATGCATACATTGCCAACGCGCTATAGCTGACCATTTATAATTAGCCCACAAAGCGGGAAATGGTAAAAAGTTAATATCAGGACCTACCAGCTGATCCAAGTCCGCCTGCCCAAGTCTGCCAAGCAAACACTTTCTTGCCAGTTTAAATGTGCATTTTCCTGTGATGTTAATTTTCGTGTGAAAATGATTCAAACGGCCCCCTCTGTAGCAAAGCAAGGGTCCAGCGAAAAAGAAATCCGTTTGGGAAGAGAATCCACAAACAAATGTATAGAATTGACCAGGGATTGGAGAGGAAATTAACCCAAATGGAGAATGCCCGAAGCTAGGAAAAATCACTTGGTAGCCACAATAACATCAGGAAAGGTTACGGAAGCTGACTGCACCCTTTTAAATGAAGGTTGCCACCCTTTTCAAGGATATTCAGATTGGAGTAAAATTATGAAATAAAAATTAAGCTTCTGAAAATACTTTCCAGTATTTTCAATGGTTCAAATATCTCTGTCTAGTACCTCTCCCAAGTAATAAAATCTGTAAATGAAAATATATGGAAAACCGTCTTATTATATAGGTATCAGATAAAATCGAATCTATTCCTGAAATGCTCAGTTTCAATGTGGAGAAAATAAATTTCAAACAAAAGCTTTTTCAGCATCCAAAGAGATAATAGCAGCTGTATTTGTTCTGTCCTTATTTAATGCAATCAGATTCCCAGCCAATCTGAGATATTCAGCGCCTTTTGTATTTTTAATGAATCCCACCCAATTTTGTTGGACTAACATTGTAATAACTCATTGTAGTCTGTCAGCTGAGATTGCCACTAATATTTTGATGTCAACACATCAATGAAATCACTCAATAATTAGCAGAGAAGGTATGATCTCTGTCAGGCTTTGGAATTAATGCGATACAAGCATCATTGTATGCTAACAAATGAGAAACAGAGTTATACAAATAATAAATCTTGGGAACTAGAAAGTTAGAAAATGTTTTATATTGCTCAGGAGGACATTCATCCCAACCAGGTGTTTTCTGTGTTTTTATGTTAGTTATTGCTTTCATAATTTCATCCATCCTCAAAGGTGCCGTTAAAAGATGTCTTTAAGAATATCTAGATAGAGGAATACCTTGAGGTGGAAAAAGCATCCATGCTTTGCTCTGCTATTTCAAAATCTCTGAATTTTTTAATGAAAATTTCTATCTTCAGGAGGTGTAACTTTCTTACTACTGTCCTCTTTAACTGCTGAAATAATAATTGGATGTTTTTGTCATCCAAGATGATTCACCAAGCTCTAACTGGGCCATTCTTCCCATATGTCTGTCTTAAGCCAGCTAAAGCTAATCTGCCTTCTTGTGGGGAAAATATTATTCAGTTCATATTTAACATGCTGCACCTCCAGGTAAAGATATGCATTTCGAGAGCTGGCAAATTGACTTATAGGAGTTCTGAGCCTATCCCTTAAAACTAATCACAGCGCCTTTTAAAATTTATTTTTATGAGAAGCAAAAGCCATATCTGGGCGCTGGATGAAATCCTCAGTAATCTCCCACTCGCTGGAGCATGAGTGCCATCCCTGCCATGAATTTAAAAATATTCTCGTAACCCAGCAAGAGTCTGACCCCTGAAAGACTCATCATATAACAAAGAAACATGGAAGCACCAAAGGTCGGTAGGCCTGCGGCTCTTTGCGCTTGGGCACGGCTGGATGTGCCTGACATTTCAATCTTGCAGCCTCTGATTTAGCGTAACTAGGATGCCGAAAAGAAGCCCAACCGAAAACAATGGTGGTGGGCAGAGGAATAAATGTGCAATCGTTCATTTGCATGTATTATTTGCCATGGGCCAATCAGGTTAAATTCTGCTATATACAGATCTGCAGATTTTAATAGCAAATTTCACCATTGCTTGCTTCCAGGAGGCTGGTTTTTTCCTGACCAAGAAGGGGATCTGAGGTCTCTTTAATAGCCCAGATACCTACGGCCAGTTGAGGCAGGGAGTGCCGACGTCAATGGGGGATGTGTATCCACTCCAGGTTTCAGTCTGAACTGTGAAGGAGTTGTTGATGATGTTGATCCCCTCTCACAAGAAAAAAAGGTTCAGTGCTGTAGATAGTCCTTCAAGGTTCAGCCTGAAACCTGGCACGGAGAAGGCCCCTCTGACAGTGGTGTCGGCAGCCTCCGCTCTCGGACCACTGTCAAGTTGCCCGAGGACACCCCTGTTGTTCTTACTGCCATTTCCACATCATCCAAAAGCCAAAGCTCTTTGGATGGCTCACAACAATTTGCACTGTACAATAAAATGCGAGAGAAACACAGCATTAAGGTCAATGCAACATGTAAAACAGAACTGAGAACGTTTTCAACAACTAAGGGCACAACCCAATGCAAGTTTGGGCAGAACGACGACCTGCAATTCCTCCAGCGTAACTGAGAACTGTAGACGGCTTTTCTGTCCTTCTTTGCACAAGATTATACCTTAAAACAAGTTTAACACAATGAGGCTTGTTGGAAGAAAAAGCAGCTCGCATCACTTCCCCAGGGCATGAAAAGCCATTTAAATGCCTCGACATGGAGGGCAGTCCTCCTCCACCCAGGCATTGACATGATAGCAGTGCTGGCACCTGGCTGGTGCGGAGATCATGCAAATACTGGGGGGGCTGCCACGGAGAAGGCCCTGCCTGCCACCTTCTGACACTTCCCACAGAGGTGGAGTGTTTCATCCCAGTCGATTTAGGTTGGCAGAGGCTGGTTAAGTCTTTAGGCAGAGGCCAAATGGCCTGTACCTTTCACACATGTGCCCATGCCAGCAAAGTAGCAACTGTTTGACCTCAATAGGAAGGGCTTCCGAGCTTCCTTTTTAAATCAAGACTTTGTTTAGGCTGCACGATTTTTCTCGGCATTGTCCTTAGCCTGGGCAGGCTGCCCTTTGCTCCGACTCCTGGCACAGTTTCTAGATCCAGTCGGATGGGCGGCTGCCTGCGGTTCAGCCCCGGGATAAGCAAAGGCTGCAGCGAGTGCCGAAGACGGCCAGCCCTGTGGGTCTAAATGCGATCAGACAGACGTCTGGGCTTTGATTGCAAGGAGCGTGGCAGAATTAGGCAAAAAGAGACATGGAGATGCCAGGAGCAGGTGGCTCCTCTCGGGGCTGTACCACACATGGTGTTAAATATGTTGTGTGAACTTGAACCTACCTTAGTGAAGGTGTGCAGGGTCCCAGTCTGGATGAGCACCAACGTGGAAGGGTTGGAAGGGATGATGATGAGGATGAGGATGATGATGATGATACTACTATTAATTTATACCCTGCCTCCAAGGCAGCTTGCATAGTTCTCTGCCACTCCTTTCTTATCCTCACAACAACAGCCCTGCACAGTAGGGCTGAGAGTCCATGACTGGCCCAAAGTCACCCGGGAGCTTCAGGGTCAAGTGGGGATTAAAACCAGGATGTTCCTGGACCTCAGTCCAAACTCCAGCCACTGTGCCATGCTGGCTTGACTGTTCCCACCTTCCCAATTTATGTTCCAATACTCACTCTCTCTCTCTCTCTCTCTCTCTCTCTCTCTCTCTCTCTCTCTCTCTCTCTCTCACACACACACACACACACACACACACACACACACACACACAGGCTTATGAAGAAACGCCCTTTGTGTCATGCACACCTGCATTAAGGTAAGCAAACAGGTGCCAATCGGCTGTGAGGCTTCTGATGTTCCCTGTAGTCTAATGCTTAGGTATACTTTGCGGGAAGTACCAATCATGTTTCAGGATGAAACCTGCAGTGGAAAAATTCATGTCACACTTGACAGCCGGCTTACTGAGCCATCAGACTTTACTGGAAGTTCACACGCAGAGAAAATAGGCCACAAACCCAGGCAAAGGTTTTGCAAAGCTGTGGCAATGAGCTGGCAGCTCCTATCTGGAAATATTCTGATTTTTTAAAAAGACAAATTGAATAGTCTGTTATGCTTTTATGGAAGGAATGGGAACAATGCTACCGCAGACGCGTGGAGACCTGTGGCAGAGGCCTCTGGTGTCCTTTGCAGCATCGCACAGCATGTGTGAGAATTTGCAAATTCTGCATATCCTGCTCATAATCCTGAATGCAAAACTGAGCATTTCTTTTTTTTCCAGAGAAATGTTTGCAAATTCCCAAAATTGTGATTACATTCAAAGAAATGTATATTTTCTTTCTTAACGCGTATTTTCACACTTTAGTCAGCAGGGAGAAAGTGTGAACTTCTGAAAAATACGTACAGAAATAAACAGTTTCCATTTGCAATGTGAACCTTTCTCACTCAGACGAGCCAAAAGCAGGTTAAAAACAGACACACCGACTGAGCCAAAGCACCGCTTCCAGAGGGCCTGAAAACCATGCTGGCTCTCGCATCCTTAACCCAGAATGCCAGGAGGCGCAAGCAGATGGGAACTCGCGGGCTGCTTGGTGTGCCAGTGGACAAGAGCACGGCAGTGGCCCTTTTCATTGTGGGTCGAGTCAGGGCTGGCCCTACCATTAGGCAGAGCGGAGCAGTATTCAGACTGGGAGGCAGCAGCAAAGGGCTGGAAGAAAGACTGTCGGCCATGGGACCTGCCACATGCTTGGAAGCCCAGCGCGGGAGGGACACTCCATGAGCAGCCTAGCCGGCTTCAGCGCGCAGAACGGGATCTTGTCCTTAGCTCTGCATAGGAACACATCTCAAAGGAGGTGAGTGGCTCCCGCCTCCTGCCCCAAGGGATTCTTCATCCCTTGCAGCTGTCTTTTCGGTTTGATAGGTGCTGAATCC
The DNA here is from genome assembly GCF_004798865.1 of Varanus komodoensis. Classification (NCBI taxonomy): domain Eukaryota; kingdom Metazoa; phylum Chordata; class Lepidosauria; order Squamata; family Varanidae; genus Varanus; species Varanus komodoensis. Next base: position 2,523,578 of record NW_025336481.1, read on the forward strand.
CTGGAGCTGAATATTTACAGGCAGGGTTCAGGACCACGGACAGTTCCTACCAAGCTGAATAGACAAGCTGCCACGGATGAGGAGCCCCGCAGAAATGGGGGTCACCAGCCTCCCCAGAAAACTACATTTCCCCAGCATAGACCAAAAGGGAAGAAGCCACCCCTACCTGCCTTCACCACCATTAATGGTTTGCCTGTATCAAAGGTAATGTACGGTTTATTGAGTAGGTATGGACTGAAGCGTTGGGAGCACGGATACGGAATATAAACAAGCCAAGAAAGCTTGCACTGCCCTCTGGGTGGCCGCACTCGATCCTGAACAGGCCAGGAGAGGGTTCCTGGGGAATCCAAAGTTGCTTGGGCGAACGACACATCCTTTCTCCCCCCAATCTGAAAGCAAAAGCCCACACTTCTTGCCATGGGTTTTATAAAGGTCTTCTCTTTTCGTGTTTCCAGAAGATGTCAGTACACCCAGGATCTCACCTCTACCCTTGTTGCAAGCTGCGTTGCCTCCCTCCGACAAACACAAGCTGAGAGCTGCTTCTTTTGCATAATGATCTTTATCGTTTCTGCATGTGAATCATCTAGCCAAGTCTCTGAGCATGCGCAAAGCAGTTTGTGGGCCCCATCTGGCGATGACTGCCCCAAGCTCCGCGTCTGTTTCTCACCCTGAGGTGGCATGCCTTGAAAACAGGGAAGCCTCCACTCCTCCCGCCGTGTCCCTCACTGGGAACCCCCCCAGTGCTGAGGGCAAGCACCAGGGCCCACCTCCACAGGGGGCACGGCCTCTCCATTGTATAGACTTCCCATGCCAACATCCCCAACATTCCCGGGGTCTCGTTGAGCTGATTCCCTGCCTGCCCTTGAGCTAATCTCTCCCACTGCACTCTCCTCATGTTGGGTCCCAGGACCTTGGATAACTGCTGGTCAATCTTTCTTCTTCTGAACCTGGATCAGCAAAACTGGCACAGCTCACATCCCGTGGGAATGCTTGCCAGAGCCTGCCCTTACGCTTGCTCACAACAGCCCTGGAGATCGGGGAGGAACAGCACTTCTTCCGTGAAGCAGACAGTCTTGTTCTCACAGCGAAAGCTGCTCTTCACTGAGGCTTGACCGGGGAAGGCCGTTATCTCCAGGGCTCTTCCTAGCCTTGCATGGCTCCAAGAAGGTAGCCTGGCTTTTGGACACAGGGAACGTTCACAACACTGCCTGTGGAGCCTTAATAGCCTCTTTGCCCGTTGTGCAGATTCGAACCGGCGACCTTTCGATCAACCAGCCCAGCAGCACAGCGGTTTAAACCACTGCGCCACCTGCATCCCATATTCTTCCCGTAGAGCCCATGCGATCTCCATCACTGAGGGAGGGCCCCTCCAGCGCGGCCGCAAGGAGGGGGGCAGAACACCGGGTCTGGGGCGCACGCCTGAGCTCATGAAGGGCCAGAGCCTTGGGGCAAGTCAGCAGGTCTGAGTCAAAGGCATGGATGAAAGTCTGAGTTTGGGGGGCAGGAGAGCGGGGGGGGAGAGACTCTACTTGGAGGAAAGATGGCAAGAGCAGGCAGGAAGGCCGCTGGCTGGAGCAGCCTTGCCCAAGGCAGGAATGAACCGGAGCAGGGCTTGAGCAAGGGAGAGCACTCCGCCACACAGGAGAGTGTGGGTTTTGCAGGTTTGTGCATGGTACATGGGGGCAACTTGACAATAGATGTGTCTGCAATGACTTATCTCCCCTACAGGATGTATCTGGCCCCTGCAGATCACACAGAGAAGGTCTCAGCCAAGGAGGGTCACCGATGGCTCCCTGTGGCACAAGCCATTTAGGCAATCTTGGTGATCAAGAGGCTGGATAAACAGTTGCAGTGAGAAAGGGCGACCGTGCTGGAAAGGTCTGAGGCTTGGTGGCTTGAAGAAGGACGGACAAAGGAAAGCATGGAAAGGAAGGTGTGAAGAAGGTGGAGAAGAACCAAGGTCATTCAAGGTAGCTGCACGGTGGGACATGCAGGAAAGGCGAAATAAGTGTTTCATTCCAGATGAACTGTGAAATCCACTTCCAAAGATGCAGTGATGGACTTCAACTTGAATGAGTTTAAAAGAAGATTAGAACAGGGGTTTAGGCCATCAATAGCTAGTGGTCAGCATGGCTATATGTAACTTCTTCCTGAGGCAGCAAAAGATTCTGGGCTGGTATTATTTGTGTATGTGTGTGTCCTGTTGGCTGTTGTATCTCAATGGGTTGGTCTAGACTAGGTGGCGGGCATGTCATGAGCAGAGCCAGCTGGAGCTGGGGGTCAGACTAGATGACCCAGGAGGCCCCTTCTGACTCGCTCTGTTTCTAAGGCAGGAATGAACTGTAACAAGGCACGGAGCAGCAGGGAAGCCCTTTATGCTGAGCTTCGGGGTCTCCACAGGTGTGCCTTGCAAGCGCTTCCAAAGGTGCTTCTGGTTCTGCAAGCACTTGCAGAGTTATCCAGGCCCCAATCCTGACACACTGTGACTCAATCTGGCACCTGAGAATGAGGTCTCAGTTTCGGAGAGGGAGGAATTTGCCCCCCCACCACCTTGACTTGCCAGAAATTCACCTTATTGGCACTTCTTCCCTCACATGGAGCCCTCAAGATGCTCGGGACTACAATTCCCTGCACTGCTGACCATGAGTCTTGCTGGGGCAGGTAGATGGGAACTGTAGTCCTAAACTTTTCGAGGGCATCAGGTTGGGGGAGCGGGTCCTTGGTTTTAAAGCAACCGCTGTGTAAGTTTGGTTAGAGGCAGTGGGTGTGCCCTTTTCCAGCTCTTGTCCTGCTCCAGGTCAGCCTTGGAAACATTTTCCCTGAGAGAAGCCGGCCCTCTGTGGAAAGCTTCCCCACCCTGCAGCATGGCATTCGTCAGCTTTCCCCATCCTCCCGTTGCGCGGGACTACAGCTCCCTGTGGCCACGCTGCTGCAGGATGATGGGAGCTGCAGCCCCACGTCTGTGGGGGCAGCGGGTTGGAGAAGCTGGGGAGCAGAGCCTTTGGGAGAAGGCAGCCATGGGGCTGAGGGGCTGGACAGTGGATAGGAGGTGACCAGCACAGACCCGTTTCCATCTCTGGAACATCGGAGGTGTCCTCTTTCCCCAGCTTTGGCTGGATGACCAAAACACAATCGAATATTCTCCAGGAAAACGCCTGGCGGCAGAAGATGCATTACCCGGAGTATGTGATAGAGAAAAGCAAGGCAGTGTCCATGTAAACCTGATGAAGAAATGTTCCAACGTCAGGCGGATTGTGCCGAGGCGGCATCAGGTGCCACGACTAAACGACGTTATGGCCGACTTTGTCGGCAAGGTTTATCTGTAAACTAGACCGGGGTTAATGCGCCATTCAAAGGTACTGCCACTGGGGGACTCTGGTCTCCTCGAATCCTGCGCATATCAAAATGGAAGATGCTCGGTGTTGCCGTTGCTACAGCATCGACAGCAATCTGCCCCAAAGCCACTGACGCGGTGTTGGACTGCAATTCCCATCATTCCCAGGCACACGATCCACAGATAGGTTGCCTAAGACCTGAGGCTGCCTTAGACCAAATGACATGGTCGGTCTATGAAATCGAACGACATCATTTCTGTAGAAATGCTGCAACAGGAACTCTGAATCCAGAGGCCGGGGAGCTATTTCGACATGGGGGGCGGTGGCTGGCACGCAACCTGGAGCCCGGAAAGTGCTGTGCGGGGACTCAGAGCAATCTGCATGCACGGCGGACGTTTGCAGATGCAACACCGGGGAAAAATACCAGCCTAGGCAAAGGGAAAGTTCCCAGGCGAAGTGGAGAGGCAGTGTGGTGTAGTGGTTAAGAGCGTGGGACTGGGACTCAGCAGACCTGGGTCAGAGACACTCAGCCCAACCTACCTTGCAGGGTTGTTGTTGTGGATAAGACTGAGAGCGGGAAGAGGAGAATGATGTAAGCCGCTTTGAGTTTGTTAGAAGAAGGGAGTGGGATTTAAATCTAATAAATAGATAATGTGGAGGTGTATTTTTACAAAGGGAACACTGCTCTGCTCATGTATCCCCCCCGCTTTGGCAGACCCCACTGGCTGATATCTCCCCTTTTCCCCCTTTTAATTTCTGCTGATTTTTTGGTTTAGGGCAGCTGCTCCCCTCTCCGCATCCCCCAGAATGCCCCTGGTCCTGTCAGAGCCCAGAAGCGTTGCAGGAAGAGCGAAGGTGGCCGGGGTGGCTGTGCGCCCCACGGATCCTTGCTGCCGCCTGCCACTTGCTTGGGTGGGGGGTGGTACGCCTCCCACCTGCTCCTGGAAAGGGACCTTCAAAGGAGCACGCGAAGGAAGGAGCAAACTGCAGGGTCCATCTGAAGTTCTGGGCCTGAGCGAGAATTCCTCGAAATCCAACACATGCCCCTTTGCCGGGGGCAAATGCCAAGAGCATCTTGACCAGCCGCAGGGTGGAATCATATGAAAAGGGCTTGGGGAGCTTAGAAGCTGCAGCCGCAGGTCCTTTCCTCTATTTTTAAGCTTAGGCTGAGGCTCTTCTGCACAGGTCAGAGCAGGTGAAGCCCTTTTCTCCTCCCACCAGCCCTCCAATGCCCTGGGGAGGGAACGGCAGCCACAGTTTCCACCGGCAAATGCATTCCGGAGAAAAGGCAGACTTTCTGCACCACCTGAATTTCCTCGTCGGAAGACACACTCCATGGCTGGCTCCAGCCAGCGTGAGCCTGTGACGCGGAGAAGCCGTCTCAGCGAGAACCAGCCTGTGATCTCCCTGTAAGGATGAAAAACCGCTCAATTAAAGTCAGTCATCAGTATTGGAGGAAAGCCTTCCTTGCCAGCCCGTTTTGCTATCCCGTAAGAGCAAAGACAGAGAAAAAGAACTGAAATGAGACAGCCGCCTAAGAAATGTATTAACGTTAATCGTAATTCTCATGACCAGAATGGAGGGGAAGAAAGGCGAGCGCTTGGAAGCAAATGGGAGGCAGCTGGAAAATTAGGAGATAATTTCTGATCCGGGATTGGTGCACGGGAAGCCCTCTTCCCCATTCCCAAGACCATTCTGTGATCAATCCTGGAGCACTCTATGCTGCTTTGAAGTGCTAATGCTTTTAAAAGTATTACTGTTATTATTTAAAGCCAAAAGTCCTCGTCTGTGGACAAGAGGCATAATCCACAGCTCCTGGATTGCGTCAAGCAGCGTTCGAGGGATTTAGCACGCGAGGAAGTGAGTGCCCACAAAATGAGTTTGAAGCATGCATGCAAGAGAACCCAGCCCCCCGGCTGATCATTCATAGCAGCGCATGGATTAATAAAGATACGGGCCGCCTGATCACGGTGGCTGGCCAGCGCGCCGCATGATAAATGGAGCCATAATCATGATCCTAGGGCAAAAAGGCAGGGAGGGAGCAGGGAGGGAGGGCTGGGTGGGATTCCCAGATGTGTGGAGGAGTCGCAGAGAGCGGTCATCACGGTGCTACCGAGGCATCGGGCTGTTTTTCATGCCGAGCCGAGCCGAGCCGACAAGATCCATATTCAGCAGTCTTGCTGTGGCAACAGAGCGTCACCTCTGTGCTTTGGAGGGGTCTGGAGATCAAGGCAGGCGGGCTGTGGGGAGAGCAGAGGGCCTCTCGTCGCCATTCTGAGCAGCATGTCAATCTCTGGAAAAGAAGGGGAACAAGAAGGCAAGAGCAGGTGAGAGCAAGGGAGATCAAGAAGACGAGCAAGGGCGGGTGAGACCGAACGCTGACACGCTTGCAGATTCCGGAAAGAGGCAAGTTCGCAGCTTGGACTGCTTCACGCCAGCTGACAAAGCCCATTTTCTTCAGGGAGGTAAAGTCAGACCTCACCTGCGTGACCTTTCCTAAGGGATGCGCAGCGCAGCAACACAACCTTTCGCAGGGTCAGTGTATGCCAGAGAATGAATTGCTTTTGCACCGTATGAAGCATCCAGCAGAAATGAGTTTTGCTTTTGTATAAACGCAAAGTCGTTTGAAGATGCTGATACATTTCATGCGGGTAGATTGATCGTAATGAACTCTGCTATAATCAGTGTATCGTGATTATGCAGAAACGTGCATTTTCGGGACCATTCCAGTGTATCCTGAAAATGGCACTGCTGAATATTTTAAAAGTAGCTTTGGAGTTGTTAAGGGCACAACCCTGCGGCTTGGCCCTTTGATGGTCATAAGCCCTGAATGTGGGGGCAGGAAGGGAAATCCTCATCTCCCCACCTTCCGGCATGCATTTTTTCACTAGATGGTCTTTTTGCCAGAGACCTCAAGTCAGAGAATCCAAAATACCCTGCTGCCCTTCGGACACTCTTTTGGGGTCATAGGCTTGCATCCTCAAACACTGAAGAGGAGTTTAGTATTCCCATGAAGACGGCTGTGGGTTTTCAGGGTAAGACTCCAGTGCTTTGCAGGCCTTTGACCTCCCCAAATGATTAGCAGATGTGACCAAGGCAAGCTTTGCAAAGAGAATGCAGGCACAGTGGCTTGATTTGCATAATGCATCTGCACGGGAGAATGTGGCTTTCTCTCATGTAAAGCCGGATAATATCTTAGAATATTTCTGAACGGGTGTTTGGGGAGAGGTATGACGAAAGCACACGGGCAAGAAAATGCAACAGGCCCTAACAAAACGAATTGGACACACGCTAGGCTGATGGGGCAGCGTGAGGAACCTTCTAAAATCCCGGACAAGGAAAGATCTGATCCCAGCTAAAGCTCCCACTAAGCTCAAAGCCCACTTCCACTTGGATCTGGAGACTCCCTCATGGAGTTCTGTTCAGCCTCTGCTGGAGGAAAGTCTCCAGTGCAGGAGCAGCTTGTCTTGAGCCCAAAGGCGGAGAGTCCAGGAGAACAGCTGCCAAGTAATTGGAAGGTGCCGGTGGAGTTCTTGTCTTCTTTTCTTTAGCCCCCGTGAAGAGGGGGACTTAGTGGGGGAGAGGCTGAATGGGAAAGTTTGATGCCCCTCCCCACGGGCAGTGGCCCTTATCCAAGCTGCGCCCGTCATGTTTACACCAAAGTTTTAAAAAAAGGATAGCTGACATGTTATGCATTCAATGTAGGGCAGCCGCTCATGAATTGGCAAAAAAGAGGACATGCGTCATCAAAAAACAGAATATTAAGAATGATGTTGGCTTGCCTAAAAGTGTTAGTTTATTTGTATAACTGTCAATTTAAACATTATTACAATTGTAGTGGAAATGCTGGATAGTGAAGAAAGCTGACTGGGAGAAAAGTGAGGCATTCCAAAGATGGTGCTGGAGGAGAGCTTGGTGAATCAGACGAACGAGGGCATCCTAGAAGAGATCAAGGCAGAACTCCCCCCAAAGTGAAAATAGAAACATAGAAACAGAACAAGTCAGGAGGGGTCTCCCGGGCCATCTAGTCTGACCCCTGGCTCAGGGGGTGAGGCAAAACCGAAGCTGCTGTACTTTTGACAAATCATGGGAAGCCAGACTCCCTGGAGAAGGCAATCATACTAAGCAAAGCCGAAGGCAGGAGAAGGGAAGGAAGCCCAGCTATGAAATGGAGGGACTCCATCAAGGACGCCACAGCCTGAAATGTGCAAGAGCTGAGCAGGGCTGCCATGGACAGGCAATGCTGGAGGGCCTCCATTCACAGGGCTGCCATACGACGGCCTGGAACCACGACAAATGCCCTGCATGACTCAGTAGACAATAGCCTGACCCTGTTCTGTGTCTTTTGTGTGTCTTAAGTCCATTAAGGGACGTGGATGTTGCCTCATGTAAGAACATCCAGGGGGAAGATATTTGAGTAAAGACACCTTCCACCACTGGAGCAGGGCAGTTTGTGTGTGGCAGAGGCCTGAGAACCAGCAAAGCCAGAGCTGCCTGCATCATCAGATCCTAAAATAAATACAGGTGTCTGTGCCGCATCCCCCTAAACCTGGCTCTGCTACACCACTGCGTTGGTTTGTTATGCACATGGCGGACGTGTCATGAGCGGAGCCGGCTGGAGCCGGGGGTCAGACTAGATGGCCCGGGAGACCCCTTCTGACCTGCTCTGTTTCTGTGTTATTTCATCTGTACTGAATTGTTGGCTGCCTTGAACACTGTTCCTAGTGGGAAGGTGGGATACGAATGCAGCAAATGAGTACGATGCTGATGTTTGGACACAAACAGATGACAATGGATACTGCAAATCAAGCAACTGTTGAAAGGCCAAGCTGTTTAGTTTAGTTTTGCTTTGCTTTGCTTCCCCCCCAGGTGATTCAGTAGCTCTTTCCTAGACATTTGAAATAATCACAGTAAAGTCCCCAGGGGGTCTTCAATATCAGCTTTCCTTTAAAAGAAAAAAAAAGTTAATTAATTACTTGCACAAGACTTTCTCTTAAGTCAGTGGCGGAGCTGTGAACACAATCCAATGCCCTGAAACTCCCGGGCTCAGACATGGTCAGATTAAATTTCCTGCTGGTACTCATTAAAGACTGTCAAACTTTCTGTCTGGCATCAAAAGCTGAACAGAAGCTGGGAAGTGGCTTCTCTCGAGGGATGCTGGTAGAAATTATTTCGTGCAAATAATTGAAAGAAGAAAGAGTCTTTAGCAGCAGAAATTAGTCAGTCTTGATGAGACAGAACCTGCATGGAGACAGAGAACAGAGGAGAAAAAAGGAAGATGATAAGGAAAGCCAGTCTCGTGGCAGAGGCAGCAACCGGCACGTAAACACTGGAACGCCATGCACCTGCCGAAGACAACAAGCGTCCTGCAGCTTATTAGTCACTCTGGGAGAGGGATTTGCTGCTTATTGTGGGAAAATCCTTTAAGCCACAAGCGAAGAGTGGCCCGACAGCAGAAACACAAACAAGCAGCCAGGATGTAACAGTACAAGGTAAGCACACAGAGAAACGGGGGGGGGGGGGGGGGGGGTTTTTTTTTTTGGAGGGGGGGGGGGGGGGGGCCCGAGGCGTTT